>NC_081421.1:79111072-79473572 GCF_949786415.1 Peromyscus eremicus
CTCCTCAAGGTTCCGCACCCCTGGATTCCTGACAGATGTCAAATTTCCCTATCAGCGTTGGGTCGAAGAAGCAAAACCTCTTGAAATTTGATCTTACAGGATTTTGAGGTGTGTTGTCTTTGTGTCTAGTGCTGGAGTGTGAGGTCGACAGGGCGAGCAGCCCAGAAGAGGAGATGGATGTCAGGTGGGGAAGGTGAACAGGACCCCCAGCTGGAACCCACAAAACTGGATAGCGTCTCTGTCTGTATGTCACTGTCCCCTGCTATGCTGAGGTGGTGCCCACAGGAGCTAAGTGCTTGCCTGGCTCTGATATAAGGAAAGTCTGAGGAGAGTCTGGAAGGAGGTGGGGTAGCTATAGGCTATGGCCTATATATGCGAAAGAATGGAACTAGCAAGTAAGTGTCAGCATCCGTGGCTTAGCACGTCATCACCAACCTTTTCTGCATCAATGCACCATGGCTGCTGCTTCATCCCCACCTCCAAGGCTCCTGAAGATGTTGCTTATGATTACAAGAGCCCAAAGCACACAAGGGAAAGTGTTCTGAGAAACAGTTATCATGATGCTAACAACTGCAAACCACCTTCTGAAGATGGTTCTACAGGCCAATAATCCCAGCACTGAGGAGGTAGAGGCAGGGGGATTGCCACAAGTTCTAGGTCAGGCTGGTCTACACAGCATCAGGTCAGCCAGGGTTACAGAGTGAGAAAAACAGCCAGACAACCAGACAAACAAATGAGAAAAATTACAATCACATGTTCAATGATGGCTTTTTATTTAATTTAATTGATTTTTAAAAGATTTGTTATTAATTAGTTCTGTGTGTATGAGCACATGTGTGTGTATATGTGCACACCTGTGCATATACCTAGAGGCTAGAAGAGAGTGTTGGATACCTCCTTTCACTTCCACCTGTTCACTTGAGGCAGGGTTCTCTCCTGGAACTTGGGGCTTGTGTTTTCTCTCCTAGGCTGGAAGCCAGTAAGTCCCAGTGACTCTCTTGTCCCAGCGCCCCTCGGTGCATGCAGGATGCGTACCTCCAGCCTTTAGGATTAAGTAGCATGTACGCTTAACCGCTGAGCCATCTAAGTTTTAATTAAGCTATTCTGAATTGTATTTGATACGGTTCAGATGTCTCGTTAGATCACTGGTTTTGTTTCTCTGTGTATTTGGTCATGGCCCATCATTACCCCATTAGGGATATGGCCTCAGGGAGATATTGTTAGCTTCTGTGCATTTCACTGTTGGCCCTCCTTTCTGTAGCTGGGGAGACCCCCCCCACCACCAACCAATGCATGACATCTGCTGTGTCGGAATTAATGTTGTGCTTGTCAGTGGAGCCTGGAAAGAGTAGGATGTCTCATCTAATTCTGAAGTTCCTGGGTTTAAAAATGATTAAATATGAATAACATAAAACTGACCATCAGTCTTTTTAAAATATGCAATGCAGTGATATTAAGTGCCTATTCACTGCTGTGGAATCATTTTCTCTTTTTATCATTGGATTTTGTTCATCTTCCCCAACTGCAACTTTGTATCCATCAGGCAACAATCCTCTTCTCCTCCTTTACTCCCTTGAAATCATCATCCTGCTTTTTATCCCAAGGAGTTTGACTGTTGACCACTGCAGGTGTTTGCAGAAGCAGAATTGTATAGTATGTATCCTTTTGGAGACTCACATAGTGTCCTGGAGAGACATTTGTCCGTACATTTCATGTGTCAGACTCACCTTTCCTTTTTAAGGTTGAGTAATCTTCAATTGTATGTGTATGTTACATTGTATTCACTTGTTCTTCCATAAGATGCTTCTCTCTCTGGCCACTGTAACATGAATATGAACTTTAACCATTTTTTTTAATTTATTTTATTTTATGTGTATGAGTGTTTTGCCCGGATGTATCTATTCACCACATCAGAAGAGGACTAGGATGCCCTGAAACTGGAGCTACAGATGGTTGTGAACATGGGTGTTGGGGGTAGAACCCAGGTCCTTTGGAAGAATAGCCCTTAGCTTATGAGCCATCTCTCCGGTCTGCACTATGAATCTGTTTGAATCCCTGCTTTCAGTTACTCTAGGTTGATTCCCAGGAGTAGAACTGTTGGATCCTACAGCAATTCTACTGCTTACACTTTGAAGTGACTCCAGAGGTTCCTGGTGTCTAAAGCAGCTACAGTCATGCATCCTCACCAACCGTGCACACAGCTTCTACTTTCTCTGTGTCTTAGCTACTTTTTTGGTTTCTAAAACACCAGATACCTAACAGAAACAGGAGGAGATATTTGCTAACTCAAGTCTCAGGGATCAGAGATGGGGCACATTAGCATCCACTTGGCTGTCTCTTTATTTTGTCTGAGGACCTGCCCATGAGCTGGTTTCATTTGCCTTCAGCCACGCGTCTTCCTCCCTCAGTCAGTTCTCTCAGGAAATACCTTCCCAGACACGGCCAGAGATGCACCTCACCCGTCTCTTAGGGGATTCTAAATCCAGTTGAGTTGACAATGAAGGTTAGTCATTACCTTCCACATATTTGCCAGCGTATATTACTTTTTAAAACTGCATTTGCTTGAATTACAGTTATTTGCTGTGTATGTGATGGGGGTGGGAGAGTGTGCACCACAGCGCTTGTGTGAAGGTCAGAGGACAATGCAGTTTCTCTTATTCCATCATACCAGGCTTGGTGGCAAATGCCATCTTGCTGGCCTCTATTTTATTTATTTGATTTACTTAGTGAGCTTTATCTTAGTGGGTCTGCTTTGCATTTCCTTGAGATTAATGGAATTGAGCATCTATTGAAGAATCTGTTGTCTACTTCCAGCATCCTGGTTCTGTGGATTGAACTCAGAAGCTTGCACAGTACGTGCTTTTACCCACTGAGACACTAATCCCAGCCCCAAGTGTGAATTTTCTTTGGGAGAAACGTCTATTTCAGTTCTCTGCCCATTTTTAAATCAAATCCATTGTTGTTGAGTTGTTGGTGTTCTTATTGAATTGGGGATATTGGCCCTTAATTAAATATATGATCTGCAGGTATTCTCCTAGTCCGTGGGTTGCCTCTTCTTACTCAGCTTCTAGTGCCCTTTTGCGCATGAATGTTTAAGTTTGAAGTGTGCCACTTATCTATTTTCCCTCTTGTTGCCTATGCCTTTGTGTCATGTTAAAAAAAGAATCACTGCCAAACTGAATGCCTGATGCTCTCCCTCTTTTCATCTGAGAAATTTTAAGTTTCAGCTCTTCCACATCAGCCTTTAATCCACTCACGTTAACGTTTGCTGAGAACACTCATTTCCAGTGCTGTGGAAAATCGTCCCCCGCCTCCCCCGCTTTGTCTTTCAATGTCTTTGGTACCCTTGCTGAAAACAAATTGGCTGTGTATGTGATGGCTTGCTTCTGGTCTCTCCATCCTTCCCGTTGTCTGTACATCTGTCCTGATGCTCTGGCCTCACCATTCTTCCTATTGGTCTGTTCATCTGTCCTGATGCTCCATTGCTCAGATGACTACAGCTTTGCAGTGACATTTGAAAGTTTCTTTTTGCCCTTTGAGGTCAATTTTGGCTACTCAGGCCTACCACGTTCATGTGGTTTTGTTTTTAGCTTTTGAAGTTAAATGGATATTAATTTTCTCAGTAACGAACTACTAAAAGACAAATTTATTAGAAAGCTGTAGCCAAATGACTCCACGTGTTACCAAATGACAGCTCTCCAATAGTCCCTACTCTCTACCAAATGAATCCCCACCCCCTTTCCAGTGATTCAAGTTCTTTCTCCATGTCTCTCTTCTATAGAGCTATTCTGCCCTGCCACACCCCTTCCCTTTCTCCTTCCGACCCTTGCTTTCTAGCTTCTTCACCGATGCCCAAGCACTCCTGGAGAGTCTTACCATGGCTAGTTCTCTGCACCGCTGGGCCTTTGCTTCCATTGTTCTCTCCGCCAAGAACACTTCCCATGGTTTTCTTAGCCTCAAACTCCCCCTGGCTCTTTCTTTAGGAATTAGGTTACATGCCATTTTTCCTAGAAATCTTAGTCTTAGCAAAGATACTCTCTTTCTGTCGGTCCACTCCATGCTGTGTGGATAATAAATATTATGCACTCATTTCCAGTAGTTCTTCAAAGACACAAGCTAGATTTTCTATTTTTTTTCCCGTGTATAAATACAATGGATGGTACACTTAACCCAGATAACTTCTGTTAAACTAAACAGAATTAAAAGAAGTTGGAGTCACCCAGGAAGAGGCCTGCCACTAAGAGTGGATGTTGCTGCTATGGGCAAGAGGAAGGACAAATGGGAGAGGCCCTGTGGTGCTCTAAGGATCAGGCACACTGGGACTCAGAATGTATGAACACTTGCTACATAATAGCAGTGTCAGCTGACTTCTACAGAATAGGCTTGGAAAATTCCCCTCTTGCCAGGTCACCACACAGAACTTCTATTCAGAAAAACCTATATAAAGTTCAAGGCCCTCCAAAGGCCACTGGGCAACAGTCCAACTCTTCTCTGGTGTAGTAGCCTTTCCCTGGAGGAGTGCCAGAGGCCCTGGAGACCTTTTGATTCTCCAGTGCATTTAGACAGCAGAGACATGCTTTATGCAATTTTACTTCTTGAGACTGTAGATAACGTGGCTGTTATGTGGATGAAATGGTTTTAAACCCAAAGCAGACCCAATGGGCTTGGTTCTTGGGAAATCCGAGACGAAAAACAATACATGTAGGGTATGGTGAGTGGTGGCAAGTGTCTAGTCCAGAGATGAGGGGAGTAGGCTGACTCAGCAGCCAGGAGGAGAGACAGATATGCTTAGCAGGAAATCTCACGCCCTACTTGGATCTATTAGTCACAGGCTAATGAGGGGTGTATGCCAGGGAGGTGGTAACACAAAAGCTTCCAAAGACACACACAGGCATACCTGATGACTTTACCAGGCCACCATCCCCCTTCCACCAATGATAAATGAGACCAAGAATGATTCTGTTTTTCAGTGAAGTTGATATGTGTACATGGTAGGCCGTGTGTGTGTGTGTGTGTGTGTGTGTGTGTGTGTGTGTGTGTGTGCGAGAGAGAGAGAGAGAGAGAGAGAGAGAGAGAGAGAGAGAGAGAGAGAGAGAGAGGGAGAGAATGGTTTGTTTTTCAGCTGAGTATTGACCTCAGGTCTTATGAACTCTAGACAAGAGTTCTAGGATATAATTTCAAGGCAGGAAGTGCTCTTTTTTATATAAAGGAAGAGAGGAAGAGGAGAGAGAGAGTTATGTATCTCATGATGACCTTGAATGTCCTCTTTAGCCAAGGATGACCTTGACCTTTTGTTCTTTCTCCTTCTACCTCTTAAGTATTGCAATTATAGGCTGCATTGCTGTGTTCAGTGCCTGTGGCACTGCAGATCAAACCCAGAGCTTTACACATGCTTGGCAAGCACTCTACCAACTGAACTACATTCCTAGCCCAGGAAGTGAATTTTTAATTGCCAGTATCAACCTGGTATGCTCAATTTTTGGCTTCATTCATTCTTTTTAAAAATTGTGGAAATGCCACATAAACTAACAAAGAAGATGTCTGAAGTAGTTTTTTTTTTCAGAATTTAAGAATGCTTTAATACTTGTTTAAAGAAAATGATAGGACTATTATAGTAGTAAGGGTATGTGGTTGGAGAAATTCCCTTGAATAAATCATAAAGATTACTTCTATTTTCACCCTGGTTATCATGGACCCCATGTATCTCATATCCCTTATTATACTGTTTGTTTTTTTTTTTTACTTAACATTTATCAATTCCAGACCAGATATGTCTTCCTTAATCATGGCAAAATAAAACTGATTTTCTTGGAAATGCTATTTCGGACACTAAGTTTAGACTGCCTTCCTTCTAATTCTTCAAAGTAATTCTCCACAAAAGGCTTGGGGACCTCTGACAGTGTGAGAGTGTTCACAATGCTGCTTGGACTTTGGGCATCTTGGGCTTTGATTTCCTCCAGAGAGAAGTTTCCTCTTTAAAAACCTGCTGTGTGATCAGGCACGTGCGTCACAATTGCTGCTGACACGCTTGCCTGCATCACTGGAGGATGCTCGGGTGTCGGCTCCCTTTCAGGTGCCTAACTGCTCTTCGTCAAGCACCCGTGGAGAGCTCAGTGTTCGGTTAACGCGCTAGGAGACATTCGCGAGGGAAGTATGGTCCCCGAGTTCAAACAGCTCAGAACTCAGGTAAGAAAGACTGTAAACAAAGATGCTTACAGCAGTGTGAGCGGTCTTGAACCAGAAGTGAATGTCTGGAGTGAGGGCAAGCCACTACTCTGAGGTTGGAGATAAATAATTTTAAAATGGGAGGTGATGCCTGATGCTGGGTCTGAAAGAGTTCATGTAACCCTACCAGGCAGGAACAGAGCTGCTGTCATGTTGTATATCTGTAATCCCAGCGCTTGAAGGCCAAGGTGGAGCATCGTGAATTCAAGTCTACCCATCCTGGGCTTGTTAGAGAGATGGGTGAGGGGCAGAGGAGAGAATGATAGATGGGGGTGAGTTATGGTAAAGTAGGAGCTGGCTGGCTCACTAGGTAAAGGTACTTAATCCCAAGCCCAAGGACTTAGATCAATCCTGGAGGACAGAGAGACTGAACTTCCACAGGTTGGCCTCTCACCTCCTTATGAGCACTATGGTATGCATGTGTGTACGTACACAGACACACACACACACACACACACACACACAAATACACACACATGCATAAACACAACAAAGAAATCAATATAATAAAATTTGAAAGGAGATGGTCTGAGGCTGGAGGACAAGAGAAGGAATGGCAGGTGTATTAGTTCCTTTTCTGTTGCTGTACTAAAACACTGTGACCAAGGCTGTTTAGAAAATGTGTTTGGACACACAGTTCTAGAGGGGTAAGGGCCACCACAGTGGAGAGGCGGGGCAGCAGGCATGGCAGCATGAACAGGAAGCCGAGCTGTAAGCATGAAACGGAGAAAAAGAGAGCCCAAACTGGAAATGGTGAGTGTTTAAACTCTGAAGGCCTGCCCCAGTGACTAGCTTCCCCCAGCAAGGCCACACCTCCTCAACCCCTGCCCCCCAAGGACCAAGCATTCAAATATATAAGCCTATGGGGGACATTCTCCTTCAAACCAGCACAGAGGGGAAGTGAAGGGACTGTGCCTGGCTTGTGGAAGAAGATAACTGTTGAGTGACTAGCCTAATACTTACAGAGATAGCCTCTTGGCCTTGTGGATGTGTGAAAAGGGGTTGTCCTTGTCGGCTTTCTACTGATGTGATGAAACACTGACCAAAATCAACTTAGAGAGAAAGGGGTTCATTTCATCTTAAACTGCCAGGTCCCAATCCATCACTTCAGGGAGTCATGCCAGGAACTCCGGGCAAGAACCTGGAGGCAGAAATGGAAGCAGGGGCTGTGGAGGAGTGCTGTGTACTCAGTGCTCCCCGTGGCTTGCTCAGCTTGCTTGCTTTTACAACCAGAGCCACCTGCCCAGGGGTGGCACCACCCACAAGGAGCTGGGCCCTCCCAGATCAATCATGAATCAAGAAAGTGCCTCCTAGACATGCCCACGTGCCAATCTGATGGAGGCAATTCCTCAATTGCAATTCTTTCTCCCTAGATATGTTGAGTTTGTGTCAAGTTGGCAAAAACTAACCACAGCGGTGGAATTGAAACATGACTTCACTTTAAGAATTCGAACCCCAGTGACATAAAAAGAATGACAGGCTGAGAGGTATAAGAGATGATGTGGATTCAAAGACTAAGGAGAATAAGCAGCCACTGTCGACTACGCAGGGTAAAAGTGTTCTCCTTTTCCTGAGCTCGGGACTTAGCGCACCCACTGAAGAGCAAACATTAATAAAGCCAACACCGAGTAAGCAGGGAGGGCAGGGGTGTGGCTTATCTCGTGGATCCTTCTCAAAGTGCTGCTTTGGTCATGTGGCTGGCTAAGATCACTCTAGTGTCAGTAATCCGGAACTCTGTTCCTTTGATGACCCGAAGTCACCCTCCTAAAAAATAAACAAATAAACAGATAAAACTTTAAAAACAACCCCTACCGTCAGGTCTAGCTCTTCGCTGTGTGAACACAGGAGACAGATGCACACAAGTGCAGAGTCTGAGGGACTCCGGAGCTGACAAGCCCCGTCTCCCTGGCGAAGAGGATCCCATTGCCATAAATGGAAGTGGCGTTGGGAGTGTTGTTTTTGCCAGGTCTCCTGGACTTAAATGGAACTAAATGCTCTTGCAAAGATGGAGAGGAGAGGGAAGGAGAGGGGGTGTCTGGGCATGGGAGCTGGCTGCTAGCCCTTGCACTGGAGGTCCAAGTTCAAATATGCTTGCAGGCAAGCCTCCGTGAAGTTTTCTGTCCTCGTACAATGAAGCTGTTGTATGGCCAGAGGCTGGAGCGGGCAGCTGGATTTGCATCGGCTGGCCAGCACCTTTTGGCCTCCCTTTTGATTCTCCCTCGGTTGGAGACATACCTCACAGGACACACATATTTCTGGTCACACTGTAAGCTCTAGGAAGCAGGAGAGGTGCTGCTCCTGCGTGGGAGTGTCAGCCCTGTTTGCACATGGCTGAGTGCCAGAGCAATAAGAGAATAAAGATGTTCAGTAGATCAAGAAGCCATTAAACACTTTGTCCCGCTTTTAAACATTTGCCCTGCCCCCCAACAACCATTTTAGGTGACTGAATTCCTGGACTGCTTGGGTCCTTTCGCTATGTTAGTTTAAATTTGTAAGCTCCGCCTACAGGAATGACTTGACTAGATGCCCATCTGATTTGTAAAGTCCAGAGGGATTTCTGTGCCTACTGCTTACGGATTTAATCAGACGGTTCTTGAAATGGCCCTGACCCTTTCGTTGGGAACAATTTCTAAAGTGATAAATTTTCTCCCCACTAAGCCTCTGAGTAATATTCTCTCTCTCTCTCTCTCTCTCTCTCTCTCTCTCTCTCTCTCTCTCTCTCTCTCTCTCTCTCTCTCTCTCTCTCCCCTTCCCCCTCTCCCTCTCCCTCTCCCTCTCCCTCTCCCCTTTCTCCCCTGCCCCTCCGTGTGTGTGTGTGTGTGTGTGTGTGTGTGTGTGTGTGTGCATGATTTCTCTTAAATTCTCTTTAAAGAGTAAATCTTAAGAAAGTTGGTACTAAAGGAAATAGGTTTGCAGGTGAGGGTTGATAGATGCATTTAGCTACAGTGGTAATAAAATGGACATTTATTTGATTCTGACTCTGCCAGGTATTGTTTAATGTTCTTAATGAATTGATTTTGTATAATCTTCAATGTGACTCTGTAAGTGTTATTATCTTCATCACCTTAAAAATGGAGAAACTGAGGCACAGAAGAATTAAAGTCATGAAGTTGATAGATCATTGAACCAGGCTCCCAAATCTGTTACTTACAGTCAAATGCTGGACTGATTTCCAGTGAATGGATATTCCCTAATTTTCATGCCTCTTGAGTTCAGGCTGGCCGTGAATATACGTCTGAATATAGCTCTTAACTGTTTGTCACCTTTGTGTTCTGATTTCCAGGCATAAGTAGGAAATAATGGGAGAATAAACAAGGTCGAGAGTAAGGGGTAATCATGTCATTGAGAACATACACATGACCATACGTGCACCCATGAGTACACATATTTATTTATTTATTTATTTATTTATTTATTTATTTATTTATTTATTCATCTAGAGACGGTGTGTGTGTGTGTGTGTGTGTGTGTGTGTGTGTGTGTGTGTGCCTGCATGTCTGCATGCATACGTGTGCAAGTGTGCATGGGCTCAGAAGTCAGCCTCAGGTGCCATTGTTCTTCTTTCCTTTTAAGACCTGGTCTCTCACTGGCCTGGAATTTGCCTCACCAAGTAAGCTAGGTTGGATGCGCAGAAAACTACAGGGATCTGCTTATCGCTGCCTCCTCAGTACCAGGATTACAAGACGTGCACACGCCTAAACTTTAAACTTTTTTTCTTTCTTTTTGTTTTTCCCCTAAACATAGGTTCTGGGTATTGAACACAGGTCTTCATGCCTTGTAAGGCTAATGCTTTAAACTATCCCTGTATCCTCTTTTTTTGTGGGGCAGAGGTCGTGGATTTCTTTGGGTTCTCAGACTGGCCTGGATCTTGCTATGTAGCTGACACTACCCTTGAACTCCCAATACTCTTGTCTCCAGAAGCTGGAATTACCAGCATTCACCACCATGCCCAACTCTGCCTCTTAGTTTTGTGTTCACATCATTGCTGTGCTCCCAGAGGCTTTCTCGGCAGGTTAAACATAGCTCTTCCCCAAGGGATCAGTTTTTCCTATTCCAGGTCATGGGAAGGGGCAAGGAGGAGAAGACTTCCTTTCAAGGGCCTGTGAGGAAACCGTGTTTGGGAAGGAACACATGAAAATTGATCAATAAGAATATTTGACAGCTAATCAGGTCTCTGTGAGTGACAGGGTGCACTTGGCAGCTCTTAGGGTATAGGAAGAGACCAGCCCTGTCCTTCAGGAACTCAGAATTGAGAAAACAGGTAGCCAGGACCCCCAAGATCACCCTCTCTGGCCATAGTTTGTGATATGATGTTATTTATCCCACATGCTATCTTTTAAAAAACTGTTTTAGATTTATTTGTTTTTATTTTATGTGTATGAGTGTTTTGCTTGCATGTATGTATGTGGACCACTTGCAGGGCTGACAGAGGTCAGTTAAGGGCATCAGAGCCCCTGGAACTAGAGTTACAGATGCTTGTGAGCCATCAGGTGGGAGATGGGAGTTGAACCTGGGTCCTTTGAAGAGTAGCAAGTGCTCTTAACCAATGAGCCACCTCTTCAGGCCCCCACCCCCTGATGCTATTTTATACTCTGGACTTAAAAGTAATCCAACTCTTACACAGAGACAATTGAATGCCATGCTGTCATTACAATGCGTGAGATGCTAATGGTACTCAAAGATATGTATGATATGGTATTATATGACATTAGCTTGTAGAACAATATGCATGCTATGGTCCCACTTGTGTAGCAAAGATAAAAATGCATAAATAACAATAAAATGCATAATAATTACACCTAAAGAGTATTTATCCTATACCAAGCATTATTCTAACTTATTGGTCCTCCAAAGAACTCTGCAGATGCTAATAGTTTAGCAGGTAAAGGTACTTGACCCCTAGCCTGATGATCCACATTGTGGAAGATGAGAATGAATTCCTCAAGTTTTCCCCTGACCTCCACAGATAGTATATGCATACACACACACACACACACACACACACACACACACACACACACACACTTCTTCAAATGTGATTTACAAAAAAGTTTGAAGTAGATGAATATCTACTTCAGTCTTATATGAATAAATGAGTCATAGAAAGGTTGCCACTTCTGTAAGATTCCTTAATTAGTAAATAGCAAGATCAGAATTCAATCTCTGGTGTCCTGGCCCCTAAGTGTCTACTATTAACCAATAGGCTAACCTATAAATGGTGTGTAAGTATAAACAAAACCTAGACAGACACACAACAAACTCACAACTATCACTAGCTAAGAGGTATGGAAGTGGGTCGGATGTAGTGGAAGGAATATTTTCTTTTTACGGTGTATACCTTTTTTTTTTTCTTTCTGGCAAAGCTGGAAATAGAAACCAGGGCCTCATGGAAGGAGTTACTCTGGAATTAGATTATGACTTATTTGCAACTTTGCACCTCCATTAGGGGATGCAGACAGCTGTGGAGTCAGTGGTACCTTAGGCAAAGGAAGAGAGCCATGGGGTCCATTTCTAGGTAGAGAGAATGAGAACTGGGTCAGGTTGATAAGGAGAGAGGAAAAGCAGGCTATGAAGAGGAGGAGGATGAACTGAGGAGCTGAAAGAGGCAGCAAAGAGGGGAAAGGCTTGAATCTGTGTGTCGATGTCAGGCAGGAGGAAGATATTTAACACAGTCAACTTTAAGGACCCACACTTCAATATACAATCTCAGAGTGGGGAGATCTGTATATGGTATTCACAGAAGTAAAGTATTTAGCCCATTTATAAAGTTCATCAGGAACTGTAATTCTCTTGGTGGAGTGGGGAGGGTGGTCAGAGGGCCCTGTGGAGAATTCCTGTCTTAACAAGTATGGCTCCACCCTGAGGTCAAGTGTCATTCTGGAAGGTAGGTTGAGCTCCCTTCTGCTGATGGGTGATGAGGGCCGCCCACAGCCACAGAAGGCTGTCAGGGCAGGGGTCATGCATCAGCTGTTGGGACGCTTGGCTGCCTTACTGACAAGCCTCTTGACTTGGTCCCGTGCCAGCAGATCCCAGTAGCTCTTATGCCTGCTCTGCTATCAAGCTCAACAAGCCTTGTACCCAGCTGAGAGCTCTGGAGGCCCTTAGTACACAGTGCCAGGCAATGCTCAGCCTTGAACAGGGAGTCAAAGCGGCCTTCACCCTGCTTTCCAGGGCTGGGGCAGAGGCCACTGTTATGGGAAAGATGGCGTCTTCAGGGAAAGGTAGATCTGAAAGGGCTGTCAGCTGGCCTGATGGCAGCCGTCCTTACAATATTCTGACAATTTGTGGTTTTTCTGGAGCATAAACAAGACCAGGTTTTCTTCTAGGCTCAGATGGACTCATTGTAGGACACTGCATGGCTTCATCTGATAAGTGAAGAGGTGCCATCTTGGTCCCCACTTCTTCTGCAAATAGCTGCCGGAATAGAGATGATAGCTATGTTTCCTGAGTGAATATTATGAGCCAAGACTCCTACAAAACATTCTTCACAGCTACATTATTCTACAGAGGCTGAAACAGAGACTCAGAGATGCTAAGAATCCCACTCATTTGTGTCAGAGGTGGGATTTGAATTCAGGTCTGTTCTGCTCCAAATTTCATAACATTTTCTGTTGTGCTCCCTAGATGATCCTTTCAAACATAAATGGGAATGGCTTTTTAGTAAAGCACCTGTTAACAGGTGAGCAAAGAGTAGTATAAATAGTTGTATCTTACAGGGCATAATGTCCACTCTTCCCTGCCTTGCCAACTATGAATGCCACTTGTATATGTCTTAGAAGTGGCATTCACTCAGCTACTAAGTGCCATGAGATCCTAGAAGAAGACTCAAAGTCTCAACATTCCTTTCTTATGTCTAGAATATAATTCATGCTAATTGTGTCCAGAGGTCTGTGAGGAATGCCGGCCTGATTCTTCTCTCTTTCCCGTGCCAAGCCAGATGGCCCTCTGAGCTCCTCCCTGCCTGGGCACTGCTGTCCATCAAGCTGATTGGCATCTGAGACTTGCTTCTCTGCTGATGGTATCTACTCCTAGTAAAACTGATCTGTGCATTTGTAAGGGCTGGACTTGATTTCTCCTGGTCTTAAGTACAGGATCTTAATTATTTAAGCCATTTGAACTCAAGTCTAATCTTTATATAAGCTACTGAGTCCCTAGAAGGACAAGTTAGGGTGATTCTAAGAAATGATGGTATTCACAGCTGGTCGAAATACATTACCTGTGGATGTATGTCACAGACAGTACTGTTTATAACACACACCCAGACATACAAAGACTATATTTGAGACTTTAACTTCTGACCAAGATGGAGTAAGAGGAGCCAAATTTACCTTCCAAATAATAAGCTGGACAAAATATGAAGGACAACAATATTCCAAGGCTAATTTTATCAGGCTATGTTGGAAGGTGCTTCCAAAGGAAGAGAAAACAGAGGAGGTGAGTCCTCCACTGAGCCAGCTTACTCTTGGGGAGAGTTTCCCACTGCAGAGCAGGGAAGAGAAAGCCAGGTAGTGTGGTTGAGGACACAGACCTGGGAGCTGAGGGAGACTAAGAGCCAAACGAAGCACCGGAAATGACAATGCCATCCCCTGAGGGACAGCCCTGGGGATGAGAAGATCTCTCTGAAGTCTTCTGCTCAGGGCTTGTCAGCTCACATGCGTGAGGAAAGTACCCAAGGCTTGGGAGAGAATTTCCCAGAAAGAACAGAGCGGAGAACTTCATAGTTAGTGGGGTTTGGGGTGAGAGTGAAAGATACGACCTTAAGTCAAGGGACAGAGTAATCCCTAGAGAAAAGGCGCTTGAGATCTCCCCTAACGCTGCAAGCCTGGGAAGGAAGGAATTAATTGCAAGTAATTTAGCTGTGCTCTAGAACAATGCCCAAGTGTATTTATGACAATACAAAAAGAGCTAACATTAACAAGACAAAGTCCTCCAGGCCTGAGATCCAGTACAAAACTTAGCTGGCATGGAAAGAGACAGGAATAGGACTAACGATGACCGTCAACACAGAGACCAGATGGAACACTTTTGAGAGGATTAGTAAATAAATTTTTTATAGTCTTGCTTTTGGTTTAGACAGGGTCTCCTACAATCTAGACTAACCTATAACTCACAGTCCTGCTGTGTCCTCTGAAGTGTTGGGATTGCAAGTGTGTGCCCGCATTCCTGGTGACAGTTTTCTAAGTGGTGGGTTATAATGTATCCCATGTGCTGAAGAAGGCAAAGATTGAGCATGTAAAGAAGAGACAGGGAAGGCAGTAAAAAACAAGCTGGGTGTGTTGAGATACACATGTAATCTTAGCGTTTGGGATGCTGAGGCAGAAGGATTGCCTCAAAGTGGATGCAGCCTGGGTTACATAGTTTCTTAGTTTCTCTTCCTGCTGCTGTGACATAATACTCTTAACAAAAACAACTTAAGGAAGGGTACAGTTCATCTTGGCAGGGAAGCCAAGGCAGCCAGAGATCGACAGTCAGAGTCAGAGAGCAGTGAACATGTTCACGGCCCTTTCTCTAGTTACACTGTCCAGGATTCAAGCCAGGGAATGTTGCCGCCCGCAGGGGGCGTGTCTTCCCAACCAAATTAACAGAATCAGGAGCTACCTACCTACCTCAGTTAACATAATCAAGATAATCCTGCATAGGCATGCCCAGAGGCCTGTCTCTCATGTAATTCTAGATTCTGTCAAGTTGTTAATTAACACTAACCATCATACATAGCAAGTTTCATATCAGGGTGAGCTACAAAGTAAGACCTGGTCTTTCATACCACCCCACCCCACCTCCCTGCTGCCAATAAAATCATAATCAAACAAACAAAACAAGTAAACAAGCAAGCCAACAAACAAACAGAAAACAAGCAAGCAAGCAAGCCAACAAACAAATAAACAAACAAAATCAATCACTGAATTTGTCCAATCTGCTTTATCCGGCTATAAAAGAACACCCAAGATGGAATGATTTGCACACCTGAAGAGATTTCCTGCTTATATAGCTTTAGAAGCTAGGGTGTCTAAGGCATGGAGAACAACTGGTGAGGGCCTCCTTGCTTACAAGGTCCCCGGATAGGAAGAGGAAAAGAAAAGAGCATGTGAGTGCAAGAAGGAAGAGCATGGAACTCATCCTTTTATCAGTACCCGCCCTGTAATCCTGGCATTAATCCATCCCTTACGTTCTCCTTTCTCAACATCATTGCACATGAACTGTGGGGAACACATCCAAAGCATAGCAAAATCTAACGATAACAAAGTCATTCAAAAGTGACTTTTTCATGGGCTGGGGAGATGTCTCAGTTAGTAAAGAGCCTGCTTGTGCAAGCATGAGGCCCCGAGTTTGGATCCCCAGTATTTGTATACAAAAGCGTGGTGGCATGCCTCTGTAATCCCAGCACCAGGGAGGCAGAGAAAGGAGAGTTCCTGGGGCTTTCTGGCCAGCTGGTCTAGCTAAATTGGTAAACTTCAAGTTCAAATGAGAAACCTTGTCTGAAAAAGTAAGAATGGAAGGCCAGCAAGAAAGCTCATTGGGTAAGGGCACTTGTTGCACAAACCTAGCAACCTGAATTAGATTCTCAGGACTCAAGTAAAAAGGTAGGAAAGAACCTCTGACCTCTGTATGCATACTATGATGCATGAGCCCAAACACACACCTTGTACACACAGATAATAATAAAAATAAGGTGGAAAGTGATTGAATAGGACATCCATCAGTGACCTCTGACACATGAACACACACACACACACACACACACACACACACATGACTTTTTCAGATACTTTAAAATAACTTTTCTGGACCTGGAAGATGGCTTTACAAGCACATAAGCCCAAACACACACATACATACACACACACACACACACACAAATAATAATAATAATAATAATAATAATAATAATAATAATAATTGTAAACTTTAAAAAGGCTGGGGAAAATGGTTCAGTGGTTAGGAGTGCTTACTACTCTTATAGAGGACCTGAGTTTGGTTTCTGGAATCAGTGTTGAGCTGCTCACAATTACCTATAACTCCAGCTCTTCTAGCCTCTGCAGACACCTGCACTCATACACACACACACACACACACGCACACACACGCACGCACGCACGCACGCACGCACACACACTGACACACACAATTAAAAAAGTTCTCAATTATGTATTAATGGAAGGAATTGATTGATAACTACACACTAAGCCATGTTAAAGCAGTGCTAGATGTTGGCTTGTTGGTTGAGCATGTGTCTAATATGTCCAAGCCTGAATTCAATCCTCACAAAAGGAAAACAAATCTAAGAAATCTTAAAGGAATGTCTACAAGCAGGAGACAATAATGGAAAATCTATATCTTTACAAACACTGACATTGTCAATATTATAGTAAATATTAACATTTTTTCATTTTTGAAAATTTTAAACTAGCTTATGGTGGGAAGCAAAAATAGTAACAATGTATGAATTTATACCACAAGCAAGTGAAGTTATGGCAATTAGGCAAAGATCAGAAATGACAAAATGTACACATACTATTTTAAGAAGGTTGTTACACTAGATGTGGAATGCTATAATATTGAGGGTAGCCTGTATACTATAAATGTTTTACTATAAAACTTCAGGACAAAGAATTATTGCTGATTATCTAACAAATGGAGTCAAATAAAAACTACTAAATAGAATCACTAATGGTAATTACAGGAACAAGGCCAAGATGTCTCTCTTCTTTTCAGCATTGTGCTGGAAGTCTTAGCTTGTGTAGGAAGACAAGAAAGGGGAATAAAAATAAAGATTGAAAAAGAAGTAAAGTTGTCTTTTCAGATTACATGACTGTTTATATAGAATCCCCCCCAATCAAACCAAACAAAACCCCGCAATTAATAAATGATTATAGCAAAGATGCAGGATACAAGGTCGATATCACAAAAGTAAATTGCTTCTGTATGCTAACGTTGAGTAATTGGATTTTGAAAATAGAAACACATTATCATTTATATTAGCATGCTCAATGGTGAGTATTTATATATTAATAACATGCACAAGATCTGTGTGAGACTGAGGGGTTGTGGTACAGGCCATTGATCCTAGCTTTGAGAAGCAGGGGCAGGCAGATATCTGAGTTTGAGGCCACCCTGGTCTACACAGAGAGTTTCAAGTTCCAGGTCAGGCGCAGGGATACATAGATGAGGTCCTGTCTCAAAAAGCAAACAACAATAATAAAAATAATCTATATGAGAACTACAAAACAAAAATGAAAGGAATTTAAAAAAAGAAAAAAAGGCTGGGGATGAAGCTCAGTTGTGAACACTTCCCTAAGAAGTGAAAGTCCTGGGTTCCTTCCCCAGAATTGGGAAGGGGAAACCAAACCAACGAAACAAACAAAAACAAACAAACAAACAAAAGCCTAGAATTAAAGAACTGGAAAAATATCCTATGTTCCCAAAAAGAAAGGACTCAATACTATCAATATTTTCATTCTTCATAATTTGATCTAAAGATTAAATCCAATCTCAAATGAAAACCTATCAATTACTTTGTAGATGATAACAAACTGATCAGAAGTTTACATGGAGAGATGAATGGCATCTAGTTATAGTGGCCAACACAATAGGAAAAGAATAAAGTCACATGACTGTCACGTTCAGCTTCAAGACTTACTACAATGCTACTGTAATCAAGAATGTAGGGCAGCTGCATTAATGCACACCTTTAATTCCAGCACGTGGGAGGCAGAGGCAGGTGTACATATACACAATCTGTAATTTCAAGGCCAGCCTGCTCTACATAGTAAGTCCCAAGCCAGAACTACAAAGTGAGATCCTTTACCTCTCCTTCTCCCTCTCTCTCTCTCTCTCTCTCTCTCTCTCTCTCTCTCTCTCTCTCTCTCCCTCTCTTTCTTTCTCCCCACCCCCAAATACACACATGAAAAAGAATGTGAAATGTTGGTAAAATACTGCATTTACATCACTAAAGTAAACAGTCCTGTAATTAGCACACATAAATATAGTCAGTGGCCTTTTGACAAAGGAACAAAAACAGTACAGTAAAGATTGTCTTTTCAGGGCTGCGGAGGATGTGGCTCGGATGGTAGTGTTTGCCGAGCATACAACCTGGAGTTCAATCCTCAACATAAATCGAGCGTGGTGGCACACCTGCATCCCAGCACTTGGGAAGTGGAGGAAGAGGAGGTTCAGAAACTCAATGTTATCCTCAGCTACATAGCAAGTTTGAGGCCAGCCTGTGCTGCATTGAGACCCTATATTTTTTAAGTGTATTTCAATAAATGATAATAAGAAACTGGACATCCCCATGCAAAATGAAAACAAATACAGAAATTACTTTCTTCCTAAAAGTCAGCTCAAGGTAATTATAGGTGGAAATGCAAAATGTAAGACTGTAAAACTCCTGACTGATAATATGAGCAAATCTAGATGACCTATGGGTTTGACAGTGATGGTTTTCATTACCTACAACACCAAAGACACGACCCATGAAGAGATCATTGATAAACAAGGCTTAACGTAAATGAAAGCCTCTGCCCTGCAAATTGCAATGAAAAAAAAAAAAGAATCTTAGACTGGGGAAAAGCCTTTGCAAAGATGTTTGTCTTATTCATTGTTCTATTGCTGTGACGAGATACTATGGCCAAGGCAACTCTTACAAAAGAAATCATTTAATTGAGGGCTTGCTTACAGTTTCAGAGGGTTAGTCCATTATCATCATGGCAGGAAGTATGGCAACAGGCAGGCAGACATGGTGCTGGAGAAGTAGTTGAGAGTTACATCCTGGTCTGGAGAAAGAGAGACAGAGGGAGGGAGGGAGAGATTGATTGATTGATTGGTTGGTTGGTTGGTTGGTTGGTTGGTTGGTTGGTTGGTTGGTTGATCCTGGGCTTGGCACGGGTTTTTGAAACCTACACCTCCTAATCCTTACAAAATAGGGTCACTCTCTGGCCACTAAACATTCAAATATACGAGCCTATGAGAGCCATTCTTATTCAAAGCACCACAACATATCTGATACTACTATTAGAACATTACAAAAGCTCTTAAAAATAAATAATAAGGGCTGGAGAGATGGCTCAGAGGTTAAGAGCACTGCTTGCTCTTCCAAAGGTCCTGAGTTCAATTCCCAGCAACCACATGGTGGCTCACAACCATCTGTAATGAGATCTGGCGCCCTCTTCTGGCCTGCAGGGATATGTGCAGACAGAACACTGTATACATAATAAATAAATAAAATCTTTAAAAAATAAATAAATAAATAAATAAATAAATAAATAAATAAATAATAAGAGAATTAACAACCCAATAGAAAGTGGACTAGAGCCCTGAACAGATACCTCACCAAAGAAGATATAAAAGATGGCAAATCAGCAGGTGAGCAAGTGAAGTACCTCACGTCATCAGAGGGTTGCAGACTAACACAAGACAACATCGACCAGCTGGTGGAATGATCAGGACCCAAACACTGACCAAAAGCTTTGAGGATACAGGGCACCAGGAACCACCACCATTCTTCACTGGTTACAAAACTACGTGTGTTCTCACCAACCTCCACTCTCTGTACTGTCTCCAGAGAAATCTACTTAATTGAATTAATTAATTAATCTATGTATATTAAGATTATAAACTGTTCTTTGGATTTTACTCAAATGTGTTTGAAAACTTGGGTCCACAAATGAACCTGTGCCTGGAGGCAAAGCTTGGGAGCAACCAAAATGTCCTTCAAGAGGTGACTAGGTGAATGTCCCTCAAGGACCAGCTGCCAGTGGGACTAAAAAGAAATCAGTTACAAAGCAATGAAATAAATACATGAAGAAAACATGAATGCACATGACTCAGTGAAAAGCCAATCTAGAAAACTACAGACTATCTGACTTCAGTTACATGACATTCTAGAGATGCCAAGATGGTGGAAATAGTAAAATGATCAATCGTTTCCAGAAATTGAGGGCATATGGGAGTTTAATATGTGGGACACAGAGAATTTTTTTAAGGCTGTGAAATTATTCTGTACGCTAACATAATGGTGGATGCATGTAATTATGCTTCTGTCCAAACCCTTATGTAAAATACCCAGAATGCACCCTAATGCAATGCTTATGAATTTTGGGTGATGGTGCTGTCCCCAGCAACATTCCATTGTTGAGATGTCCTAGTCTGGCAAGGAAGCTGATAATGAGAGACTCCATGTGGAGGGGTCAGGAAGTCCCTGTGCATTCTCTGTACAATCCATTCAGCTTTGCTATGAAGTTGAAACTGCCCTAAGAAATGAAGAATTAAAAAAAAAAAACCGCAGCAATCAGAATGCTCTGGTATTGGTGTGAAGGCAGACAAATAGAATAGCACACAGAACACATACAGAAATGGACCCACACATGCAGCTAACTGATTTTCAAGAATAGTGCCAAAGCAACTGAATAGGCAGAGGACGATCTTTTCAACCAACAGTGCTGAATGCAGTAGAGTGAAACTCAACCCTTACTTCGCAGCATCTACAAAAACTAGACGTGAATGCTAGGTTAAGACTGTGAAAGTCCTAGGAGAAAACACAGGAGAAATCTATGTACTTTATGTGTGGTGTGTTGCACTTCAATAGAAGTTTAAAATAAAAGGAATGAATTTTAGACTGACACCCACTAACAATCATACAGTCCAAACAGTAACACCATTGCTATGTGCAGTGGAGCCTGACGTACCCACTTTCTTCCACTTCACCTGAAAATACACCATGGTCATGAGCCCCTGGGTTGACTTCACAATCAATAACGGGTAGACTGGCAGGTACAATGGTGACCGTGTAAGATTAAAATGGAGTTGATCTAAGAATGCAGCTCAGGGACAGAGATGTGTTCAGCATGCTCAAGGCCTTGAGTCAATCTCCATCCAGCAACTAAGAGAAAATTATAATGGAGCTGAAAGAATTGCTACAGACTAGTGATGTCATGGCTAAGGTCATCACTCATGTGTTTTCAGCCAGCTGTATAAAAGTATAGCGCATACAATCACATCCAATATGTGATAGTTGATCATGATGATATACGGCTCTTTTTCTTTATAGTGTCTTTGGGAAGAAAACGGATTTCATTGTGGGCATTTCTTTTTGCTTCTACAGTTGTTGCTTACTTAACAGTTGATGTTTAGGAAATCCTTGCCAAAGCCAAGGCCACCAAGATTTCTCTTGCAGCTGTCCGACCTGTTTAAGAGATCATCACTTGACTTCATAATCAAAACTCTCCATGGTGAGGAGTCAGGGAGACACGGTAGGGGCTCCACTGAGGTGGTGGCTCCCTGACTGATGACCGCACAGTTGCTAAAGGCGGCCGAGGCCTTCAGGCTTTAGGCGCCTGCTCTTGGCTGCTGTTTCTTCCATACAGGAAAGCGAGCTGGTTCCAGCAATAATCCCATCTCTGAAATAACATAGTGGTTTCCTGGAGAGTCTACTTGCATTTGTTGCTAGTTTTGCTCTTACTATTTGAAGATGGAATGGGAGGAGATCTGGCTCGCTGACGTACAGTACATGACTACACCTGTGTGTAGCAGGGCCCACTGAAGAAAAGTCACGAAGCCACCGGAGGAAGCAGAGAAAAACAAAAAAAGCAACAAGGAACGGAGGCTTGGGGTAGCCTCACTCTGCCATGGCTTAGTGCTCCTGTAACTCGATAATTATGTGCCTAGTGGTCTCTTCAATTACACATCTCTCTGTCACCAGCAGTGGTGTAATTTGCACATTAGGTCTGAATTAGCTTGGGCATGGTAGGCATGGTGGCACACGCCTGGAGTCCTAGCATCTGGCGCACCAAGGCAGAAGGACTGGCTAAGGTGGGACCTCACCTAGATTCTTTCTCCGCCACAAGTCCGTTTCATGTCAGGTTTCCATAAACAGCCTGAAGCCTGAAGGAGATGGAGCTGGGGCAGAAGTCAGAGTGAGGACTCCAGCTTTGTTTGTTTGTTTTTCAAACAGTGGCTGAAGATGTGAAAGTTAATAATGATCATTGTTTCCCAAGACCTTCGCAGTGATCCTAGAAAAAACCAGCAGGATCAATGGATGCTCAGGCCAGATCTTGTGGGCACACCCAAGGGACATAAGGTCGTAAATGACAGTTTAAATTCCTAGGCCTGGCAAGATGGCTTCACTCACAGTTTCATAGCTGATTTCCCTCTCAATAGCTTATATTTATAACATGCTCTGATAAGTAGTGGCCAGAGCTTGTGAATTTCAACAGTGTTGGGGGAGGGGGATCACGGTGTGCTGATACTATTTTTTTTTTTTTTTTTGGCAAATACATTCTAGTATCATGTTTGAGTTTTCTTTATTTAGGAACTGAAAGTGTGGTTCCAGAGTAAACATTTAGGCCTTGGTTCAGATTCAGCTCTGCCAGCCTTTGTGATCTTGGGAGAACAGCTTAACCTCTATGAAGTTCAGACTTTGCGTACGGAACAGCACTTCCCACCCTGAAATATTGCACCCCACCCTGAAATATTTGGCAATATCTGAAGGCATGTTGATGGGGAACAGGGACTGCTCTTGGTATTTTTGGGTAGAAGCCATTGGTGGTGGTAACATCCAGTAACCTGGTAGTGCACAAAAGACATCTACCCTCACAAAAAAGAATTACTTAGCCCAAACTGGCAGTGGAGAGGAAAGCAAGAAACCCTCTGGCTTAGAGTCTGACACATGATTGGCAGGTGCCAAATCAACTATAGCTGTCATCAGCAAATGATCAGTTTAGTGTGGTTTGGTAAAAAAACAGCTTCGGGAAAAGTAAGGGCCATCCACTTCTGGGCAGTGTTCAAAAAATTCGCTTCTCAATGGTACCTATGGCCCATTCAACTATAGCACAGGCCCAGCCAAGAGGTTTGAAGTAGAGGCTCTGGGGCTTGACTCTACCATTGTCTATATACATATCTTGGGAACGCTGTTTAGCTCAGCCCACTTGTCTATAAAATGGCCGTCATAATACCTGCCTCACAGGAAATACATTGAGGCATGTGAAGGGCCAGTCTGCATAGCACGGCAAGCATTCAACTGATACTTGCTATTCTTGCAGGGGAGCAGTTAGGGAGAATAGTAGGAGGAGTGTGTTTTAACGTTCTTTATTTATTTGTAGTTGAGTATGTGCAGGCATGCTTGTGCTAGAGCACATGTGTGGAAGTCAGAGGACAGCCTGCCGGAGTCAGTTCTCTCCTTCTGCTATGTGGATTCTGGGGATAAAACTCTGGTTGTAGGTTTGACCGTGGGTGCCTGCCGGTACCTGCTGAGCCATCTTGTCAGCTCAGAACACTGATTTTAATAAGAAACTCTAAAGTATTTAATATGATGTGTGAAGAGGACACAAATCAAACAGAATCCGTACAGCAGTAGACAGCGTCAGATGACCTGGTGGCAAGGAGCCGGGTGTTCATAAATGTCATCTCCATGACTTTCTCACACCCCTTTGAAGTGGCTTTTATTAGCCATCTCTTTGAGTCTCCTTTGGCAGTTATGGAAATGGGCTCACAACAGTTAGTCACTCCCTCAGATCACACAGCTGCAGAAGGGCTGAGCTGGGCTTTTGAATCCCCAGTGTGACTCCAGCCTGTGTTTTCATGGGCTGAAATTCAGCAATGCTCAACTCGGGGCAAGTTCCCAGAATATAAAACATTAACAAGTTAGGAGGGTTCTATGTTTAGGGAAAAGAAGACAGCGTGAAAGCCTAGCCTCTGTGTCCCGGCTGGAGCAGGCAGCCTGGGGGTGACGTGGCCGTGAGAGCAGGAGGTCGCTGGCACGAGTCCTTGCTGCTTTACTCCAGTGACAGCTGCTGAGGCCATGCAAGTCACCCCACAATGTCAGGAAGCATGTAGCTACCCATAGAGAGCATTTCATAGTGATGCCCGAGGCCTGCTGGCCAAAGACAAGGAATATGGGCTCTTAGGTTACTCAGTGTTATTTCCCACCACAAAGGGAGAGCTTCTCTAAGGTTCTGGTGACAATTCCCAGTGAGTGTTTTGTGTGCTGAGAGAGGGCCACAATAACCTGGATAACTTGGACCGTAGAACTGGACAGTTATGGCGGCCTTCTTCTAAACAGCTCTATTTAGTGGGGTGGGAATGGCGCCAGGGATAGCCTGGAGTCCTGAGGGCCTAGCTGTGAAGAGAGCACACTGGGAGCCCTTGGAATTGTGCAGTAGATGATGACATCTGCATCTCTGCTGTCCGGCAGGGCCCCTTGGCCTCTCCTGGTGCGGGACAAATGCGATAGTTACATTCCTCATTGTTTCAATGAAATACCTGCCAGGAGAACTTAGAGGAGGAAACAACAGTGTGGCTCCTGGGTTCAGAAGGGTTGCAGGCCTCTGTGGCAGAGGGAAGTTGTGGCAGCAGCAAGGCTCTTCACATGAAGCAGTGACCACGTGGAATCTGGGGCAGGTGGCACCTGCTCAAAGGCCCAGCCACACTGACACTAGAGGCCTCCCCTAGCCCTGTAGCCTTGAAATTATCATCACAAGCTGGGAATGCAGGGAGTAAAGCACCAGCTTGTGGGGGACAGTTCACATTCAAACCGTAGCCGAAGCTCCCCCACACTGTCCCCAGTAGGACAGCATCTGGGTCGATCTCCTAGCAGCTCGCCCACCCTCCCTCCAAGCTCTGGTTCTTGCATGCGTCACACAGTAACGGAACTGGAAACTGTCTCAGGATGCTTGGGCCCCACATATCCAGCAAAGAAGCTTGGCAGCAACAGAACAGACTATGACTTCTGTGTCGATGTGGGCCATGTGTTCTGTGAAAGGCTCTGCTCTACCCTGGCGGAAAAATGCATTGCAAGTTCACTAACCTGGTTCTAAACATAGGAGAGGAAGCAGATGCTGGCTGGGCGGAAGTCTCTGAGCAGAGCAGAGGTTCAGGCAGTGGCTTGCCCAGGCTGATAAGAAGGTGGGGGCTGGAAGCCCAACCTCTGCTGATTTGCCACCGGGGCCTTTCTGACATTACCGTGGGCTGTATCAGAGCTTGGCTTCTCTGTAAGCTCCTCCTTACGACTGACATGAGAGGGTTATTTTTAAGCTGATCTTTGTGACTTCCTTTTGGCTTGTGTCCTCTGCTTCCTTGGTAGACCAATTCTGGCCCAGCCTGCCAGGCTGTGGGAGGTGAGGTGAGGGCTGTCTCTGGATGGGCAATGGCAGAGGCTGAGGAGGGAGGCCAACGGCGCTCACTCCAGCAGGCTGAACACAAACTCCACTGGGCTCGTGACAGGGTAGTGTGGAGAAGTCCCAGCTTCCCAGGCCTAGGTCTTAGTCTCAGAGTGGGGAGGTAGCCAGAGCAGTCACTTAGGAATCCTGTCACCCCGTCTGCAGTGTCCAGGTAAATAGAAGCAGGCCTCAGTGTCGTCACCTGGTCTGTCCTCCAGGGAGCTCCCCTTTCTGGACCAGGTGGGCTGCCCTCTGTGGTCTGTGAGGGCACCTGTCTCCAGTGTCACTGAGTTCCAGGGCAGTATGTCTGGCCAGGTGCACCACCAGCACCCTCAAACTGTGTGACTGATGAGTCATAGCAGCAGTCCCGTTCTCTCCACCGTCCACAACAGTGCGAAGGTGATGAGCTGAGATCACCTTGGCTCCTGGGAGGGGGACTGCCCCAGCCATAAACCACTACTTGGAGACCTCAGAGTTTCTGCTGACGCCTTTGACTTGCTCAAGTCCTCAACACATAGTAGAGACCTTGAAGTGCAGCTCCCACCCAAACGCTGCCTGCAATACTGCATGCCTGTGGCCTCTGGTGTAAGGGCTGGCTACCTCCCAGCAGGGCCCTCCTCCTCAGTGTTTTCTTAAGAGGGATATGGGATCACAGAGCCCCGCCTTCTTCTGATTTCAAAGATCTCTCTCTCTCTCTCTCTCTCTCTCTCTCTCTCTCTCTCTCTCTCTGTGTGTGTGTGTGTGTGTGTGTGTGTGGCTCATCATACATGCAGGCTGTGGCCTGGCAGGGAATAGTTTAGAAATTAGTACTTCCTTTCCAAGGCCCAAGGGAACGCTGCTCAATTCTTAGCAGGTGGCAGTCCTGGTTTGAACAGCCCCTGTGACATCAAGCAGAACAAGCTGGTCTGTGCCCCTCCGCAGTAACTCCCCGGGTGACGCTTGGAAAATTCTTTCCAGGTCAGAGTCTGTGTCGAGAAAGAGGTTCCGTTTTTGAGATTCCCTCCACAGTCCAAGAGCTGGCTCTAGGCTATCTTTCTGTTGAACCCAGGCTTCCAACGCTCAACCTCAGTTACTTGTAGAACTGAAGAAAATCCAGATCTCAAAGTTACAGTTGATTAAATGATCTGCTCCAGGCAGACAGGCACAGTGGTCAGAGATGTGAGTGCCTCAGATGGGCCGACTCCAGCAGCTGCTAGCCAAGCCACCATGGGCAAGCCACTTAACTTGGTGTGATGTCAATTTCCTTGCCTGTGAAAGCAAATGTTATGGAAGTGAATGATAGGCTCCATGTACCAAGAATCAAGGAAAAGCTGGCAACAGAGATTTTAAAAATGGGATGGTAAGCGTGCTCTGCGTCAGACCCAGAGAGCTGAGAATTATTGCATTTACTGCATAGGACTGTCCTGAGACTCCTGGCTTTAAGGGAGGCATGACCACCATACAACAACTTTAAGGAAGGCCATATGGTATTGTGTGTGTGTGTGTGTGTGTGTGTGTGTGTGTGTGTTTATGTGCATGCGCGTGCACGTGTGCTCGTGAGCTCGTGTGTGTGCCCACTCGAGGTCTGAAATATACAGGAACATGTGTCCCTTCTACCTGTATCCTCACAGACTCACTGTGGGTGGGGCAGTTGTTCTGTACCAGTTCAGACTGCTTGTCTCTCCCTGTATCTGCTTCCTCTTTGGGTCTTTGCTGTCATCTGTGAAATGAGAGCCACTTCAGCCACATCGAACATCTAAATGGTATGTAGGAGAGGGACTTCAGAGCTCCTTTGATTTGGTTAAGACACGGCAAGGAGTTCATCTTCTGGACGTGAAAGAAGAGGAGGGTTGTGAGGTGACCCTTTAAAAAATGGTTTTTATTAATTTTTGAGAAACACACACACACACACACACACACACACACACACACGTATTTTGATCGTACTCACTCCCTGCTTCTCCTCTGAACTCCTAAGTCTACTCCCACCCCCTGCTAACTTCATATCCTTTAAAAATTATTTTTATAACCCTTGAATCTAGTTTGTGCCTGCCGCATATTCATGGGTGTGGGTCCACCCACTGGTGTGCGGTTGACCTTCCTGGGGTCATGCCCTCAAAGAAAACGGACTCTCCTCATCCTCCCAGAAGGACCTGCACCAGGCTCCCCACCTGACTGCAGGGTTCGGGAGCAGCCTCCGCCTCTGCGGACCTTCAGCCGCTCCTTGTGACCCTGCCCAGCCAGCAGCTGCCCTTGCCTCCCTGCAGATGTTTCCAGTTGGCCGACTGCAGTAGGTTCACGGCGGTCATTTGTTCCGTGTGTTCAGAAACAACAGCCAGCATTATTGTCAGGAAATGAGAGAGGACCAACTTCAGGATGACACAAAAAGCCCCAGTCGTGAGTACTAGCTAGGGGGAGGGTTGGCAAGGACCGGAGACCGGACCATCTGCAGTGACCCCTGTGAAGTCATGGCCACGAAGGCAGCGCCGATCTAGCTTCCCTCTGGGAGGGTCCGGAGCGGATCAGCTGAGTCATCTTGGAGGGACCAGGTCAGAAAGAGAGGCATTCTCCTGGAGGCCTGGGAGTGACTGGAGAGTCTGGCTCTGAGGAGAAAGCATTCTGTTTCCTTGCCGCTT
Organism: Peromyscus eremicus; assembly: GCF_949786415.1. NCBI lineage: Eukaryota > Metazoa > Chordata > Mammalia > Rodentia > Cricetidae > Peromyscus > Peromyscus eremicus. The sequence continues at coordinate 79,139,061 of NC_081421.1, forward strand.
CACAACCAGGAACTATTCCAGCGCTAATGGAAGATTCGAGGATGCTTGGTTTGGGGGATCAAGAGCAAACACAGATGAACGTAATGCGCATCAAATCATAAGTTGCGGGCCGTGTGCTTCATGTTTTTCAAGCAGCTATTTTGCCAGGAGGTGACCATAATATTCAGCAACCTTCACACCTTGCCCTGGAGGTGGCCTTTTTTTTTTTACAGCAGTGACGAGTGCCAAGCACTCTGCCGGGTCCTCCAGAACGAGTGACGGTGAGACACCGAAACTGTGACTGTGGTTCTGAATAGGGCTGGCTCTTGAGGTAGCCCCGGAAAGGCTTCACCTGCAGCAGTGGAGGGGCCCCTGCAGCTGCAGGAGCTCCATCCTGTCGGTCTAGAAACTGCCTGCAGTCAGACCCCCAGGCTGTCCTCCAAGGCTCACAAAGGAGGGCGGGGCCATGGGTGAACTCCTGCGCAAGCTTCTTCATGCTGACAAGCTACTCACTTCCTGCCAAGTGGGATAGGAGAAGACGTCACCGCCTTCCTGCCATCGCCTTCGGGTGAGCCCAGTTTCTGAACTAGGAGAACCAACGGAGGATTTGGAGCAAAGAGCTTCTCCAGCAAAAGACAAGAGATGGGTGCCAAGGAAAGCCAAATCTAGACAAGGCAACCCGGTAGCTATAGAAAGTCTTGTTGGTTCAGCATCCACCAAGCGCCTCATGAGCGGTCTCTGAGGCCCACATGGAAGAAGACGGAGGCAGGATTCTGGCGACTACCTGAGTGGTCAAGCCCCTGCTCTAGCTGTTTGGCTCTTTTTACTTCAGTCTTCAGAGAATAACCTTCCCCTCCTTTACCAAAGAGGAAATTAAGACACAGGAGGTTGGGCAATGAGGCCAAGGTTATCCACTTAGAAAAGGAGCTCACAAAACACGACATGGCACGTTCAACTCCTGAGTTACATGCTGGCAGCCCATGGTGATTTCTTCTCTGGGGCTGGGCCGCCGGGTATGAGCACAGTGTGACAGGCCTGACACCTGGAGGCGGAAGTGCAGGGTGCACATTGTGTGGGACAGACGTGGCTGCAGGCGTCTCGAGGGCTCTTGGCACAGCTTTGAGCGCTGACCGCTGACGGTCTGGAAGGTGCTGCCAGTACGAGGTGATGTGACTGGCTGGCACGTAACCCTGGACGACAGGACAGTCAGACCAGCCACGAAATACATGCAGTGAATCAGAAGAAAGCACACCTGCTGCGCGCTTGGTTGGAGGCCCCAGGGCGTTCAGCTGGGGGTTCAGGGCGGCGAGCACCCGAGTGGGAAAGGAGATGAAATTGCTAGCCAGCCACGAAACCAGACTGCGTCCCAGTTTCGAATGAGCCTCTCGCGTCTGATTCACTGTGAACATGGATTTGGGACAGGAAAGGAGATGAGTGCAGCGACAGGCCAGGTTGAGCCGCAAACCGCCAGAAGCAGTTCGGGGGCCCCCCCGCAGAAAAAGCCTGAAGACAAGAGAAGCGCGCCAAGACAGCGAATAAAGGAGCTCTGATCGTGGGGGCACGGAACACAGAAAATGGGGTGCCCATGGCATCATAGTAGACAAATCACAGTGATGAGAGAAGGAACTTGCGAGGTAGGCAAGTATGCAGAAGCCACAACCAGTTTTCATGGACATTCTCTCTAAAGACTTCTTAACCAGACCTAAGTGAGTCACTTGATATTTTCTACCTGCATTTGTTTAGGACTGAAGTAAAAAGACGCAACAAACAAACATTGACCCTTCTTTGTTCCTCCCAGTTTCCATTGAACACAGTGACATGGTGAGCATGCTCATGGGCAGCGAGAGGACAGACCTGAGACTAATGTATTATACAAATTCAGCTTGAACTTGAGGCAGGTCTCCCACGTGCTATTTTAGGCTCTTGATGCTTTTAGGATAATGTGATGGGGGGTGGGGGGCTTCCAAAGTTGAACAAGAAGTTGACCAGCTAGTAGGAGCAGCAGTATAAATAAAGAACTCAAAGAGGACTCTGTGAGCTGCAGTGGGATCCTGTTAGAGGAAGGAGCCACTGACTGCCCGGCAGTGACTTCCATCCTTCCTGGGAGTGGTTTGTACACGCAGTAATGAGTTCTTCCTGTGAGGACCATCGCATTGTGCTGTACGCAGCACCATCCTGGACACTGCTGGGCATCAGTACCCTGTACTGAGTCCTCTCCTTAACACTCACTTAAAATGACGAAGCTATGTGATAATTGTTTTGTTTCTGTTTCTTGTTTCTTGAGACGGGGACTCACTCTGTAACCTGGGCTGGCCCAAACTTGCTACACAGTTCAAGCTGGCTTTGATGTCACCCAGATCAGCCTGCCTCTGCCTCCCAGGTTCTGGGACTGCAAGTGTGTATGCTGCATCTGGCTGCATCTGGCTGGGTATTTTATTCTTTTAATCGCACAAATCCCTGTAGTGCCCTGGCAGCAAACGCTGATGCTCCTTCCAGGTTTTCGTGATTTGTGACTTGCATCCTTTCAAAAAAGCACGTGGCACTTTAAAGAGAGCAGGGCATGACAGAACTAAGACACCAGGAGCCAGGGCTGGAGAGTTGGCTCAGCGTGGCTAAGAACACTTGTCACCCTTTCAGAGGACCTGAGTTCAGTTCCCCAACACCCACCCCAGGTGGCTCACAACCACTTGTAACTCCAGCTGCAAGGGGTCCAATGATGACTTCTGGCCTCTACGGTACCATCACCTAAGTGTGCATGCACACATGCACATAAATTAAAAATAAAAAAATTAGTAATTTTTAAAAGACACTAGGAGCCTGAAATTGAGATGATGCATACAGATTTTTCTAGAAAGTTTTAAGTGCAACGTGATTGCTGAAACAAGCCTGGCTTGGGCTGCTGTGCTAAGTCTACTGGCTGCCCATGTAGAGGTGACCTTCACGAAGCTCTTTCCAAACCTGATGGACAGAGCAGAGGAAGCAGTAAGAAAAACAACCTCCTCCCTAGCAGCAAACGCCTTAGGGAAATCGGTCTCTGAAACCGTATGTGTAGGCAATAACAATATAGTATCTCTACTCATAATAAAGTGCTGAGGCATATTCCCTATAATAGCTCTAATGAAAAGCAGAGGGGAATAGAGTTATCTAGGAAAACACTTCAGGAAGTAAAGTGATGTGGTTTCCTGATGTTGTCTGACCACGGACTAGATGTAGGGGTGTGGAGTGGAGAGGGATGAGGGAGGGTTCATCGGCTATCCTCCACCACCCAGCAACCTCAGTGGAGGAGCCAGAAACCAGAAAACTGGCCAAATATCCTGTTCCCAGCAGCTGGCCCAACCCATGGATCACCCACACCCGTTCAGACACCCAAGAGTTTCTGTTCAATGGCAGTTTAGGTTTGGTATAATTGATGTTGGTCTATTCTTGCGTAATTCACCAGAAAGGGCTTGGGTTTGAAACGCAGATAGTTCGCGCTCTGGAAATTAAGACTGTCCAACTTGACAGAATCTAGATTCACCTAAGAGACAAACCTCTCAGCATGTCTGTGAGAGTTTTTAGACTGGAAGGACCCACCCTAGCTGGGGGTGGCACAGTTCTATAGGCCGGGGGTCCTGGACTGAGTAAAATGGGGGCGGGGCACAGAGAATGAGTGTTCATCGTTCTGTTTTCCAGGTGTGGGTGAAATGTGAGCTGATGCTTTATGTCCGCGCCATCTTCTTTTCCCGTCACAGTGGACTGCACCCTTAAACCGGGAGCCCAAACACTCCTTTCTTCCTTTCGTTACTTTTGTTGAGGATTTTGTCAAAGAAATGTGAGCAGTAACGAACGCAGGTTCAGATCCCGGCTCTGCCACTTGCTAGGCGAAAGTCACCTCTCATCAAGCCTTAGTTTTCTTGCCTGTGAAATGGGTTAGCCATACTTACTACTAGGTTTGGCAAATGACTGTAAGTGATACATACAAAACTCCTGTCAAGGAGTCTGGCAGGTGTTAGTTAACATCCTGTCAATGGCGGACTTCAAACAAAATTATAGAAGGGCCTCGTGGAGCAGGAGGGGGAATCGTGTCATCAGAATAGTTGAGGCTGCAGATTTCTTGCTGTAGCAGGGAGTCCTACATTCAACTCATTAAGGATAAGTTAGGTTAAGAAGGGGCCAGGGCACAGCCCCCAGGCAATCTACGACTGCCAGTGAGCTACCCCGAGTTCACTCCTACACCCGCCAGTGTTTACAGAAAGGGCACTGAAAGCGACATCAGGACCCACAGTTGACCAGTGTAAAATCAGAGGATGAGCCTCAGGCACCGTGGGTGTCCCCGACTTGAATGAAAAATACAAGCGTGGGTACTTGAAAGCCTGAGGCTGGGATATGAAGAGACCCAAGGACATTTGAAGAAATCATGGGCTTTGGAAGGATGCTCTCTAGAAATGACGAGTGACCAGAGGGCCCTGTGCCCACAGGAGGATAGGTTGGGGACCGCTGTGTGTTAAGGGAAGGACCAACGATGCACACCCCAGTGAGACCTCCTTAGGGCAGACATCTCATGGTGGCAGACCCCTCCTGAGAACACCCCGTCATTAAGTCAGGAGACCAGACTGGGCTGGTCTACATCTTGAAAAGAAAGGGCTCTTTATCAGAACCGGCCTAAGCAGATTCCTCCTCTGTGAGGTGAGGGTAATTGTCCTCGTCATGTGGAGCAAAACGCAAACCTTCTTGCTAGGATGAATGTTGCCTGTCAACCTTCTTGAGTCCAGAGGATCACAATACTGCGCAGGACTGGGCTGGACTGACCATAGGCAGATCTACTTGCCAACCTCACTCCTGTCCTCCCCTAGCCCTTGCTTCTCACCATAGCAAGATCTGAGGTGGCCGGCTGAGGCCAGCTTTGAGCTCGCCTCGTGTTCCAGTGGAAGATGGAAATGTGCTGCCACCTGGTGGCCATATCTGAACATAGCTCCTTACCCAGGACCCAAACTAACGCTCCACCCCTACCCTTGAAAGACACAGCTAGTTGAAAGGCGTACTCAGATTTTGAGAGCCTATAATCTGCAAGAACGTTAGGGGCAGGTGAACCCTCTAGACTCTCTCTTGGGCTTGGAGGCCTGGCTCACTTGGGGCGGGTCGAGATATGATAGCTAGGGTGTGGGCACCTAGGATGGAGCAGTTCCCTTTCTCAGAGCAGGATTTCCTGTAACTCCGGCTAGGGGAACCCTTGACGTGGGTTACTGGGCCTCAGCGACAACTCTCGCTTTCATGGAAGAGTGAGCAAGCTCTGCACATTCGGACTCCCAGGTTCTGTAAATTGAAGGGGCCTTGACCTAGTCCTAAGAAGAGCAGGGATCAGTGCCTGTGGGGAGCCGCCTGAGGGCCTTAGCATCTTCCATATAACTTGGCAAAGAGGGGCAAGGGAGCATGATATAGGAGGGGCCTCCAAGGTGAAAGGCACCTTCAGGGATAGCTGGCACTGCTTCCTTCTAACCCCTGCTGTTTGCTGGCATTTGGAAAGGTCCATAAAAGTAAAAGGCTTTGGGGGAAGTGGTAATGGTGTCAAGAGGAAGCGAGCAGACCGATTTTGTGCAAGTATGCCCGCAGCATCCAGCCAGTGAGAGCTTTGAGCAGTGGTCTCCACCTTCGGGCAGCCTGACATCCTGTCTTGGCTGCGGCTTGGGCCAGTTCTGGGTTCCGGAGACCTAACTCTGGTCTCCTGCTAACGTACCTTGCTGTTGATGGCTGGCAACTGAGGTTTCCTAGGCTTTTCTGAGAAAGAACTGAAAATTATGATAGTCCTCTTTTCAGATGGGAAGAATGGCAGGGAAATCTGAGCTAGGGTTCATTTACTCTTCAATTTACTATTAAAAACTTATTTATTTATTTATTTATTTATTTATTTATTTATTTATTTATTTACTTTGGCACTCTGGTCCTATAAATGATCTTCTGTGTGATCCAGAACTTCACCAGTGGCCTGCTCATGTGGCCCTTTCTCTGGTCTTACCATCTCTTCCTGACTCAGAGGAAACGCTGACTCTATACGTGTGCTTTACAAATCTCATGGTCTTGGCGGCCTAGACATCAACATTTTGTAATATTAATTTCTTCCTAATATTGATCACAACGTGACATCAAAACGAGAGGTTCCTTGTACTTAGGACAGCTTCATATTGTGGTTGGTCGTTAGCTTTATCCACTTTCTGAGGGCTACAATTCAGAACCCAGGCTCTGAAGCCAGCTGTATGGGCTTGAATGTCAGCTTGTCACTTCCTAACTGTGCTATCTTGGTCACGTTACTTAACCTTTCTGAGGCTGTCTTTGCTCATCATTAACAAGTAGTATCTCCCCCCCCCCCAAGACATCAGATGAGATCACGAATAGTAAAATGTTTACCCCCATGGTAGCTGGTGTCTTGGAGAGTACCTGACAGGTCCTCGCTGAGGATTTCTGTCACTGTGTACCCAGTCACAGCTTTCTGCCACCTGGCTGGCTAAGAAGCATCTCTAGTCATTCATCTGGCAATAGTGTACTGCTGTCGGCCAGGCATTGTGGTGCAGAAATGAGAAGCTCTGGTCTGGTCTCAAGGAACTACAGGCTTATGAGGTGAGGGTGGGGGGGCTGTGAAGGCAGCATGGTGAGACCCGCATGAGGGAGAGGTGGTTTAGGAAGTTTCCTTCAAGATCTTGCTGGAGAACTGTCTTGAAGGGAGAATTTTTATTTCCTAGCTGGGCCTTGAAAGAGGCCCTGTGGCTAGACCAAAAGAGTGTCCGTGGGAGAGGAAGTGAAAGGGAATGACCAGGCCGTGAATTGCTAGGTGTTGTGTGGCTTCTGGCTTCTGGGAGAGAAGCTGACGGCAGGAACCTGCAGAGGCTGAGACCTCACAACCCTGGGACTTATAATGAGAGCCAGGACTCAATCACAGGGGATGTGAGGGACTGGCCCATGGCTACCAGTGAGGGAAGAAGTTTGTGAGGTGGCTGCCTCTCCTGGTTTCTCTGTCTCTTTTCTCAGATTGCCTTTTGGATTTCAATTCCCAGCGAACAGACACTTAGACCAGTCATAAGCCAAGCACTGATGCTCTGTTTATTCAGAAAACATGAAGGCTTTTGTCCTTCACAGAAAAGAAGCCCCTGTGGCATTGCAGAGACCTCTGGGAGTAATGTTTCCAGGTGGGATGAGGTGGCTATGTTGGTGGCCATAGGTGTGTCCTCTGTCCAACTCTGTGGGTTGTTCTCTCACAGATTGTGTGGTCTTGGACTCAGACCATCTCCTTGACTTCCCCAACCCAGTGGAAATGAATTGGTTTTGAAAGAACTCAGTTTCCACACGAGAACGAAATGGGCCGGGGCAGGGAGGACATGAAAGCACAGATGGCCATGTTTTCAGATCCACCTGTCTTTAACTACGTCCTTTAACTATAGCTTTAACTGGGTCCTTCCACTTCCTGCGGGCTAGAACTATGTTCCTGGCCCCTGCCGCCTTCATCACTTCCTGTCAGCTTAAAAAAATATTTTTATTGTATGTGTCTGCGTGTTTTGCCTTTCCTGTATGTCTGTGCATGGCATGTATGAAGTGCCCTCGGAGGCCAGAAGAGGCTGTCTGACCCCCTGAAACTGCAGTTACAGAGGGTTGTGAGCTGACATCTGGGTGCTGGGAATTGAACCTGGATCTTCCGGAAGAGCACCCAGTGCTCTTAATGGTTGAGCCATCTCTCCAGCCTGTCCGCTCAGCTTTTGTTGTAACAAAACATGGACTGCCATCTTGTTTCTGCTGTTGTTAATTGTAGCAGCTGCTACAACTGCTTTGTGGTACAGAGTGGCAAAGGATGGAGTTTGTTTTTTTTTTTTTACATTAATTAACCAAGCAAGATTCAGATTGCTTTTGGTAAGAAAGACTTTTTCTTGCCACATGATAGAAATTGCTCTCAGTAACTTCCTCCAATGAAGGAGAGATAAAGAAAGCAGTTACAGCAGAAGTAAGATGAGGTGCCACAGGGGAGGCTGATGAAACCTCCCCACCCAAAACAAAACAAAACAAAACACCAAACCAAAAAACAGAACAAAACAAACAACAACAAAAACCAACCTGCTTAAACATTGGGGCTGGAGAGATGGCTCAGTGGCTTAAGTGTGCCTGCTGCTATCGTAAAGGGGCACCTGATGCCCTCTTCTGGCCTCCTGCACACGTATGTGCATACACACAGGCACATATATACAAACATATATATGCATATGTGTGTGTGTGTGTGTGTGTGTGTGTACAAATTGTTTTGAGTCTGTCCTTGATTGACCTGGACGCAGTGCTGGAACTAAACATGCACTACTACCCCCTTTCTTTGTCACAAGATGCTAAGTAGGCAGAGGGTGGAAATATTACCTAGTCAGTGTTTCCATCTCTTCTACCCAGTCCCATCCCTACACTCGTCTGGTCCCTGATTCTACCCCACACCTCGTGTGTGTGTGTGTGTGTGTGTGTGTGTGTGTGTGTGTGTGTGTGTGTTGTGATTGTGATGGGGGTGGTACCAGGGTCTGATGCATGCTCATTCTACTGCTGAGATATATCTCTAGCTCCCCACACCCTCATTTGAGATTTTTTTTTTTTGAGAAATGTCTGTTAAGTTACTTAGAGGCTTGCCTTACACTCACTCTGTAACTGAGACAGGCCTTGAACCTGTGATCTCCCTGCCTTAGCTTTCTATGTAGCTGAAAGTGTCAGCTTTCACTACCAGACCCCACTCTCGTCTTCTCTTTGAGCTGTTTGCACGCGACTCATGCCAACTTCCTAGGCTCTTCCCACCTTTTTTTTTTTTTTTTGAGGGTTCCTGGCCCTGTACTTCCTCTTGGACTATCTCACTTCTTGAAACACTCTAAAGAGGGGTGCTTATCTTGATGGAGCTTGAAAAGTCCTCTGCGAGGGGGGGCAGGGGAAGGCAGAAGCCTTGACTGTGTCTGTCTGGGGAAGTAAGGACAGCAGCACGCTCAGATTTAGCTGCATAGAACTGTGTCCCCCAGGTCACTGGGAGACCAGGGATATGTGGCTGAAGTCGATGGTCCTGTAACGGGCCCTTTTTGAGAAGAGTCTCCAAGAGAGCATCACAACGGAAGGAAGGAAGGAATTGTGAGTTCCCGACTGCTGCTGCATGAGGACTTCTGGGCAGATGTCTGGCAAGAGCTAGGTCCACCGGCCCGTACACATCCTGCTGACAAACCTGTCACTGAAGCTTCTCTGAGACAGCATGAAACCCAACAACACCACAACTGCGTTGTGGTTGAAAGTCACCTACATCTCCATGGAGGTTGTCATCGGGCTCTGCGCTGTGGTGGGCAACATGCTGGTCATCTGGGTGGTCAAGCTGAACCCCAGTCTGAGGACCACCACCTTCTACTTCATAGTCTCGCTAGCACTGGCTGACATCGCTGTTGGGGTGTTGGTCATGCCTTTGGCTATTGCTGTCAGCCTGGAAGTCGAGATGCACTTCTATGCCTGCCTTTTCATGTCCTGTGTGCTTCTGATCTTCACTCACGCCTCCATCATGTCCTTGCTGGCCATTGCCGTAGACCGATACCTGCGGGTCAAGCTGACCGTCAGGTAACCTGCTTGGAGAAGGGTGGGGCAGCCTTGAGAGAGAGGGGTGGCTGGAAAGTTAGAACTACCAAGTTTGGCTCTCAGACCTATTCAGTGGAAAGGAACCAAACTGGCCTCAGTGTTTACAAAGGGCAGCGAACATCTTTGTACCGTATGGTTTGTGAAGAAGTTAGACATGAAGACCTGAGACTCCGGAACAGGAAACAGGGGCACTCTGAGCCCTTCTCCATTGACCAAGGGTGTCTGCTACTGTCTAGGGTAGCCAGAGATGATGAAATCCTGATGTATCTTTGGTTTTTAAAAATCTGATTTCATTTTCAAAATGATAGAGTCTAGTAGATAGGATCTCTTGTTTTAGGAGAAGTAGAAAGATTAGTGTGAGAAGAGATAAGCAGCTGACTGTGTGGCTTTGCAGATGTGGGTTAGATTTTAACGTTGCTTTTGTGTTTGAGACCAGCCTGGTCCACAGAGTGAGTTACAGGACAGTCAGGGCTACACAACAACAACAACAAAAAAAATGGGATATTTCCTTTTTCCTCTTTTTGTTTTAATAAAGTGTTTAATAAACACTTCTGAGACAAAGATATTTTGCAATATGTGACCAAGAAGAAATCCCATTTCCTGGTTCCTTCTGGTTTCTCTTAGGGGAAAGAGCACGGCGAGGAAAACTACAAAAAGGCTGTAGATGAAAGCAAGCCTGGGCTCTTCTCCCCGTCTTCTGATCTGGCCTTGGGCAAGTTGTTTAGCTTTCTCTGCTTCAGTCTCCAGGTTTCTGAGTGCTTGTGAGCATCTGAACCGGTTTTACCTTTTCTGACTAGTAGACTATCACTTCTGGCTTCTATATGTTACCTAATGCCGTTTTACATTTTTTAGATCTGTAAACTGAAAATTATAATTTGATCTTTATAAGGTTAAGTCAATAAAGTTAGTAAATAAAAACTCCTGCTACAGAATCTATGTTCAATAAATGGTAGCTGTGCCACTGCCACCAATAAAATAAAGGTTGTCATAGAGTATCTCTAGTTAGCTGTGAGGTTTAGTTAAGTCCTAGTTTCTCTCCTTTGTAGTCTGTTTCAGGCTATTTAGGAAGGATGGTTTAAGGAGAAACTATGACTCCCCAGGGAGAAACTATTAAGGGCTCTGAAACACTTCAGCGTAACCATAAGAAAACACTGAATTGATTCAAAGACCAGAACAGATGCCCATATGAAAATGGGGCAGGTAGAGTATCTTATGGAAGGGTAGTGTAACTTATGAGCTCCAGGATGATAGCCAACCAAAACAGTGCAGAGCACAGCATACCAGCAGGCTTTCGGGGAGATTCTCATCAGCTTGGGGATCCCAAGACTTAGGTAACTCTTCCATCGCAGGACAGGGAGGTGCTGGAGAGATGGCTCAGTAGAGAAAAGCACTTGCTATTCTTGCAGAGGACTCAGGTTCCATTCCCAGCACCCAGCACTGTCTGTAACTTCAGTTCTAGGAGATCCAATGCCTTCTTCTGACCACCCTAGGCACCAGGCATGCATGTGGTTTATGGACATACATGCAAGTAAAACATTCATATACATAAAATAAATCTGAAAAAAAAAAGAAGTCTTAGAGCCATGATTGGGTGGAGGCATGTAGGCACCTGACTCTTGGAAACATATTGCTGATCATTCTAGACTTTTTTTATGTGTTTGTTTTGTTTTTCGAGACAGGGTTTCTCTGTGTAGATTTGGTGCCTGTCCTGGATCTTGCTCTGTAAACCAGGCTGGCCTCAAATTCACAGAGATCCACCTGGCTCTGCCTCCCAAGTGCTGGGATTAAAGGTGTGCACCACCACCGCCCGGCTTGGATTGTTGTTTTTTAACTGTCACCTTACACTATGGGTATTTTATCTCTCAGCAAAGGGTGGGGGAATTGGAGAGCTCATTTTCTCTTTCTCCTTTTCTCCCAACTAGTCATTTCCTGTTGTGAACTCACCAACTTTTTTCCATTCAAACAGATATAGGACGGTCACCACTCAAAGAAGAATATGGCTATCCTTGGGCCTTTGCTGGCTAGCATCCTTCCTGGTGGGACTGACCCCCATGTTTGGCTGGAATAGAAAAATGACCTCAGGGCTCCTCCAAAATAGTACCACCCTTGTGTGCCATTTCCGTTCCGTGGTGTGTCTGGATTACATGGTCTTCTTCAGTTTCATCACCTGGATCCTCATCCCCCTCATTGCCATGTGCATCATCTATCTGGACATCTTCTACATCCTCCGTAACAAGCTCAGTCAGAACTTGTCTGGCTTCAGAGAGACGCGTGCGTTTTATGGACGGGAATTCAAGACAGCCAAGTCCCTGTTTCTGGTTCTCTTCTTGTTTGCTTTGTGCTGGTTGCCTTTGTCCATCATCAACCTTGTTTCCTACTTTAACGTTCATATACCAGAGGTTGCAATGTGCCTGGGGATCCTCTTGTCCCATGCGAACTCTATGATGAACCCTATTGTCTATGCCTGCAAAATAAAAAAGTTCAAGGAAACCTACTTTCTGATCCTCAAAGCTTGTAGGGTCTGTCAGACCTCAGTTTCCTTAGACTCGAGTACTGAACAGACCACTGACTAGTTACCATGACACACAAAGAGCAATCTCACGGTTAGCCTTATCAGACATTCTTGTTTCCTTCTACGGCAGTGGGGTCATCTGGCCGGTGGCCACACAGTTTCACTCCTCCATGTTTCTGCTTCAGTTATTTTCTTGTTCTTCTCTAACAATTCTGTGGATGCCTGACATGAAGACCATGCATTACCGAGTATCACGGACTGTGTTCTTCCTTCCCAGACACAAGAAGGAATGGAATCTTGAGGGAGTCTCGTCTTACCAAGGAAAGATTCTAGCTGGGCTGGATGGACAGAACCTGCTCTGAAAGATTCCAAAGACTTTGAGAACAGAAGGAGTGAGCTGAGTTTAAAGAGGGCTTAAACTGCTAAATTCACCTGTGTGGGTGTTTTTAAGTAAATAAAAGATGATGGCCAACTGTTGTGCACTTCTTGGCTGGGATCACTAGGGGTCTTGGAGCCACAGCTGACTGCTCTCGGCATTCATCCTGCTTGCTTCCTGGAACACTGTTCCAAAGTGCAGCAGCCTCACCACTGTAGATGACCGTCCTCCCCGGGAGGTGGTCTGGCATGCAAGGCTCTGATGCTCTTGGCGTCCAAGGCAATTGCGGGTTTAGGACCACTGGAGATCTTTAGGTGTGCTTTGTAAGTCTGGAACAGGACGTTTAAGAAATCTGGCACTAAGATGTTAGCTTTGAGCTTTGTGGCTTCAGCTTGGAGGGAGGAGTGAAACAGGTTAGGTATGTAAAACCTGCGAAATGTACAAGATTTTATACTGCTACTCTGTATCTGTTACTCTTCTGTTGCTGTGACAAAGTATCATGACCAAGACAATGCATAGAAGTGTTTATTTGGGCTTCTGGTTCCAGCGGGATAAGAGGCTATGAGTTGGCATAGCATCCAGAGGCAGGCACAGTAACAGGAAGGAGCAGGGAGCTGAGTGATGGCCTCTCCACCTTAAGTGGGAAGCAGAGAGAGTGAAGTGGAAGTGGTACAAAGCTTTAAACTCTCAAAGTCTAAAGTCAGTGCCACACCTCTTTCAGCAAGGCTGCATCTCCGTAACTTCTCAAAACAGCGCCACCAACTGAGGACCAAGTGTTTAAATGCCTGAGCCTATGGGGGAACATTTCCAATCCTAACCACCACATACTTCTTGAGTAATTAACATGCCCATATGCAAAGGTAAACCAGTTGCCCAAAGGATATGGATGAGAAATGAAGGTGGGGGTGCCATGCTTTCTCTGGGCTGCGAGTTACTTTCTGAACCCAAATGAAGAATCATTTCTTTTTAGTAAAAGCAATCTTTAAGTGCCTGTTATAATTCTACTACTGAATATAAGGTGAAAAGAGACAATTGAAAGTTATTATCACTTTCTGGGTTTGTGGGGGGGGGGCATGTTACTGTGTGTGAAGGTGCATGTGTGTGTGTGTGTGTGTAGCGGGGGAGGTGCTCATAAATTTTGCATGTGGAGGCCAGAGGACAAACTTGGATATCCCTTTTCCTCAGGTACTGTCCACCTTATTTTTTTGAAACAGATTCTCTTACCAGCTTGAGGCTCAACAATTAGTCTAGGCCAGCAAAGCCCAGGTATCTGCCTGTCTCAGCCTCCCCAGGGCTATGATTATGAGTTTAGGCCGTAGTGTCCAGCTTTGTGTGTGTGTGTGTGTGTGTGTGTGTGTGTGTGTGTGTGTGTGTATTAAACTCTCCCTCATTCTGCCTGCCAATCATTTTCTGGGCACTGAGATTTTAGGTGCCCATTGGCTCTAAAATTCTGTGAGGTGGGTACTACAATTTTTATCTCAGTGTGAGGATACAGTTCTATCATGGTGGGTAAGGCATGATAGTATGGGTTTGAGGCAACTATCACATTGTCTCTGCAGAATGGAAAACAGGTTGACCACTGGTCAAGTATGGACATGCCTTTAATCCCAACCCTGGGGGGCAGGGGCAGAGAACTCTGTGAGTCCAAGGCCAGTCTTGTCTATATATCAAGTACTAGGCCAACCAGGGCTACACAGTGAGACCTTGGGGTGGGGGTGGGGGAGAGAAAAATGAAAGAGGACTGATCATCGCAGTCCCTCTGAGGCTCTTTCCTTAGCTGCTCTTTGCCGTCCTCTGGTTAATCAGGATAGATGTTGGGCAGTGGACAGTGTCAGCCACTTCATCGGAGCCCTGCAGCTCCCGACACTCATAATGCCCACCCTTGTTTTTTCCTATGTAAGTCTGAAGTTACCCACAGAGTCTCTCCGCCAAGATAAAGTGCAGGTCCGATGAGAGCCTCAAGACGACAGTGCCTGTTAAGCAAAGAGAAGCGGGGATCTGAAAGTGGAATTAGACCGTAGCTATTCCCGAAGTTTGTCCGAATTCTAACGCTAGGCCGGAGCTCAGTTACCTAAGTCCTCTTGCTATCATTTCAGCACAGGCTCCTTATTTCTCTCCTGTCACCCCAGAAGAATCAAGCACGCAAGGCTTCCCCTTACTGATCTCTGGTTTTCGTTCAAGTGTGCCTCCAGGAAGAGGCCCTGGGTTTGCTCCAGGGCTCTACAACCTCTGCCCAGTTAGCTGGACAGTAAGGGGGAAGTGCTGTCGATTCTTGGTTTCCTGATAATCCTCACACTGTTGTTGTAACACTCAGTCTCCCCTTCTGAAAGCTTTATTTTAAAGTGAACACTTCCCTCAAGTCTGAAGAGCAATCTGGGCTGGGCTTGTAGGTATCTCTAGACCGTGGCTAGGTTTGAAAACTGCCTTTACTTTTTTTTCTTTGCCTTCTGATTGTCACTGGTGGCTTGCGGGGAACTGGGTTGTTTCATTTTTTGCCAAGTGGGAATATCCTGAGATACAGGACTGCACTAGCTTGGAAGAAGCCAAAGCCAAAGCCAGCAGAAGCTGAAGCCTTGCCGTGTGAAAATACCCTTTTAGCATGAAGTCACAAAAGGTGAACCAAAAATCTCTGGCTACATCCTGATCTGAGTGGCTGGGGATACCACGTGGAGCTAGAATGTCAACCGGGCCAAGCTTCTGCCAAGGGCCGTGTCTGGGTCCATGGCCCCATAGCAGCCAGGGTCAGGATTGACATAAATGGCTCCTGCTGCCACCGAGGGCCATGAGGATGCCCAGGGTCAGGTCAACCATCTGAGTCCAGGTTGGTGTCCAAGGGGCATGATGCATGCAGATCTAAGTGGCCTGCACTGCTACCCAATGCCATGGTGACATCCAGGCCAGAGCTGCAGCTGAGGGCCATGTCTGGGTCCATGGTTCTACAGTGGTTGGGGTCTTTGCTGAAGTCCCGAGGCCCGTATTGCCACCAAAGGTCACATAGAAGCCCAGGGTTGGGGCTGCAACCTGAGGCCTTGGTAGTGTTCAGAGGCCATGCTGTCTCCAGAGCCACCCCAACCTAAGTGGCCGGTGCTTCCAACCAGAGACAGGATGTCATCCGGGCCCAAGCGTGCTAGCGAGGGCCATGCCTGGGTCTGTGATCCAGCTGCAGCTGGGGTCTGTGTTGATGTCTGTGGCCTGTGTCACCTCAAGGGGCCTTAGGAACCAAGCGAGATGAAATCATGGGGCCATATGTTGAGTTGGCCTTACCCTTGGCTGGCCCAGGGAAAGCTGCCCTTGCCTCTCGCTGGACACTGCATCGAGAGAGCGGGCCCTGACTTTCATGGGAGAGCTGGCCTCTGCACTCGGGAGAGATGGCCCCATGCCTTACCACAGGAGAGGGAGAATGGACTCTGAGGGCGTGGGAGCAGGGAAGCCGACTCCTCTCTCTTGTCCGAGGCTGGTGGCCCCAGTGGCCTGTACTGACCAGCTCAGCTACCATCCAGGTCCACAGCCAGGTCTAGGGTTGGCCCAACCCATCTACCCCATCTAGGACCTGCTGGAGGTCATGAAGGGACTGGTCCTGTGCAATAATACTTACAATCTTGGGGTGGCCTCAGGATATGCTAGAGGAGTTCTGGTGAGGATCCAGTGATGACGGTGAACCAGAAACCAGACCCCTTGAAGCAGACAGTGACTCATCGCAATGAACATTTGCTGGTAAAGCTGATAGGACAGAAGGGTATACTATGTAACACACCAAAGCCCCCAGTGCCACCAGGATAAGTGAAGAGGTGTTGGAGAGTCAGGAAAGAAGAAATGTAGAGGGTTTTTTTTGTTTGTTTTGTTCTTATTTTTGTTTGTTTGCTTGCTTGCTTTGTTTTGTGGGGGAGGTGCCACAGGGGTAAAGGGGAGGATATGGAGTGGATCGGGAGGTGAGTGGAGTGCAGTGCATGATGTGAAACTTCCAAAGAATAAATAAAGAAGTCAAATTAAAAAAAAAAAACAAAAAAAAACTCTGGCTGCAAGTAAGTAGACCCACCCTGGTTTCAGGTTTGGAGATGAGTGTGGCGGGGATCTTCCCGTGAAGCTTGCCTCTGGCCAGCAGCCTTCCAGTGAAAACAGAAAGCTAAGTAAGGCTTTTTCTCTAAAGGGAAAGGGTACAGAGACATCCAGACAAATCCAGGGATGGTTTTCTCCTCTTCCATGTGAAGACACTGAACAAATGTAGATAACAAATACATGGGCTTATTACTTCGTTTTTCTTTTTTTTTCTAAATAAATCAAGTGGAAATAGAGACTAGCTTACCAAATGTCACCAAAAAGCAATTTCTCCTCTGTGGTGTGCGTGTGTGTGTGTGTGTGTGTGTGTGTGTGTGTGTGTGTGTGTGATTGTGAGAGAGAGAGCGAGAGCGAGAGCGAGAGCGAGAGCGAGAGCGAGAGCGAGAGAGAGAGAGAGAGAGAGAGAGAGAGAGAGAGAGAGAGAGGAGAGAGGAGTTTCAGTCTGCAGCTCAGATTGGACTGAAGTTCACTATGTAGCCTAAACTATCATTAGAACTCATGATAGTCCTCCTGCCTCAGCCTCCCCAGTACTAGGATTACAGGTGTGAGCTACCTCACCTAGTTTATTCTGAACTTGCTGCGGCACTTGGCTCAGATTCAGGCAAGCAGAAGAGTAGGGAATCTTTGTAGTGGTGTTTAAGAGAAACGCAGAGGCCAGGTGTAGTGGTGCCCATCTGTAATCAGAGGTACTCAGCAGGCTGAGACAGGAGAGTGAGAGAATAGACTGTGTAAGAGCACCAGTCCTGCGCATTAAAAAAAAAAATCAGTTAAAACACACTGATTTTTAAAATGTATTTTATGTATCAGTGCTCTATCTGCATGTATGCTTGCATGCCAGAAGAGGGCATCAGACCCCATTATAGATGTTTGTGAGCCACCATGTGGTTGCTGGGAATTGAACTCAGGACCTCTGGAAGAGCAGCCAGTGCTCTTAACTCTGAGCCATCTCTCCAGATCAACACACTGAAATCTTAATGAGTTTGTCTTGAGTATTCGAGGATTCGTGAAAAGAGCATCTGCAGATTGCAAACAGCTCTGCTACACGGGGCAGGTGGAGAGGCTTTTACAGAGTCTCGATGGTAGCATGACAAAGAAAATGTATTTAATTGGTTAACATGGTAAGCCTGTTGCTACAAGGTCAGTTTGGCTGTTGGTCAATTAGCTTTGGTGGTGGCTGACAGGTTAAGTGGTAAGTGTGATTGATTCTACAGTGTACACAGGGTTGATTTTCAATTTGATGATGTAGGAGCCATTTCAGCCCATTAAGTTTTTTGAAGCAGAAGAGAGAAAAAGCAGGGGCTTGAGCAGTGTGGCACTGGGACATCCAGATGCTTCTGAACAGAGAACACATCTGCTTGTTCGTGAACTGCAGTGAGAACCACCGTTGAGGAAGCCACCACTTTCTCAACAAGCCTTGGTGATTTGAGGATAATTGTAAACAGAGGTCAGTGTCTGACTTCCAGAGATTTGTTGCTAGAGATAACAACCCGACTCCCTAACAATCCCACTGCCTGCAGGCTGGTCTGCTGCTTATTGTGGACTAGTGGCTGCTTTCCTGGGCAGATTCCTGCAGGCTGTCAATCAGAATTCTATGCTGATATCATCATCCATATGCATAATTTCCAGGCATGGTTTCAAGAAAAATCCTGCTGCTAAACACCAGTGCTGGGTAGGACAGGAATGAGAAACCTGACTTCCTCAGACAACAGTGTGCACGTAATTCTCTTTGTAAACTCTAAAGTGCCCTGCAGTTTTGCCAGATTATTGCAGTGTGTGTGTGTGTGTGTGTGTGTGTGTGTGTGTGTGTGTGTGTGTTAGAGAGAGAGAGGGACAGAGAGAGACAGAGACAGAGAGACATAGTGCAATGGAAAAAGGTTTTTATTGCTGTTATTTTCACATCAGATCACACTGGCTCTACTGATTCTGTGAACTTGGATCACTTACTATCTCCTGTGTCTGCTGTTATTTGTAACATGGGACTAATAACATTCAAGCCAGGGTCCTTTGGTTTCTTAAAAAAAATTGTGTGTGTGTGTGTGTGTGTGTGTGTGTGTGTGTGTGTGTGAAGGGGCACGTGTGACGGCACCAATGTGGAGGTCAGAGGACAATTTTGTGGAGGTGGTTCTCTCCATTTATTTACCATGTGGGTTCTGGGATCAAACTCAGGTGGTCAGGCCTGTGTGGCATGCATCTATACTGGCTGAGCCGTCTTACTGGCCCTTGTTTTGCTACTTTTTATTTTGTCAAATCAAGCCATGAAGTGGAGTGACTAGGATAATGAGCTCTCATTTACCTACTATCCTGTTGTAGTACTTATTGATTTATTGATTTATGGTCTCTCTTGTTTCATTCATGACCATATCCACTTAACCCTGCCCTGATTATCTTGAAATTTTGGACTTCAAATTATTTCCTCTATAAAAACTTATAAAAGATGTTCTAAAAAGTATTACTTGGTTTAGTCTCAGTACCTATGTACTTTTTACTTCCCTAAATCTAAAGATTAATCTTATCCTTAAGAGAGAGGAACAGAATTATTAGCACCAGTTAGCACCAGCTAACATTGACTGCCAGCATCTTCATACCCCCATCTTCTCATTTATTTTATTTATTTGATTTTTCAATTTGAGATAGAATCTCATTTAGTCCAGGCTGGCCTTGAACTTGATATCTCATAGGGGATGATCGTGAACAATTGATCCTCCTGCTTCCCTCTCCGAAGTGCTGGAATTACAGTGTGTGCCACCACACCCTACTCTCGTTATTTATAATGTAACTTTTCTTTATCTTGTGCATTTTGCTGAAACTTACCATGCACTCTCCATTTCTATTTCTGATGACATTTTCTTTGGTTATTGGGTGCCATCTCTGAACAACACTGATTGTTTTGCCTCTAGTATCGACAGAGATAAGGAATGTATTTTTTTTTTTTTTTTTGGTTTTTCGAGACAGGGTTTCTCTGTGTAGCTTTGCGCCTTTCCTGGAACTCACTTGGTAGCCCAGGCTGGCCTTGAACTCACAGAGATCCGCCTGGCTCTGCCTCCCGAGTGCTGGGATTAAAGGCGTGCGCCACCACCGCCCGGCCTGGAATGTATTTTTTAAAAAATCAGAATTATTATTTGCTGGATAACATAAGACAACAAAGCCTTTATTATGTGCTCCTGTTCTGTATGGGTCAGGAATTCAGAAACATCTTCTTGGATGGTTCAGTGTTCATGATATCTCATGAGATTGCTGGGTTAGACATCTGAAAGCTTGATCATGGCCATTACCAAGGTGACTCTGGCATGAGTAACAAGGTGATATTTGGTAAGTTGTTGTCTTTTCATGTGAGTCTCTCCATTGCTCACTTTAGTCCTCATAAAATGATGGCCGACTCCTCCAAGGTAGCAGTACAAGAGACTGGGGCAGAAGTTGTACCATTTTTGAAAGACACACATTGTACTTCTGCCAAGTTTTATCATGCAGGCCAGCCCTGACTCATCTTCAGAGGGACTACATAAAGGCATGTATACCAAGGGACATCTGGTATACCTGGCTGGTGTGTTTGGTTAGTTTTTGTCAACTTGACATAAACCTAGACATATCTGAGAATAAGAAATCTTAGTTGAGGAATTGCTTCCATCAAATTGTCCTTTGGGCAAGTCTGTGAGGCTATTTTCTTGCTTGCTAATTGATGTATCAGGGCCCAGTTCACTGTGGTCTGGGCAGGGAGGCTTGGGTCTATATAAGAAAGGTAGCTAATCAAGCTAGGAAAAGGAGACCAGTAAGCAGCTTTCCCACATAGTCTCTGCCTTACTTCCTGCCTTGAGCTCCTGCCAGTCCTCCTTAACAACAGACTGTAGTCTATAAGTTGAAATAAACCCTTTCCTCCACAGGTTGCTTTTGGTCAGTGTTCTGACCATAGCAACAGAGAAGCTGACTAGGATAGGCTGTGATGATGCTATTAACACACCTGAAACAAAATGAACAATTAACAACGTCAGCTATCTGGGCAGTGTAATGGGCTTCATATATTATCATTTGCCAAGACATTTCACTCAACTTCATTTAATCTATTAATTCTTCTTTCCAGTTCTTTTTGTCCAACACATTTTGTTGGTTGAAACAGAGATCACCAATGAGGAGTCGATAATGTAATGTAATTACACAATGCAAGCTTGATACAAGTGCATATGCTGAATTCCAGTGAATTAGAGGAAGGCTCCCCTTTTCTCAAGAAAGGATGTTATTGCACAATGTAGAAAAGCCATCTACATCTGGCCCATGAAGGGAAGTGCTAGCTCTAGGGTATAACAAGGAGCACCCAGTTTAAATTTGAGAATTTAGAGTTTTTCAAGAATTTAAACTTTGAAAGCTAGTGGTCAGAACATGTATATCTGTCAGGATTCAAGAGAAGCTTCTGCTGCTAGTGCATGGAAAGACCCACTTGATGTGTCCCAATTCTACTCAGAAAAGCTTTCCAAAATCTGGACCCTCAGCCCCAGCTGTTGACAGCTGTACTCATCTATTCCAGCTTGCAGGCATATGTACTTCTGGCAGCTGGCATGCTCCACCTCTAACCACACTCCCCAGGTCTTCACTGTAGTTTGGTACTCAACTTACTTAAGGATTTCTTTGCTGGGATTCCTCCCATCTAAATAGAAACTGAGCCCCTAAGAATGATGGAGGGACAAGAGGCACAGCCTCTTTTAACACATATCAAGAGAGGGTACAGTTGCTCACACGAACATGTGCCAGTGGTAATGTGTCTAGTCTTCTGGGATCTATAAAGGATGTATGCCAAGTGGATTTAATCAAGAAGAGGGTTCTCTTGCTTATCTGGGCTCTGCGGGGAGCTCAGATGTTCAAAGTTGCTGCAAAGATGACATTTTATTCAGGAATGACATCCCTGTGGTGAGTTCCCATTGTACAGGACACAACCCGTCTGGTTCTGCACAGCAGCATTGCTCAGAGTAACTGCTGGCTCTCCCTTCATACAGGATGACACCACCTTAAATTCAAACACATGCTTCCCTCCTGCAGATCCAGAGTCCCTGAGGTCCTCTGTTCTTAGAGCTGAAGTTTACTTCCTTTTCACCATGGAGATCTTCATTCTGCTCTCCTTGGCTCTCTTTTCAGGTAAGATGTTGGTAAGGAACGCCTCTGCCCAGAAGCCACAACCTTCTGAGGCAGCTCAATTCTCCTCTACTTAAAGGCCCTGCTTAGTATAACAGTTTAAAGCACCTAAGCCATTTTATGGGAAAATGTCTTGTTCATAGGCCCTATTAAGAGATCCTAGTTCCTTATCTCTGATAAGTGAGTTGTGGGGAACTTGACTAAAATTGGAGCTCTGCAGTGTTTTTTCCCCCAGTGTCCCCAATTCTCGTTCTCTTCTCCTTTCTTCCCTCACGTGTTCGCACAGATATAGGCAGACATGCTTATCTCCTTTCTGCCTAAGCCTGACACCAAAGACGGTACTCAGCAATGGGACTTGCCCCAAGCTGGGTCACCTCTCAGTTGTGCTCCCTGTAGACCTACTGTAGCTCTCTGTGCATCAGCATCCTTGTCTTTGAACTGAGGATCACAGATCTCCTTGTCTTGTTGGGATGAGAAGAAACTGACACTTGTAGGAATGTGTTATCTCCTGTAAGACACACTGGAAGCAGCCTCTTGCAGGGGGGTTGGGAGGTCCCTCAACATACGCTTGGAAGGCTGAGAGTGATGGGTTCTGTTGTTCCATCTCTCCTCTCTGGTCAGGTATTTCCCAGTCAAGGTGAAGCCGGAGGTTGCATGTGTGACTTCCTCATTTTACAATATCCTGACATGATAGAGATGCCCACACTGGTCTTGTATGGCAAGTTCTCAACTCCTAAAATTACAAGACCCTCTATTTTTAGTCCTTTGCAAGCCTCCTAACCTTTCGCTTCCTTTAGTGGCTGCCAAGGTAAGGGAGGGAGCTAGAGGCAGAGCTAAGAAAGTAGATGGCAAAACAAACCTCAAGTTGTCCAAGGCTCCATTTGTTCACATCTCACACATTCTCAGGCTAGGAGAAAAGACTTCTCCAATGGTTGTGGGATCTAAGCACATGAATTAGAGCTGCCTACATTCAGAGACGGTCTTTTACCCTTAGTTAATTTTCTCTGGAAACACCCACATAGAAACATCCAGAGATATGTTTGATTAATCTAGGCATCTCTAAGTCCAATCAAACTGACATCAAGATTAACTGTCACAAATCCCCAAATAAAGGTTTCTTCAGAGTTGATGTCATTCTGGGGACTCTTTCTGCCTTGCAGTTGGCTGCCTTCTTGTGTCTTCACATGGTTCTGTCTAACTTCATCTGTTTCAAAAATTTTAAGTAAGGACACCAGCCATATTGGATTCAGAACTACCCTAATGGGGCCTGGAGAGATATCTCAGAAGGTAGCTTAAAACCATCTGTAACTTCAGTTCCAGGAGATCTGACATCTTTTTCTGACCTCTAGGCTCCAGGCATATATGTGGTGCACTTATTTACCTGTGGTGCACCTATATACATGCAGAAAAAACACTTATATGCATAAAATAAAACAAAAAAATCTTTAAAAGTTTTTTAAGAGAGCCACCTTAATGATCTAATTTTAACTTACTGTCTTCTTAAAGATCTTATGTCTAAATGCAGCCGCATCACATTCTTTATAGGGATTAAGGTTTCAACATGTGAAGGATGCAATTTAGCCCATAAGAGTGACCAAATTCAAAAGGACAAAACCCAAATTCCAATGAACCATCCTTCAGGAGCTCAGTAGGGTCAGTGTGTTTCCAAGAATAATGAACTCTGTGTGTGTGTGTGTGTGTGTGTGTGTGTGTGTGTGTGTGTGTGTGTCTGTTCACAGATGCCATGGTCATGGACGAAAAGGTGAAGTCAGGCATTGAGCTGGACACAGTTTCTGCTAACTGTAACTATGATGCCCACTACAAGGACCACACCAAGTACTGGTGCCGGGGCTATTTCAGGAACACGTGCAACATCGTCGCCCTCACCCCGAACAGCACCGACCGTGTGGTCTTGAAGGACACAGGAAGCCAACTCATCATCACGGTGTCCTGCCTGGTTAAGGAGGACACAGGCTGGTACTGGTGTGGTATCCAGCGGGACTTTGCCCGAGATGACATGGATTTTACACAGCTGATTGTGACTGACAACGGAGATGGCCGGGCCACTGGTTTTTTACCTGGTAAAGAGACTGCCAGGGGAGCTTTGAAAGGTAATGCGGGTTTGTTGAGGTAGTAAAAACTCACTGAAGGGTCCAGGGCTGGTCATGCACAATCCTAACACTCAGAAGGGAGAGGCAGGTGGATCTCTGGGTGTTCGAGGCCAGCCTGGTCTACATAGTGAGTTCCAAGCCAGGCAGAGCTACAAAGTGAGACCCTGTCTAAATACAAAAACAAAAACAAAAACAGACAAAAAAACACCTCACTGAAGGCAGTGGCCACCAACTCACAAGTTCCTCTTGTATTATTTGAGGTAACCTGCTCTCTCAATTCCACTTAGTATGGTAGGGGTGGGGGTTAGGTAGAATTTCATAGGAAAGAAGAGTGTCTGAACTCTGGGTGTGCTAAAAACTTCCCTTTCCTCAGAGCAGTCTTACTCACAGACCTCGGAAGAGGCTGGAAAGTCAGGAGTGAGATATTTGTACTGATAGCCAAGGCTGTCATGAAATCTCACCCTCATAGGTCTGGAGCCTTGGAGACTGGCTGGAGACATGACTGAGGCTGCAAAAAGAGACCCAGTCTTCTTGAGACTGGACAGCTTTAACAAATTTAGTAATTAATATAAATTAAATATAGCGGTCAAACTTGCCAGCACCTGTCTTAACTTATGTGGAATGCAGTTAACCCTTGGAGGCTACTGGAGGGACTGGAACCAGGAGGCGAAGTCTGCCTAAGCCAGACTAGGACTTTGAGCTAGTGCTAACTCTTGGGACCTCCCAATGTTCGCAGGCTCCTTGTCTGGAGGCTGGAAAACTCTCAGCACCAGGAAGTCCCTGTCTTTCAGGCAGGGAATGGTGGAAGGCACTGGCTGTTCTCCCATCATTACCATTTAGAAAAAATGATGTGTTTTTCTGTCACTGTCTGGAGCCCAATGACAGTTGGAAAACACATAAGAAAGACTTGTGGGACGCCTCACACCCACCCCGCCTCTCAAGCTGGGAAGAGCCTTGCTCACATTTATCTACTGGTAACTGATGCAGCTAGCATCCCACTGAGTGGGTAATATCCACACTGGCTGTGTTTCCGTTTTGTGTGCTTCTACTTTTTTACAGCACTTCTTGAGCTTTTAGTTTAGAAAGAGAGGAGTCTTATCCAAGTTTGCTCCTTTACTGAAACATGGAGGAAGCAATGTGGGGCTCTCCCACGGGTTGTTTGTAGCGATAAGAAGGACCTATGTCACAGACTGACCCATTCCCCAAGGATGGGACTGGCTATTTGATACACCACAGCTTTTTTCCCTTCGGAGTGACCTTAGCCTGGGTCTCTAACCACGAACTGCTTCTAGACGGTGCAGGGCCTTTGTATAAATCTGGAAAAGGTATCCCTTCATCTGGGTGCAGAGGACCCCGTGGCAGGGTGCATGACTTAGCAGGTGCACTGTGAGCTGGATTCCAGTCCCTACTTCTCCCCGCAGCCTTGCCCCCTGTCCAAGGCATGTTTATACAACAGTTAGTGTTGTCATTGTTTCACTCAGAAAGCCCACAATGCACTTACTCTCTGGAGAGCAAGAGAGAGACAGGTGGGGATGATGCTGGAGCCAAAGGAAGGGTCCGAAAATGGGTTTCATTCTCAACAATTCCTTTCTGATTCAGACCCTTCAGGGCACAGGAACTTGAGCTGTAGGACTTCTAAAGCTATCCAAAAGGCAGAGGGCTCCAGGTGAGTAGGGATCTGAAGAGATGATGGGATGGGGTGGGGTGGAGTGGGATGTACCACAACACATTAGTGACTGGTTTACACCTTCTACTTTTCAACTGTGTATTGTTTCTCTGCCCAAACTAAATATCTTCATTGTAATGGTGTGGTTTCTTTAAGATGACTATTTTTGTTTGAAAGCAGCAGAAAATAGCTTCTAGTTATTTTATTATTATTATTATTATTATTATTATTATTATTATTATTGAGACAGAGTTTCTCTGTGTAACAGCCCTGGCTGTCCTACTCACTCTGTAGACCAGGCTGGCCTTGAACTCACAGATATCTGCCTGCCTCTGCCTCCCGAGTGCTGGGATTAAAGCGTGCACCACCACACCTGGCTTAGTCACTCTAATTTTAAAGGGGGCATTATCACAGGGGGAGAGGAGTGTCTGAAATGCAGAGACAAGGATGCAGGCGAAAGAGGTGCCAAGATCCCAACAGGACTTCTTCTTCATCTCTAGCTCCATTTTCATCTGACAGTCTCCAGTGTGTTTGCTTCCTTCTCTTCCTACAGTCACTCTTGCCTACTTCTGTTTTGTTCTTTAAAGAGTTTGTTTCATTTTCACTTCATGCGTGTGAATGTTTCACGTACATGTGTGTATATGTATGTGCACCATGTTCGTGCCTGGTGCCTGTGGAGTCGAGAAAAGGGAGCCTGATCCCCTGAACTGGAGCTAAAGGTAATTATGGGTGGCAATGTGGGTGCTGGGAACCGAGCCTCTGAGCTCTCTCTCTGGGCCCTGTTTCTTTTGTTTTGAGACAGGGTCTAAGAAAGTCTCCCAAGTTCCTTTGTAGGTAAGGGTTGACCTTAAACCTTTGATGCCCCTGCTTCCTCCTCCTGAGCAAAGGGATTACAGATGTGTGCTGCCACACTCAGTTCACAAGCACTCTGCCAACTGAGCTATATCCCCCAGCTTGTATTTCTTCTCTCTCTCTCTTTCCCTCTCCTCTTCTCTTCATCCCTCCCTCCCTCTTTTTTTTTTTTTTTTTTGACACAGCAGGTGACACTCACTTACAGTTGCTCAGTTTATTTCTCCCCCGTTCAAAGGAATGACAGCAGACTGTAGTTTTCCGCTCCTAGACCCCATCTTATTTCTGAGGCAGAGCTTACTGGCCCGTCAGATCTGTGGTCCAAAGGACAGAGTTACTCTTAAGGAATGTAGTTGCCAGGAGCTCCTGGGGCTGGGATGGGAGTGACTGTGTGAGAAGAAAACCAAAGGGGTTTCCTTCCAAGGGACCTGATATCTGATGTAATTCCTTCCAGAATGTCCATCCTGATCGTTTGCATACTGGTTACTTGTTTGTGGATCATCTTTATAGTCAGTCTTTTCTCTAGGGGAAGGAGAAGCCAAAGGAATAGAGGAGGTAAGTAACCCGGGATGGAGGGAATTAGACTTGGAGAGGGAATCAGAAAGTGTAGAGGTCAAGGAGTATCTTTCACGTGAATGAATATGACCCTCCTCTTAATGCCTAGTCACTTAGGTACCAAGGCAGCTGGCCAACCCACAGGCTGAGGAGGATATAATCCCCTCATAGTTATAAGGGCATCATGAGAGGAAATAGAAGGAACATTGTAGTCTTAAGTGGAAGTAGGTGCGTGCTGTGGGTGATTGATTGATAAATAAAATGCTGATTGGCCAGTAGCCAGGCAGGAAGTATAGATGGGACAAAGAGAGAGGAGAAGTCTGGGAAGTGGAAGGCTGAGCAGAAATGCTGCCAGCTGCCAACATGAGGAGCAGGATGTAAAGTACTGGTAAGCCACGAGCCATGTGGTAAGGTATAGATTAATAGAAATGGGTTAATTTAAGATATAAGAACAGTTAGCAAGAAGCCCAAGCCATTAGGCCATACAGTTTATAAATAATATAAGTCTCTGTGTGTTTGCTTGGGTCTGAGGGCCGCGGGAGCCAGGCAGGAACAAGATAACTTCAGCTATAGGTGCAGGCGAGGAAGAGGGAAACCAGAGATAACCACACTGCAGGTTCCATATCTGTGGGGCTACTTGCCTCCCCAGCACAACAGCCTAATAGCCTTAATCTTTGTTTGAAACATTTTGTTCACCTGTAGGGATGAGGCCAAGCCTCTTGTCAAATGACGGGACTTCTGTAATGCACTCGCCAGCAGGTGTAAAAAGTTCTCCTTGCCAAGGGGTCTGTGTGGGACAGGTGGGTCCAGGGACTTCAGTCCTTAGCTTTGTGTCTTTGTTTTTCCTTGGGTAGTTACAGGTAAAAGCATCACTAGAAGCTCCCAGCCAAGCCAAGCTCCCTCTGTGGTCTCCATACCCTTGGTAAGTTCCCTCCTTGACTCTTCAGTACTGAATCCTGAGGCCCCTTAGAACCCTGTCTTTAGGTCTCCCCATTCATCGAGAGGGAACTGTGTGATCATCCGTCTTTCCCTGAGACACAAGTGGATCCTACCATCTGGAAATTTCTCTAGGTCACCATATGGTGGTTCTGCTAAGTTCTGAAGCATTTGCAGAACTGAAAGAACACTGTGAGCACCTCTGTTTGGTCAGGGCGATGCTGTTGGCTTTTGTATGATCAGAAACCATGGAAACACCTTGGGCAAAGAAGAGACTGTAGCCATAATTACAAAATGGATTACAGTCACCCTGGCTGGGTTTGGAAACATAGAAAAAACAACATTTCAGAGAAATAATGATTAGGATGAACAAACAAAAGCCCCAGAACAGAAACCCAACATTATCACTGAATGCCAGTAGCATCCTAATGATGAAAGACCTGTTAGTGACACACAAGGAGTCAGTGCCAGCAGGAGCTGAAATGTGAAGATAAGGCCACAAGGTCTCAGGCTGCACCTGTGCAGTTTGGGTCCCATGCAGATGCACAGCAAGCTCTCTAAGATGGTAAAGGAGCAGCTCCCACAGCCTTCTTGCCTTTTGTCATCTAGAAGCTTTGGGAACAGTGGAGGTGAGGGATATGGACAGGGCAACACCCCTCAAGGCTTGTCTAGTTCTACTTCCTCTAGTATATAATCGTAGTCTGTATTTTTTTTTCAGGAACTTATCATCACTTCTTTAAGATATGACCCTGGGCAACATTTTTTTTTCCCAAGCCAGTTGTTGTTTTTTTTTTTTCTTTCTACATTTTTCTCCCTGTTCTTATACTCCTCTGAGTTTTCTTTTTTTTAAATTTTTTATTTTTATTTTCTTCTGGTTTTCTATCCATCCATCCACTCATGTCCCACCCACCCACCCACCCACCCACCCACCTATGCATCCTTCATTTTGCAAACTAGTAACATGCTAGTTGATGAGGTTACAAAGACAAGCAAAGATAGATAGCACCTGTCTTCATGGAGCTTATGATGTGAAACAGGAAAACAGCAGGGCACCTGTGGTGCACCCAGAAGCCCAGCCAGAAGGATCTTGAGTTCAAGGCCAGCTTGGACTATATAATGAGTTCTAGAAACGCCTAGACTACAGAGTGAGACTCTGTCTCAAAAATAAAGTGGTGTGGTGAGGTGGGAGAGTACAAGCAACCACACATAAATGTAAGCTTGTCAAGCAGAATAAGTGAAGGTGACATGTTGTTTGTTTTTGCTCTTTTGAGGGGCCCGCCACCCAGCTCCCAAATAAATCACATGTGGAGGCTTATTCTTAATCATGAATGCTCGGCCTTAACTTGGCTTGTCTTTTGCCAGCTTTAGTTAACTTAAATTGTCCCATCTTACCTTTTGCCTCTGGGTTTTTCCCATTCTCTTACTTCTGTAAATCTTACTCTTACTCCATGGCTTGCTGTGTAGCTGGGTGGCTGGCCCCTAGAGTCCTCCTCCCTCTCTGGCTACTTCTTTTCCTCCCAGATTTCTTCTTCTATATATTCTCTCTGCTTGCCAGCCCCGTCTATCCTTTCTCCTGCCTTGCTATTGACTATTCAGCTCTTTATTAGATCATCAGGTGTTTTAGACAGGCACAGTAACATAGCTTCACGGAGTTAAACAAATGCAACATAAACAAAAGTAACACTTTAAAGTAATATTCCCCAACAGTGGCATGATGCTGTAAAAGATGAGACAGTAGAATCCAATGCTGTTCTCTTCAGCAAGAAGCCAGCAACCTGTTTTAGCCATGGCCTGTTCCCTCATACTTGGACAAACTGAGCAGCCTAAACTAAAGTCCCTCCTAGTTTTGTTATTCTTGGGCCCTGCAACCAGGATGCATTTATGCCATGAAAACTCAGCGAGAGAAGGACAAACCCCAGGTACCCAGCTTGCCTACAGCTGACTGACAAGTCTTGCAGGGATGACATCAAATTCCAGCCCATAAAACAAACATTAGTGCTTTCTAACGTTTGTTTTCAGGGCTGGTAAGATGGTTGAGCAGGTAAAGGTTCTTGCCACCAATCCTGATGACCTGTGTTTAATCCCCAGAACTCACATAGCAGAAAGAGGACCAAGTGCTACAAGTTGTCCTCTGACCTCCACATGCGCACTGTGGCACACACAGCACTTGTGTATCCTCCCTGCTCCCCACCCCGCTCACAGAGAGAGAAAGAAAGAGGAGACAGAGAGGAGACAGAGAGATACAGAGACAGAGAGAAACACACGTGTGTGTGTGTGTGTGTGTGTGTGTGTGTGTGTGTGTGTGTGTGTATGTCTGTTTCTCTCACACACACAGAAGGAGAGGGGGAGAGAGAGAGAGAAAATAAATAAATAGATAGATAGATAGATAGATAGATAGATAGATAGATAGATAGATAGATAGATAGATAATTCCAACTTGGTGTTTTGTTCCCAGGGAGCCCAGAGTGCCGGGAGTGGCTCCTACAGCATTCCTTGCCTTTTTCCGTCCATTGGGAACTGTGGAGGTTGGGGATGCTTAGGTGTGTTTGAAAAAAACTCCTGGGCAGTGTGAGAATATAATCTTTGATTTAGAAGAGAGGAAAATAGGCTCAGAAAAATGCAGTCTGTGGATTTTTGCTGACAAACACGTTGACAAGAACCCCCAACTGTTTTCCTTTTCTATTTCCCAACAAAGTAGGCAATGATTTGAAGTTCTTTCCACATGACTTGACTCAAGGAAACGGCTCCAACTGAACACACGTGACTGAAGATTTCTTTCCTATTTCGTTCCCAAATAAAGTGATGTCGTTACAGTTGAATCTCCACGACAACCAGCCTACATCTCAGAGACTGATTTTGACCTTTCAGGATTTCTAAAGGACTCTCTGACCTCGAAGCAATCTTTTGTGGCAAGGTGACAACAGCAGTGGCCAGAAGAGCTAAGACAGACCACGCCAAGCAAGGCTGCCATCAAATAATATCTCCAGACCTTAGCTCTCGTGCATTAGATTAGCTGAAGTGAAGAAGAGGTACAGAATCTGGGACAAGGGGAAATGACTTGTATTTCATTTATCGGCCAATAAATATTTGAATAGTGTTGAAAGAGTATGACTGACTTCTCCTAGGCTATCACTGGTAAAGTATTTCGTGAAGTGTTCCTAAAAAGCATAACATTCCAATACATTTCTGAAGTGGCATTTAATGCCGTTTTATCCAAAACTAGGAGACAGACTGAGTCTGTGGTTCTCATAGTCTCTTGGTGAAAAGACTGTGCCCCACCCCCAGAACACATTCTCAATGGGAACCTATGACCAGAGTAAGTGGGTGCTGCTTCTGACCAATGAGCCACCAAGGGATGACAGATGACAAATGCTTTCAAATCAGGAAACACGAGGCGAGGATGAGGCACCATCATCCATGGGAGCAAATAGTTACGTCATTGTTGGTGAAGCATTACCACTATCCCGTGTGCTCTGCGGCAAACCACAACCCTCTCCCCATATGGCATCCTTCCTGCTGTTCATCATGGCCTCTGCTGCCCTCCTACAAACGCTGGTATTCTGTGGGAGAAGTGTGCACTCATGTGTTTCATGTGTATGCTTGTACATGTGGAGGCTGGAGGATAACCTCAGATGTCATTCCTCCAGAGCTGCCCACCTTGTGTGAAGCAGGGCCTCTCATGGGCCTGGAGCTTGCTGATGAAGCTAGGCTAGCTGAACAGTGAGACCCAGGGATACTCCAGTCTTTACGTCTCCAGGGCTAGGATGACAAGCGTGCCCTACCATTACCATTCCCCACATTTTTACATGAGTTCACAGGATCAAAGTCAGGTTCTTATTCCTGCAAGGCAAGCCCTTTACTGATTGAGGCATTCCCCCAGCTTCAGAAGCTCCCAGACTTGAATTCAAGTTGTCAGGTTTGACGGCAAATGTCCTTAACTACCTCACCAGCCCTCATATTTATTTTATAATTTTTCTTGTTTAGTAGTTACATTCTAGAGTATGCTTGCCTAATTAAAAAGAATCTTCCTGATATTTTTAGTGGGGCAGTCTATATAATTGTCCCTTTGTTTTGGGGGTAAATTAACATGTTTAATCTTTACCTTTGGCTCTCAACCAAGGTTGTCACACACATCTCTAATGCCACACAGAGGAGACAGAAACCCACATTTGACTAGTGTTTTATACGATATGGACTTTGTGTTGGCTTAGGACGCTGATCTTGACTTCTGGAGAAGATGAGGGGACAGAGTGAGAACTGATGAAGTAGGTGTAACACTGGAGGAGGGTCTGCCCTTATGAAAATCTTAGACCGTCCGTTAGGGTTGGCTCCGCCATGGTTATCAGTGGGTCTCTTTTATCTTGAACTCTGTCCCCCTTCGGGAAGTTCGGGGGAGTTGCCTCAGGAGCTGCTGCCACCAGTCGGAGTAAAGGCACCAGCAGCCTCGTCTCTGGTGGGGAAAGCAACTAACCACTGATTTGTTTGTTTGTTTTTGGTTTCTTAGTTTTGTTTTTCGAGACAGGGTTTCTCTGTGTAGTTTTGGTGCCTGTCCTGGATCTCGCTCTGTAGACCAGGCTGGCCTCGAACTCACAGAGATCTCCCCAAGTGCTGGGATCAAAGGTGTGCACCGCCGCCTCCGCCTCCGCCTCCGCCGCCGCCGCCGCCGCCGCCGCCGCCGCCGCCGCCGCCGCCGCCACCACCACCATCACCACCACCACCCGGCACCACTGATTTTGAAGACTGATGACAGCATTCCAGATCAAGCCTCAACAGCTCTGATTGCAGTTGTACATAGGCTGTGCTCCTAAGTTGGTAGGAAACAAACAACAAAAACACACATACAAGACAAAGGCAGAAAGCAACATGTAGCTGGAGCTGAGCTGAGGTCCTGCATTCTGCCTCATTGCAGAGGCAGGTGTGGGCCTGCCACTTTAATCTGAGCATAGACAGTGGGGTCCAAGCCTGCAGAATGGTTTCCAGTCACGTCATTGCTGTTTTCTTCTGAGGGCTTGAAAGTCATGCTGGCATAGGTGAGCGACTCCTTTGATACAGATGACAGCTTCTGAGGAGAAAGGAGAAATAGTGAATTTAGTTTGCAGTGAAAGGTGTCTCTCTAAAGATGTCCTGAAAGCTTTCATAAGTGGGATCCAAAGAGAGCACAAGAACTCATAAGAGACTTGCCCAGAGTCCGGAAAGTGACACCAACATTCCAGCCAGCAACCCAGTATGTAAAGGACACAGAATAAACCAACTCCCCCAAATAACTTTCACGCCACCTTTATCACGCTCAATTCCCCTCTTGCAGCCCCAAAACATCAGCATGGTCTTACCTTAATGGGAGGCTCTGAGACGGGGTCCTGGGCCTGGGCCCTGGAGTAACCTGCAGCAGATGCAGGAAGAAGAGGGTTGTCCTCTCACCATGGGGTCTGGAGGAGTGGGGAGCCTCTCCCCTCAACTTTGGGTGAAGGCTAGTAGGTAGGGGTGTAGGGGTAGAGCAGCAAGGAAGAGAAGGGAAGGGCCTCGTGGTGGATCTGTGCAGAGTGTGGGCTGAGCGGGCCATCTCTCCACTTCCCCATTACTCATTGCTCATGTTCTCAGTGACGGCAAGAGAAGTCCAACAGAGACCACTCACTTTTTCTGCAGCTCTTGATGACGACGAAGATAAGGGCCACGAGAAGCAGTGTCAGCAGAACCCCAGCAAAAAAGGCCAAGATTAAATGCTCCTTTCTGTTTTGGCAAAGAAAGGGAGTAGATGAACGGCTGGCACAGACCTCTTGGAGCCTTTCCTGGAATCCATGCTTAACTTTCTTACTCAGGGTTTCACATAGGCTGACACACTTGCTCCCACCCACTGCTTGGGAAGAGACAGTTTGCTTTTGGGTTCCAGAGACATTTGAGACTCTCCCAATTCTCTACATCTCAACACTGTGTAAGTTCAGGGGACTCATGATCTCTGAAATCTTGGGCAACGCTGAGTTCATACTGCTTATAAGCCAGCACTTGGGAAGCTGAGGCAGGAAGATTGTGGCAAGTTAGAGGCCAGCCTGGGCTACATTGTGAGACATGCTCAACCTCCCTACCCTGCAAACAAAACACCAGCAGAACTCTACTCCTAAGATCAAACACTGAGTTCTTTCACTGTTTCTGGTCTCTTCTCCCACTCAGTTTACCCTTTCTAAGGCCCCAAGACAAAATGGTCAAAAACAAACAAACAAACAAACAAACAAACAAACAAACAAACCAAAAAACCAAAAAACCAGTGAAAATGGCTGGGATAAAATGTGTTCCTTTACGTGGGGTCGAAGAAACAGGATGCAGGTGCAGAGCTGGTCTCTGGGGCTGCCGTGGTAACTGTGCCTGCAGAGAATGAGAAAGGGATCAATTTTGAGGGACCAGTGTCCCTTACCCTTCTCCTGTCATCCCTCTAGGATAAGACCGCAAGTGCCCCCACTACCCACGGGGACTTATATAAATTGACTACAACTCTGTAGAAGGGAGAACAGTGGGTCTTTTTTTTTTTTGCCAGTTCTGGGTAAATGAGCCCAGGGCCTTTTGCATACCAGGACAAGCCCTCCTCCACCGCTGAGATTCACCGTCTGACTGAGACTTTAGGATGAGATAAAGAGTTATACTTGAAATGGTATACAAACTAAAGAAGCAGAGGCTAGCGTCCTACACCCTGTACTCCTTATGCAAACAAATTTTGTTTCCCCCAAACAAAATGGGGAGATGTGGGTCCTTTGACCTCAGCAGGCACTACCCAAATGCCTCCTGACTCCCCAAGCTCCCCCACCCTGGCATGTGTGTGTGTGTGTGTGTGTGTGTGTGTGTCTTTTCCAGTGCCTAACCCACAGGGAGGGAACAAGTGGAAACATAACTAGATTTTCACAAACTACCAGCTGCCAGTCAGGTCTTTTCTGATTTCTCTTTCTATTACTTGGGGGCACCGGCTTCTGCATTATGGTAAACTTGAACTCTTCTAGCTCAGAAATGCGCTAGTGAACACTGTCCCCCATGAGGCTTTTAACACAATTCCTTCTTCTGCCAATTCACCGTAAGTGCCAAGGGAAAGCATTGTGCCGAACTCACTGGTTTTAGGTTTAGGTGTAGAGGAAGAAGATCCCATGCTGTCTTCTCCTGAGGATAAAACAGGTACTCTTTAGCTTGGTAGGGAGCTGGGCATGGCAGTGCATTCACTGGGGTGTAGCTCAGAATGGGCTAATCCTACCATGGAGGTTCAGTGTGCATCTTTGGTCCTCTGTTCACCTGGACATGTTCAGTGACCAGAGAAGTTACATCTGAATCCTTCAGCCTAGCATCACTCTCTGTGCTTTTAGGGATATGCAGCATCTGGGTGTGGTCGACTACGTCTCTAATCCCAACACTGGGGAGGTGGTAGGAGGAGGATCAGGAGTTCAAGGTCAACCTTGACTATGCAGTAAGTTCCAAGTTAGCCCAGGTAACATTTGAGACCCCATCACAAACAAACAAACAAACAAACAAACAAACAAAAGTAAGGGGCTGGAGAGATGATGGATCAGTGGTTAAGAGCACTTGGTGCTCTTCTGGAGGATAAGAATTCAGTTCCCAGCTATAACTCCAGTTCCAGGGGATCTGACACCATCTTCTGGCCTGCACCAGTACTGCATGCACATACATAAAAATAAATTTAAAAAATTAAAATAAGAACAAAACCAAGAAAACTACTAGCTGTTATGTTACATAAGACCCAGTCTCAATCAATCATCAATCAATCAATCAATCAATCAATCAATCAAAAATACAAAGCAAAAATCCAGCACTTTGGGGGCCACCAACCCAGTACTACTGTATGGCTTTGGCACGCCTGGTGACTCCTTCATTGTAACACAGAATGACATATGGTGCTTCTTTAATCTTGGAGATAAGTGGTGGCTTTTCAGACATGTACGCATGTCACTGAACAGTCTCTTGGTATTATTTAAATGAATGCAAAAATGAGGTTGGAGAAATGGCTCAGTAGTTAAGACCATTTGCTGGTACTTTTCCAGAGGACCCAGATATGATTCCCAACACTGTCATGAAAGCTCACAGCCATCTGTAACTCCAATTCTGAGGGATCAGACGCCTTCTTCTGGCCCCTATGGACACCAGACAAACATATGGTGCACAACATCACATCTAGGCAAAATTCAGAAACTATAAAGCATCTACTAAAGGCAGAAAGTAGTATCACCTGGATTCCTAGTGCACATTGCCAGCTGAGTGGATTCCTTTTAGCCATACACCATTTGCTTTAGTAATGCTTCCTGAAACACTGCTTCTCATACAAGGCCAGATCTTT
This sequence comes from Peromyscus eremicus, assembly GCF_949786415.1. Classification (NCBI taxonomy): domain Eukaryota; kingdom Metazoa; phylum Chordata; class Mammalia; order Rodentia; family Cricetidae; genus Peromyscus; species Peromyscus eremicus. The sequence goes on from NC_081421.1 coordinate 79,175,136, forward strand.
TTACTCAACCTTTTATGTTCATTCTTACACACTTCTAAAACCCTTGTAGAACATTTTTAGTGGTGATAGTCCTTTCTGCTGCAGAAGTCCCCCCAACCCCCCTGTTTGTAGGGGATACTTTGTAAGATGATGTGCAGCTGTCAAAGACCAAGGACAGTCCCCAAATCTGTACAGTATAGACCATGCTTTTTCTTATACATGCTGTCTTAGTCAGGGTTACTATTGCTGAGACACCACCACCACCAAAAAGCAAGTTAGGGAGGAAAGAGTTTACTCGGCTTATACTTCAGCACTGCTGTTCATCACTGAAGGAAGTCAGGACAGGAACTCAAACAAGGCAGGAACCTGGAGGCAGGAACTGATGCAGAGGCCATGGAAGGGTGCTGCTTACTGGCTTACTTCTATGGCCTTGCTTAGTCTGCTTTTTTATAGCACTCAGGACCACCAGCCCAGGGATGGCACCATCCACCATGGGCTAGGCCCTCCTCTATTGATCACTACAGCTGGATCTACACAGAGGCATTTCCTCAATTGAGTTTCCCTTCTCTCTGATGACTCTAGCTTGTGTTAAGTTGACACACAAAACTAGCCAGTACACATTCCATACCTGTGAAAGTTTACACTAGAAAGTATTACAGAGAGAGACTGGCTACAAAACTAAACTAAAGCATAGTAATCACAGCAATATACCATAATAAAAGCTATTTAAAACATAAGGTTATTTTATTTATGGGTATTTCCCATTCATATTTTCAAATCATAGTTGACCAGAAAGAACTGAAACTGGAGCTAGCAAACCCATGTGATAGCATGCTAACTGAGCACAGATGGACTTTTAAAAAATTATTTATTCTTATTTATGTGCACTGGTGTTCTGCCTGCATATGTCTATGTGAAGATGTCAGATCTTGCAATTACAGCCAGTTGTGAGCTGTCGTGGGTGCTGGGAATTGAACTTGGGTCCTCTGGAAGAGCAGTTAGTACTCTTAACTATTGTGCCATTCCTCCAGCTCCCACAGATAGATTTTCTTAGCCAGTTCCCTGATTATACAAATGCTTTCCAGTGTGTTTAATAACTTAATAATGAGACTGCTGCTTTTATGTATAAAATTTTAGTTACAACCCTGATTATTTTTTGGTGGCCACAATTATAATTAGTATTTAGCCAAACCATGCTAAAAAAAAATTTGGGGTCTCCACAATTTCTGCTGAGTTTTAAGGTGATTTACTTAGACAGAAAATGCCATAAATGGTTTGCATGTTTTAATCAGTCAGCTCTTATAAGTGATTTTCCCAATCCTTAGATATCTGGGAAGACTTTGAGAAGGATTCCTGTCCCTAACTGTCATTAAAAGAGTAGCAAGGCAACGTTATAATGCACCCCACCATTCAGCAAACACTATCATATCTGCCACTATCAGATTAAAAGGAAGGTATTGACAAGAAAATTTACTGAGAAGTCTAAACTACGAAAACAGGGAGACCATAGTCCCTGCAAAATCAGGGATAATGATTTTTCTACCAATCTTTGGTTCTTTTTGAAATTTATGTTGGTCATGTGAGGTGGTACATGCTTTTTAATCCCAGCACTTGGGAGGCAGAGGCAAGTGGATGCCTGTGAGTTCGAGGCTAGCCTGGTCTACACAGTGAGTTCCAGGACAGCCAGGGTTACAGAGAGAGACCCTGCCTCAAAATAAAAATAAAAGAAGTGAATGGTATTCATTTCAGAACATCGTAAAATATTAGTATATCTTGTATTTTATTATAGTATATGTTTATAATTGTTATAAACTATATTTAAAATATTGAGATGTATTCTTCCTGAAGAGTGTGGATTTCCACCAGATCTCACATTTAGAGCTACTTAGGGCCGTCTGCTTTTGCAGCAGTAGTTCTATACGAATGGGCAATCCAAATAAAATAATATCACATACAAAACCTAGACCCCCCTACCCTGACAGACTAAATTATCTTACAGCACCACAAACAAACAGGTGACAAATCCAGGTGACAAAAACAACAATCCAGCCAGGAGTCGTGGCACACACTTGGAATCCCAGCACTTGAGAGGCTGAGGCAGGAGAATTAGCATAAGGTCAAGGCTAGCCTGGATTACACAGGATCTGTCTCGAAAATCAAAAACAAGTCTGGCATGGTGGGCCCACATTTTCAATCCCAGTATTTGGCAGAGGCAGGCAGATCTCTTTTGAGTTCAAGGACAGCCTGAGTTCTAGGCCCGTCAGGGCTCCATAGTGAGACCCTGTCTCAAAACAAAAACTACAAAAACAACCCACCAAAATAAGGGCCAGTGAGATGGCTCCGCAGGTAAAGGCACTTACCCCACAACTCTGGAAACCTGAGTTCAATTCCTAGATCCCATGTAACGGTGAAAGGAAAGAACCGACTTGAAAATTGTCCCTGATACACACACACACACACACACACACACACACACACACACACACACACACACACCCCACAAATAATTTTTTATTTTCAAAAGAAAGTAAGAATAAGCCCAACTTGTGACAGAAGCGGGCACAAGAGACTGAGCTGGGAGACCTGTGCCACACAGTCATTCAAATACCATCCTTCCCCCGCCAAATAAGAAAAACACACCAGAAACCACCAAATAAACATTAAAAATGTCCTTTGATGAGCCATTACTTAGCCTGGATTAGAAGGGTCTTTAATTTACCTTTCTTGGAAAACTCCAGTCATAAGACGCGGCTGCCGAGGACTGAACTTTTGTTTCTCTTCCTAGTCTTCCTTTTCAGAAGTGGTGACACTGTCCCCATCAGGTGATGTTGGCTCAAGCTACTCCTTTCCGAAGTCTTTCAATTGTTCGCTAATTATTTCGAGCTCCATAGCCTACAGACTTCCTCTTTGAAACCGACGGTATTTTTTTCCGTTCCTTGGCTTCCCTCTCTTTAGAATGGGTCTCTTCTCACCTTACATTTATTTAGACACTTACTTGGGTATGTGTGTATACATGTAGCATGTAGGGGATCAAATTCAGGTCGTCGGGCTAGAAGACATGTATTTTATCCACTAAATATGTCTCCAGTCCACACCACGTGCTGTTCTAAACTGAGGACATGAAAGCAGGCAAAAGTTGGCTTTTACCCACCTTGTGTGGAACTTTCAGAATGTAAGAGGTTGTTAACACACTGGAGGCAAATGATTCCATGCGTTGAGATGGGACAGAGTCCTTTACATGTGGCTACAACACAGAGAAGAGTCTCAGTGGAAAAACGATACTGACTGACATGAGTGAAGTGAGAGTTGGAGTTCTCGAACAGGAGGAGGGGATGTTCGGATAACATCATTTGAAAACTGTCAGGAAGGAGAGCAGGAAGATCAAAGACTAATGAATGAAGTTGAAGAAGCAGGAGTAATCCCTTGGAGCTCTTGTCTGTATAATAAGAGAAATGAGTATATCTATAGTAGAGGTTTAAGAAACAGCACATCCGCATTCTGAAACAATCACTAAAACTGAGGCGAGAACGGAATGGAAAGTGGCCAGGACAGACATGAATAGGCCAGTTGGGATCCCTGCAGGAACCCATCTGAGGACAATAGGGACTAAAATGGCAGCAGTAGAGAGATGATAGATTTGAGAGACATTAGGAGAGTGGCAGCAGAAACAAGGATAAAGACATGATGACCAAAGATAGCACTAAATGGCAAGACTCAGTCAGAACCCAAGAAGGAAACTGGAAATTCAAGACTTAAAGAGTGACAGCCATGTAACCACACATGTATTGAACACATACACTGACCCAGTCTGTTAGGTGGTAGAGAAAATACAAAACACAATTATAACATAGTCCTTGAGTAGAAGTATTTTGCACTCTTATGAATAGATATCTTTATTCTACAAAACAATGTTCCAGATTGTGCATGCAAGAATGTTGTAGATGCTATTATAGATTTACACACTATAGATTGGGACCCGAAAGAAAAAAAAAAGTCAGGCTACTCAGGATGCTGTTGAGAAAAGCTTCAGAGAAGGAAATGTTCAAGTTGCATTTTACTTTCAAAATCACAATTTGCTTTTCAAAATACAGTCTTCATATAGGCCATTGTCTTAGTTACTATTCTAGTGCTGTGAGGAGACACCAGGGCCAAGGCAACTTATAATAGAAAGCATTTAATTGGGGCTTGCTTATAGTTTTAGAGGGTTAGTCCATGACCATCATGTCAGGGGCATAGTGGCAGGCAGGCATGGTGCTGGAACAGTAGCCGAGAGCACACATACGATTTGAAAGTTGCAGGTAGAGAGAGAGCAAGACTGGGCCTGGCTTGGGCTTTTGAAACTTTAAAACCTACCCTCAATGACACACCTCCTCCAACAAGGCTATATCTCTTAATCCTCCTCTGTTCCACCAATTGGGTACCAAGCATTTACATATATGAACTCATGGGGGCCATTCTCATTCAAACCACCATAGCCATGCTTAGAGAAATTCCGGTGGGATTTCTGGGGCTAGGAGCAAGAACATGGGCTGGGTTTGGAGATCAGAAAAGGAAAACAGAGTAAGGACAACAAACACCTACTGGATCTTTAACCACTGTCACCTTATAGGTAATGGAGAGACCATTGAGAAGTTACATGATTACTTTTGAGTGGTGAGGTACAGGACAGTGATGAAATCCTTCCATATGGTTTGAACATAGGCCATAACTATGGGAGAGAAATGGTAGGGTAGACATCTGATGCATCCAGTCAGTTGTGAGAGGAAGTTTTCTGTACTGTATCCACTGTCCAATACTGTGGACATATAAGGATGAATGTAGAATTATGCACAAATGAGTTTCTGAATTTGGGGTGCTTATGGACATCAGAAAGATTGGGAGAGCAGTTGGGTACACAAATCTGGGATTCAGGAAACATCCTGATTTGCATGGTAGATAATGAGTTCTGGGGTCTGGGCTGCAGCTCAGTAGAACGTTTATTTACAGGTCCAAGGTTGGGGGCTCAAATCATAGCACCTTAAGAACACACATAAGCCGGGCGGTGGTGGCGCACGCCTTTAATCCCAGCACTTGGGAGGCAGAGCCAGGCAGATCTCTGTGAGTTGGAGGCCAGCCTGGGCTACCAAGTGAGTTCCAGGAAAGGCGCAAAGCTACACAGAGAAACCCTGTCTCGAAAAGCCAAAAAAAAAAAAAAAAAAGAAAAGAAAAAAAAAAGAACACACATAAAACCTAAAATCACACTATTCCTCAGTGTTAATCATTTCTCTCCTTTTGAGGTGGAACATCTCTTGTGGTTAGGTAACACTACCTGACAAATCCTGGCCAGTGGATTAAAGATTTAACTGTTAATGCATGACCTCTTCTGACTGTTCCCTTCATAGGGCTCTTATGGAGGCTGTGATGAGCTAGTGAGACTGACCTAGGTCTAAACGTAGATCTGAGTTTTCTACATGGAGGACAGTTTCTCTGGACACCCAAATCTACACAAGATTCTCTAAGCAAAATCCAAATTCTTCCATGTTAAGCTCCTTAAATTTGGGGAAATTTTGTACACTGGTCATCTTGATTACATTTGTGATGTAGACAAGCAAGCCATCTGTATACATGTGATAGAAACTGTGGGTCTGGGTACTATCAAAGGTAGAAAATGAAGTACAATTCTGAGGATGGGACTTGGCGGAACTGCAGTAATTAGGAGAGCCAGAACAGACAGTGGAGTTGGTTAAGGGAACTGAGAAAGTGATGAGAGAAACGGCATGAATAGCCAGGTACTTGAGGCCAGAGGAGGGATGAAAGAAAAAGCGGTGGCCAAGTGTCAAATGTCACTTAAGAGGTCAAATATGAGGACTGGAGAAAACATTGGATTTGGAATTAAGACATTGTAATCTTTCTGGCTAGAGCATTGGTGTAGTAAGGTTAGGGTCTTTGCAGATTTTGTATTTCTCCAGATACCACTGTAATTCATCACAGGATATTCATGAGCCCCTGAGCTGGACTAAATCCATGCCATATGTATGTGCCTATCATCCAGTTTTTAAAAAAGATTTTGCTTTAGGCTGTGTGTGGGTATGTGCACTTGAATGTAGGTGCCTGTGGAGGCCTGAGGCATTAGATACCCTGGAGTTTACAGGTGGTTGTGAACTGCCCAATGTGAGTTGGGGACCAAATTTGGGTCTTCTGCAAGATCAGTATGTGTGTTATTAATTACTGAGCCTGTTCTCCAACCCCACCATCCTCATTTTGACATCAGGAACACTTGCATGGTTCAATGTCTCAATTACTTATCCTTTAACCCCACTGTCTAGATTTCAACAAAAATTACTGGCAGAAGACTTCTGAGCTATGAACCTGAATTCATACTTTCAGTTCTCTTACTCAACCTGAAAATTTGCTTACTATTGACTTTTTCTACACAAAGTGCTCCACTCTACTTTCTGACTCCAAAATCCTCTTTTTCTCTGCCATTCCTGATCAACTTCTTTGAACACTGGTATTCTTTTATGGCTCTTTATTCAGTATTATGCTCTCTCCTGGAACATCCCATAAGCAAGATATGAATTAGTTCAATGCCATCTCTAAAACTCTGCAACATATATGTATGTACATGTGGGTTTGTGTGGAGGTGAGAAGACAACCTCTGGTGTCTATCTTGCCTGGCATCTTGTTTGCTGCTGTGTATACCATCATGGGCTACAAGCTTCTGAGGATTCTCGTCTCTGCCTCTCATCTTCTTCACAGGAGTGCTGTGATTACAGATGTGTGCTTCTGCACCCAGCTCTTACATGGTTCTGGCTTCTTTTTTTTTTTTTTTTTTTTTGGTTTTTTTCGAGACAGGGTTTCTCTGTGTAGTTTTGTGCCTTTCCTGGATCTCGCTCTGTAGACCAGGCTGGCCTCGAACGCACAAAGATCCGCCTGCCTCTGCCTCCCGAGTGCTGGGATTAAAGGCATGCGCCACCACTGCACCATCTGAAGTCAGGTACTCATGAATGCATGGCAAGAACCCTTTACCCACTGAGCTACCTCCAGCAGTCAAAGACGTTTTTTAATCATATAATTCTTACTCATAATAAATGAAGTGCTATTTCAGAGTATAAAACTTATAAATTCTGTTTCAAATGTTATTTTATTGCAAGACGGTATAACTTGTTACAAGTTTAAACCATAACTTGGTAATTTCTGTCAGGCAGCAAGTTGCTGCAAATTACTAATTCAAAAGTGATCACCAGACAACTCCAGATACACAGCAAGGATCAGAAATACCTGACTGGCCAACAGTGTTAAGTCACTAAATCAATCTCGATCATTTTTCAGGAAAGGTACACTGTAATTTCAATAGACAGCAATACAGAAGAGTTCTTCACATAGACTAGTTCCCATTTAAGTTAACTCTCTCTGGCCATCTCAACTGAGATAGATACATTCACATAACTGGCTGAGCTTGAGCCTTCTTTGCAAGCTGCTTTAGATCCGCAATGCACTTGGCAATGGTCTCCTTTTCCTGTGACAAGGAAAGAGAAATGTAGTTAGTTATCTCAAGAACATGTAAAGGGGGTATAATTCCTACTAGAACAGAACCTCAAGATTATTGCTTAATGTGGAAAGCTTACTAATTCCCTGGCCGACAGCTTTTATGAGTAAAACCTACAAAGAATTTAAGGCCAGATATGTCAGTAACACCTTTACCTGATGTTAGTTTGGGTAATCAGAGCTCATTGAAAAAGATCAACCAACAAATACTAGTAATACAGAAATATTAATAATGAAAATAATTGGAGCTGAGAGATGGCTCAGCAGTCAAGTGCACTTCCTACTCTTCGAAAGGACCTGAATTTGGTTTTCAGCACCCACATCAGGTGGCTTACTGCTGTCTATAACTTCAGCTCCAGAGGATTTGAGGTTTCTGGTCTCCATAGGCACCTGCATTCATGTGTATGTACACATACATGCACCCCTACTAAAAATACCTATTATAAATAAACCTTAAAAAAATAATTATCAGTCTCTTTCCTATACATCTTTGGGTATTTTCTAAGTTTTTAAAATAAGATAGTTATTACAATCCATCAAATTCTGACAGACCATGCTTTCTTCTTTTTCATCATCTTTAAAAAAAAAAAAAAGATTAATTTTATGTGTATGAGTGTTTTGTCACTGGGGTAGACTTTGAGGTTTCAAAAGCACATGCCAGGACTAGTCTTTTTCTTGTGGATCAGATATAAGCTCTCAGTTAATGCTTGGTGCCGTGCCATGCCTGCCTGCCTGCCTGCTTGCCTGCCTGCTGCCCGCCATGATGTCATGGACTCTGCTACCCTCTGGAACTGTGAGCCCCAAACAATCTTTCTTTTATAAGTTGGCTTGGTCATGGTACTTTGTCAAAGTAGTAGAAAAGTAACTAAGACAGCAGGCAAAGACACTTGCCTCCAAACCTGAAAACTTCCTGAGTGCCATCCCAGGGAACTGCATGGTAGAGGGAAAGAACTGTCCTGTCCTGCCCCTCCACCTCCCCACCTCAAGTTATCCTCTGACATCTACATGGGTGTCATGGCATCAGCATGCTCGCGCGCGCGCACACACACACACACCAGCACATTATTGTCAGGGTACCAGTCCAACCATAGAAACCACAAAATGTCATGTACCTGCTGTGCAGAAATGCTCTCCACCACATTCTTCTCCACCCAGTTTATCATGTGCTCTTCTTCCTTGCGACGCAGCATGTCCTGTACAGAAATATGGTAGTCCAGGCGATTCTTTACCTCCTTATATGCTCTATATAGTCGTTCCCGGTAGGTGACTTCCAAGGCCAAGGCAATATTATTCTGAGGGGAAGAATTAAGAAATGGTTTCATTTAATTAAGAAATGTTGTTTGCACACATGAAGGAACATTTCTGTTTCGGGGGCTTTGCCAGCTAGCATACTCCATTTCTCACGTTTATGTGAAATTCTTTTAATATGCAGGTAGTAAACAGCATGTGGCAAATATTTACCAAGCATGGCACAGACTACCATTTTCTTGCATTTCTTACGTTCTTCCCTGTGGTGATATTTTATTTGTATGTTAATAAACAAAGTTTGCCTGGAGATCAGAGGACATAGATAGCCAGCCATAAACAAAAGTCAGGTGGTGGTAGCACACGCCCTTTATCCGATCACATGGTGAGCAGAGTTTCTGTGCGTTCAAGGACACAGCCAAGCACGGTGACACATGCCTTTAATTCCAGTATCAACCATAGAGACCTGGAGGTCTGTATAGACAGGCGGTGACAAGGAAGTGAGGTGGCTGGGCTAAGAGCCAATGAGAAGGCAGAACAACAAGGCAATAAAGGCACAGATTAGACAGGAAGAAGCTGGTTCTCTTGGGAAGCTATGGCAGCGTGGTGAGCTAAGGTTAGCTAATGACGCTCACTGTTTCTCTGATCTCTACCGCTTTCGCCCCTGTATTTGGCTCTGTGTTTCTTATTTAATAAGACTGTTTAGAAATTTGTCTACATCTGATGCCCAACTTGTTGGTATGAATTCGCAAAAAAGTTATTTGCCTGTGGCCTTGTGGGTCCCAGCACTCGAGCTACACGTTGCTGGTTGCAGTGGCGCATGCTTGGTAGGATTTGCTGAAGGAAGCAGAGGCAGGAGGATCCTGAGTTTGAGGCCAGCCTAGGAGGCTTGCTGAGAAGCTGCAGCTGGGGCCAGGCCACAAATGGTGGTGGTGGGACCATGGAGGCAGTGGCTGCTGTTCCATGTTGCTGGCTGCTTCTCATCGTGTTGGTGACTGTGGTGATGCTGCTACCTGGGACGAAGAGTTTACCGCTGCTTGTTCAGAGAAGAATTACCAGGACCATCATGTTACAAGAAAGCATCAGCAAAGGTTAGTTCGGAGAAGTTTGTTGAGGCAAGTGGTGGGGAGAAATTGCTGTGAAGACACTCTCTTCTAGGGAAGAATGCTCGTGGTTCCAAGAAACAGACATTTATCGGACTGTGATTGCTTCAAACCACAGAGGAGGCAAAAAAAAAAAAAAAAAAAAAAAATTTCTGCAGGAAACCATGACCACACCTAACAGCAACTTTGAAATCTTCAAAGAGATGATGGGATCCCCACAATGACAATTCCATATGGACTATGATAAAGCCATTAAACTGATTAACACCACTGAAAGATCTGCTTTGGACTACAAACTACTCAGGACAATTTTGAGATGGTTAGCTAAGATGATTCAGATTCAGACTACTTGAGCAAGGACTTGAGACAAATGCCCTGCATTTTCCCATTATCTGAGACTGGACAACAAATAATACAGCTAACTCTCCCAGGACCTGACAATTAACCCAAAAACTTTCTTTTCAGGATCCCCTAAAGATGTTTTTGCCCCCAGAAAGCAGGAAGTTATTTTAAGAAAACGACACCCACATTTCCAAGAGGTTGGGTGGGTGGTTTTTGGTTGTTTAATCAGTTATGGATATTGTCATTGTTTACGATGGTTGGTTACAAGTTGTTAATTGTTAATGGTCAAAAAAAAAAAAAAAAAAAAGGCTAAACAAAGGAGATTAGATTTAGATTTCTTGTTAAAAAAATATAGGTAAGAGGTAGATTATTGAACTACTCTGAAAAAAAAAAGAAATAACAGAATAAAAGGGTAGATTATTAAATCTACTCTGAAAAGAAAAAAGGGAAGATATAAAAATGATAAGATAAAATGTAGATTTTTGACTCTACTCAGAAAAGAAAAGAGAGAATATGAATATGATAAGATAAAAAGGTAGATTGTTGAATCTACTGTTAAAAAGGAACTACTTGTTTTAAATAGGATAAGTAATAAAATTTTTTGTCTGAGTTTGTCAACTGTTAAAGGACTGGACATATATAAATAAAATGGAGTTTTTTGTCTGAATCTGTCAAATGTTAATGGAATGGACATTGTTAATGTAATTCTTAACTGTATATATATTGTACATACTTATTGAATATAGTTATAAGCTTCTTTTATTGTTTTAGACAAAAAAGGGGAAATGGGGTGATATTGTGTCCCCAAATATATTGTGCACCGTAATAAACTTATCTAGGGTCAGAGAACAGAACAGCCACTAGACAGACACAGAGGCCAGAAAATGGTGGCACACACACCTTTAATCCTAGCATTCTGGAGTCAGAGATCCATCTGGATCTCTGTGAGATCAAAGCCACACTGCAAACAGCCAGGCATGATGACACACACCTTTAATCCCAGGAAGTGATGGCAGGAAGCAGAAAGGTATATAAGGCATGAGGACTAGGAACTAGAGTCTTGTTAAGCTTTTAGGCTTTTGAGCAGTTCAGCTGAGATCCATTCAGATGAGGACACAGAGGCTTCCAGTTTGAGGAAACAATATCAGCTGAGGAATTGGCGAGGTGAGGTTAGCTGTGGCTGGTTCTGTTTTTCTGATCTTTCAGCACTCACCCCACCTGGCTCTGGGTTTGTTTTTATTAATAAGAACTAACAATTCGTGTTACACTTCCCCAGAAATATTTAACACACCCAACAGAGATACATGCATACACGTATTACTTTCCTTATGTTATATTACCCACCACAATTTTAAAATACACTGGAGTCTAGTATACTTGTGTTCCAGGATTCATTTACCCAAGATCTGCTAATAGGTTAGGCTGTTTCCGATCTTTTCTACTACAAATAGCTACCCCCGCCCCCCCCCCCCCCTGTGTGTGTGTGTGTGTGTGTGTGTGTGTGTGTGTGTGAGAGAGAGAGAGAGAGAGAGAGAGAGAGAGAGAGAGAGAGAGAGAGAGAGAGAGAGAGAGGGGAGAGATATTTATCTTACGTTTGAATGGTAGTTTGTATTTTCTGAGTAATGTTCTAAACATTCTTGTGTTTGTGTCAATTTAGTCAAGTTTTAGAAATACATCATGGGGTATCAGTGTATCTATTTTACAGAGAGAAACTGAGGCCGAAGTTGAACTTGCCCAAGGTTACAGAGCTAATAAATTATGAAACTAAGATCTGAACACAGGCAATCAGGCTATAAAGCCCCATACTCTTAAGATCTGTTCTTTGCTAACTGTCAAAACCAATTTGAAGGCTATCTGCAACAAGGTTGCCAGGGTGATTCCTTTAAATACAAGTGAAACCTTATTACTCCTCTGCCTGTAACAACTTTCTTTCATTCACTTTAGGTCAAGACCTTCTATAGAAACATGAATGACTTGACATTATAGTTCTTGGCTATGCTTCATTTTAGGTTATTTAGACCCTAAATTGCCATTTATTATCACTTTATCTATGACCCAACACCCTTGTGACTATTAGGTAAATACTTAGGAATGTACAGACAGATCAGGTTTTATCATTTTATATATATATTTAAGGCCTAGAGAAGAGATTTTTTTGCTTTGCTGTAACTTGCCTACATAATGTTTCCACCAATGTGCTTTTATATGTTTTGATTGCATGCATGTAATTGCACTGTGTGTATATTTGTGTGCCCACAGAGGCCAGAAGAGAGTACTGGAACCCTTGGAACAGGGGTTACAGATGTAAGCCATCATGTGTGTGCTGGGAACCGATCCTGGGTTCTCTGCAAGAGCAGCAATTGCTCTTAACTGTTGAGCCACCTCTCCAGTGCCTCTACCAATGTATTTGAAAAATGTCTTGATTTAGAACTTCTTTTGTTCTGTTACTAAAGTGATACTATATTGGAGCACAGTATTTGGGATAACCTGAATCTGTTCTGGGGTCACTCGTATTTAGTTCCAGAATAAACTTTCTCTTATTCCTTTTAAGGTGAGAGTTATCTTTTGTGTAGACAAAATACTATGCAAATACTATTGTGTAGTAAATACTATGAAGACATAAATTTCTTGCTCTTTCTTCACACCTTGCCTTGACCACAGTATCCAGATAAGAACTCAACAAGTATGATGCTCAGAGCAATCCTTCTGTCTCAGCCTCCTGAATAGTGGGTTATAGGTGTGAACCATCATACCAAGCTTGGCTTTAACATTTTCTGAAGTTTATAAATATTCATATGCTTAATGAATCCAATTAGTAAGAGTGTAGATTCTTAAGTCTTCAAGAGACCAAACTCTATAGGGCTTGAAATGGGTGAAAAAAACAAGTGAGTGGTGCATGGGGTAAGGAAACTTGAGAACCAGTGGCCTAGATCCTTATTATTAGTATTTTAGATACTTTATGTCAGTATCTGTTTTCATTGCATGCATGCTGTATGTATGTGTGTAACATGCATGCCGCCTGTAGAAATCAGAAAAAGGTGTGTGATTCCTCGAAACTGGAGTTAAGAATGGCTGTGAGCCACTATGAGGAACTGAACCCGAGTTTTCTGAAAGAGCAACAAGGGGTTGGGGATTTAGCTCAGTGATAGAGCGCTTGCCTAGCAAGCGCAAGGCCCTGGGTTCGGTCCTCAGCTCCGGAAAAAAAGGCCCTGGGTTTGGTTCTCAGCTCCGGAAAAAGAGAAAGAAAAAAAAAGAAAGAAAAAGAGCAACAATGTTCTTAACTGCTGAACCATCCCCACATGTGTGCTTATATAATGTAAAATTTCAGTATGAGACATCTTACCTTTAAATATCAGGCATAAGATACTAGGCTCAAAGAAAATAATGACAAAATACCCTACATGTTTCTAATTTTAAAACCTAATTAAGCTCTGGGTACAATGAAAAGCTCTACTGCTTTCTAGACAGCTTTTTTGAATGTATGTTAAGGATCAAATTATCTAACGGCAAATGTTAAGATTTTCTTATTCAAGTATGTACAAAATGCAGAGTGTATTTCACCTTTGGCCTTTCTTACACAGTGCATGCCTTTTTAAAAAGGAGCCCTAACTTATTATTTATTTTCCTTTTGTATGGATTCAAAGAGTGTTCTTTCACACTTTATATTGTTTCTAATTTTAGAACAATCCTAAGTATTTTTTTCACTTAGCAGTTCTTAAATATCTACATAATTGTAATTGTCAACTTCTAGGCAAATCTTCGTTTCTATATAAAATAAGGCCCATCTTAAAAATTTAATCATTCCTCAAAATATTCTGACTTTTTGGTAGTGTTAGACTTTCTTGTACATGGAAAGGAAGTGATCTACTGTTGAGCTACATCCCAGACACTAATTTTTGTTTCTGTTTTTGTCTTGGTCCACCCACAAGTGTCTTCCCCACCCTTAGAAGGTGCTGAAACCTACCCTCTGAACATCGAAGAGGTAGTGGCGCTTCTGAACCAGCGCCTGCTGTGCCTTCTCCATGTCAATTGCATCCTGGATCTGTTTTATGCTTGCTTGCTTGACTTCTTCCAGTTGAGCGATTTTTTCCTGTAATTATATTACAATGTCAGCGGAAACACAAACGGTACCAAAAAGATTCATTTTATGCTTTCTCAGTTTTAGCCTTCGTTTATAAAAACGCCCACAAGAAAGACATACACAGGGAAACACACAAATCTTCAAAAGTATTACCTGTAAGAGTTACGTATCATTGAATAAGAAAGATCAAGGAAGGAGGGTGTAGGATTAATTCAAACTAAGGATGTATGAAAAAGCCATACAAAAACTTGCTACTCTGTAAGATAATTAATGTATTATAATAATAATGATAATAATAATAATAATAAAAGAGCTTGAACAAAGATACCCTGCATAGGTGGGCCATACTGCTCCTAGAAGCCATAGGTTATTAAACAAATACCCCAGTGCCACGTGTGAGATACTAAATTGTTGGTTAGGGAGGCTCCAAGGGCCCCAATACAGTCAGTCTATTTCCATTGCTCTTGACTGAGCACCAGAACGAGATGGTTAAGATCCTACTGCTGAAGACACTTGGCTGCAGGACAGAGAAATCTAGTTTGAACTAAGATGGAAGCCTATTGTCTGTCGGCTAGCTTTTACAATGTCTGAAAGTGCTAGGAAGACTGCTGAGGAAGAAAAGTCATCACTGTTTTTTTTCCTGCATCTGAACCCTTCAAGCTGTAAGACCAACCTGCTATGGAAGATATATCCAATGGTACAACAATGTTTGACTACACTCTGTAAACCTAGTCAATATTCCATGGCTGAGAAGGCTGTAACATATTGTTTTTTAAATGAATACAGTGTCAAACTGCTTTCTGCATATTTATGCTATAACCATAGATTAATGCAGCTCTTGGTCTTCATCAGAGAAGCTTGTTTTCCGTGGGTGGCAATTATGAGACTCATTAACCAGTCAAAGTGCCAAGACTACATGACTGTGTAGTGCTCAGCCCTAAATGTGACATCCGTATCACTTTCACCAGAACTCAGGGAACATCAAGGGAGAGGAAGTGGAATGAATCTACGAGCTGGTGGCTATGGAAAATGCTGTGAGATGCTCTTTTCTGGACATGACATTAATGTCATTGCACTAATGAATTCACACCAGCTGGGATTATTTTACTTGTGCAAGACTGAGCTAGCTGTCAACATTCAATCATGTGGGAGGGACTCATGAAGCCCCACACTTCACTACCGGCAGTTAATAGTTGCTGAGAGTCATTTTCTTTTCTTTTTTTTTTTCTTTCTTTTTTTTTTAACCGGAGCTGAGGACTGAACCCAGTGCCTTGTGCTTGCTGAGCAAGCGCTCTACCACTGAGCTAAATCCCCAACCCCCAGGGAGAGTCATTTTCTATTACCAGTATACCCACTGGTAAGTTGCCCATGCTTCTATAAACAAACCCCCACCTATGCTCAAGCAAGCAACACTAACTAAACTACATGAGTCACAAAAACAAAAGCAGGAAAAGGACCGGTTGGAAAGAAAGGTTCAGCAGAAATGGGAGGAGGGATGGAAGAGGGTAATGAAAAATGAATCCGATCAAAGCACATATAAGAAACTGTCAGAAGGAGAATGTCCACAAGTTCAAGGTTAGCCTGGTACACACACTGATCACTAGGCTAGCAAGGCATACAGAGACCTTGTCTTAAAAAGTTAAAACAGCCAGGAGGTGGTGGCGCACGCCTTTAATCCCAGCACTCGGGAGGCAGAGCTAGGCAGATCTCTGTGAGTTCAAGGCCAGCCTGGTCTACAGAGTGAGATTCAGGACAGCACCAAAAGCTACACAGAAAAACCCTGTCTCAAAAAAGAAAAAAAAAAAGAAAAGAAAAAAAGTTAAAACAAAATTCTGTCACTAAGGAGACGGACATTAAGGGATTCAGGAATTCAAGGTCAGCCTTGAATTTACAGAAAAGTTTAAGGTCAGCCTGTGCTACATGAAAGCCCTCAACAGGGTCCCAACATCACCAACCAATGAAACACAAATGGAAGCATAGGTTTTAATTCTAAAGAAATAATTGTTCCAATTTATTCCAGTTGATACTCAATGTAGAGAATTAAACATCCTTAAAAATTTTTATTTGACAATTTTATACACATATAGTTTTTTCTACTTAAGAGTTAAATGACATTTTTAGAAATGAGAAAAAGACTAGGAAAATCTGAAGAGTTCAGTAAATTTCAATTTTATATCAAAGCAGTAACTAACTACAATATGACTGTAACCATGGTAACTATTAATTGGTATACTTTCTCCTTTAACATTCATATAAATAATATTGGATAACTGAAATGTTTATGCTATAGTCTAAAGTGGGAAACAAAGTTTAAGATTCTTACCTCATTAAGTTTATCAAGAAATTCTCCAATAGAAGCACCATATTTCTTAACCACATAGACAATCAACCCTACTACTGTTATGGTAGAGAAGGTCTCTGGGGTAATCACATATATTTCTTTGGAGAGAAAATACAAGCTGAGCCCAGTTCCAAGCACGTAGGGTCCTGGAAGAACAAAGGATTAACTCATATTTTAGATGTTATGCCTACTGTACATTTGGTTACTTCAAGGCCAAGTTAAAAATGATAATCAGATTATACACATACAGTTTAAGTAGTACACAGAGCTGAAAGAATAAAGATCTGGACTGAAGGAAATCTGTATCATAAACACTACAATCTATCAGAAATAGAAATCAAAATAATCTCTGAACTCTCTTTCCACAAAGGGAAAGGGTACCTTCTTTGAAGGGCTGATAAAAACAGAAATAATAAAAACATAAAGTACTTAGCACACAGGAACCATTCTACAAAGACAAACTGCTTTCTAGATTAATCTTTTCAGCAACAAATACTGATGACTGAATGGAAATACAGGACAGGACAAAACTATCCATTCTTTGCTGAAGAGTTATAAAAGATGTAAGAAACAAGAGAAAAAAACCCCAAATATTAAAAAATATATACATAAAAAGAATTACGTTATCAGAATTCTCAACTTCTGTAGGCAACTAATTATAATACTTCCAATATAGTTACTTAAAACAAAACAAAACAAAAAACTAGGCCATGAGTTTAGAAAGAAGAAGATTGAGGACACACAGTTTTCTTTTCTTTTTTCCTTTTTTTGGTTTTTTGAGACAAGGTTTCTCTGTGTAGCCCTGGCTGACCTCGAACTCACAGAGATCCGCCTGCTTTTGCCTCCCGAGTGCTGGGATTAAAGGTGTGTGTCACCACTACGTGGCTTCAGACTTCTTATTGAAGTCTTGCATTCTTTTTAAATTTTTTTAAAGTTGGAATTTATGGGGCTGGAGAAATGCCTTAGTGGTCAAGAACATTTGCTGTTCTTGCAGAGGGCCCAGGCCTGAATTAGCACCCACAGGGCAGGTCACAACCTTTTGTAACTCCAGTTCCAGGAGATCAAAACTCTCTTCTAGCACTGCATGCAAGTGGTGCACAGATGTACATGCACGCAAAACATACATGTAAAAATTTAAGTCTTAAAAAGTTGAAAATTTACGCTAGTGCATAGAGTGGACCTGGACTTCTCAAAAGAGTGTAACTAAAGTGACACCCTGTCTTTCACACCTCCCAGACAGTCTTGCTCTGTAGCCCTGGTTGGCACTAAACTTCCTGTGTTAGCTTCTGGCTGGGATTACAGGGATATGGCACCCTTGTCCAGCTAAGTGTCTACACTGTCATGATTTTTAAATTATAGTCTTTAGAAGACAAATATTTGTATTAACATTCTCCTTGGTATCTTACCAGATGTTAGGATGGGACATAAGGCTTGTAAGAACAGCACTGTAGTCTGAGTAGCAGTAGGGACAAATACTGTGAACATGTATTACAAGAGTAAGAGTTACAGTCCCAACCATATAGAACCCAGATTTCTCAAAGTTTCAGGCTTCTCCCCAACCTCACTGTCTTTAGTGAATATATTTAAAATATGAGTTTTAAAAAAAGGCCCATTGTATTAACATTTTAATGATTTATGAATATCTTGAAGACACTTATTTTCTTCCATTTCAAATAAGGAAATGCTATTTTAGGTCAGTCTAGGGCTAAAAACAAATTTTGGGTTTCCGGTGTTCCATGAAAGTAAGGCAGTGTGTAGAGACAAAAGAAAGCTAACTTAGCCACGGGACCTAACTTCCAATCCAGTTCAGCCACAAGTGGGGTAAGACACCCTTGCAAACCACTTTTCTAGTGGTGAATAACGAAAGCGAAATCAGTCATTATAAAAAAATATGATTCTGAAAGTTTATGCCTTTTTATAAAAACAACTGATGAGGGAAGGTGTTCCTACTTGTTAAGACATGCATGTGAACGTGCACACACACACTCCTCTCTCTAAGTCTCTACTGCCTTATTTCTATTCATAGTTCCCTTTATTGTCTAACAGTATAACATACAGGTACTCATTTAAAAATTTTTTATCCTATAATACATGTTCCACAATATCAGACACTTAAACTTAGTTCATTATTGTATGGTTAGAACAATATCAGGAATAAATCAAAGAAATTAGCATGATTAGCATGTCAATAAATGGAAACAAAGCTACAAAAGTAAATTAAAATCCTGAAACAAAATTTATCTCAAAGAGAAGTTGAGCAAATTTTTTTTTTTTTTAATATATGGAATCACTACTTTCTGAAAAAAGGACTTGACTTTAATGGTACCACTCAAATATAATACTAAAGACCAGACAATGCCCACCTGTTACACCAGTTTTAGGGTAAAGGAACTGGAAAAATTCTTCAGGGATCAGCCCTAGACGTACTTTTCCTCCATATTCGGGAAGAGGTGGTACAGGGGCAAGACGTGGCTGTCCAGTGTGAAAGACCTTTGTTGCCTGCAATACCCTACAAGCAATCATTATACAAATTAAAAACCAATTTTCAGAGAAAACACAATGTACAAACAAACAATTAACAAAAACAATGAATGGGGATAAAGACTGAGGTATTTCCTACTGTCACAAAAGAAAGAGAACAGACAGAAATAGGAAGGTCCAGGGCAGTGACTTAAGACTCTACTGAAATCTTTGTATAACACTATGGAGCATTTACCAAGGACTTGATATGTGTCAATCAGGAGCAATGAAACACAAGAGAAAGGACCAGAGCCAGATGCCATGAGTTAAAATCTTAAACCAACTACTAGACTTTGAGCAAAGAATCTGAAGTTTAAAAATATCTTTCTATTCTTCCTTTTTGTATTGTTTGTGTCTGCACACATGCACACCACCACACACGTGAGGGTCAGACAACAACTTTCAGTTGTTTCTCTCCTTCAGCTACGTGAATCTGGGAACAGAACTCGGGTAGACCTGTCAGGTTTACTGGCAGGTAGGTATCTTAACCTGCTAAGTCATCTTACCAGCACCTAGAACTGAAGTTTGTGTAATCTCAGATTTCTTTATGGAAGGAATAAAACATATACTTTACAGGGCTATTATGAAGACTGAATTAATATATGTAACATTCTTAGAATGGAACTTGTCACATGGTAGGGTTCCACATGAATAGTTACCTCAATGCCAATGCTGCTGTAGGCAATCTGATAGTGAGAATGTTGACTCTGAATATTCTCTTTGATGGACTGCTCATCACTATGTGACATAGGCCTTTTCAGTTTGCCAAGGTTACCTCAGTTGAAGCCTTCATTTTCTTTCTTAAACTATTTTAACATCCCCAAACATGATGGCTCTTCTTGTCAAATATTCCTTAAATGTAGCTCCTTCTTTCATATTACTGCCAATGCTTCTAAACATGAATCTGACATGAAAACTCTTCATCAGGTTCTCTTCTGTTTACAGAAAACAAAACTATATAGCACAGCTGACCCAGTTCCTGCAAACTGAGCATCTTCATTTTTCTTTAGTGCCTTACCTCTACTCATATGTAACTATTCATCTCTCTCAAAAACAAGCCCTCGCCTTATACTGCTTCTTCTTCTTGGTATGCCTTTTATTTAATGATAGCCAAATCCAAACAGTCTTCCAGATACCTCAAAGCATATCCTCTACAAAGACAAGCTTCAACAAATTATGCTGGGAAAAAATGGATATCTATTTCCCAGCCTATACAAAAACCTATCCCAAATGTAACAAAACCTTTAAGACAAACACAGGCAAGTACTTTCTGTGGGTGCTAATTGCTCAGGAAATAATGCCAACAACTGACATGTAATTTTATACAATTAAAACTCTTCTTCACAGCAAAGGAAATAAATAAATGAAGAGACAGCTACAGAATGGGAGAAAATCTTTGGTAAGTACAGCTAACAGAATTAGTATCTATAAAATAAGACAAAACAAAACAAAACAACCCCTTAAATTTAAGAAATACAACCAAGTCAATAAATGAGCCAAGGAAATGGACAATATTCAAAAGGTGAGTAATAAACATAGAAAAAGGCTGAGCCTAGACCTTTAATCAAGCACTGGGGAGGTAGAGGTAGGGGAGCTCCTTGAGAGCAGCCTGATCTACACAGCAATTTCCAGGCCAGCCAGGGCTACAGAGGGAAGCTCTGTCTCAAAGAAAAATGGTTCAATATCACCAGCCAACAGGGAAATAAATAAAAACAAAACAAAACAAAACAAAACAAAACAAAAACCCACACTGAAGCTAGCATTGTGGTGCATGTCTTTAATCCCAGCACTCAGGAGGCAGAGGCAGGTGAATCTGAGTTCGAGGCCAGCCTGGTCTACAAAGTGAGTTCCAGGACATCGCAAGGGCTGCACACAGAGAAATCCTACCTCAAAAAAACGAAAGCCCCCCCCCTCCAAAAAAAAAACCCAACCAAAATAAACATTGTCTCCCTCCTCTCCAATCAACATCTGAGGCAGGTGGGAAAGCCAGCTCTGAGGTCATAGGAGCAGGAGAGGTGTCCCTGTCACTAATCAGCTATAGCACTTAGGAGAGTGGCCCCTAAACCAGCCTGGGCAATACAGCAGAGCTGATCCTGAAGGTGTAGGTGTGGGAGAACTGACCCCAGGACATGAAAGCAGAACTGACTCAGCCCCATGCTCATCCTGTAAGGGGTGAACTAGCCAGGACAATGCAGGAGAGCTCACCCTGGTGGTGAGAACAAGGGAGAGCTGGTGGGCTGACCAATCCTGCAACTACTCAGGCCCAGAACCAGTTATGAATTAGCCCACCCCAATATCCACCTCATCTGTGATCTGCTGGAGCATGTGAAGGGACAGGTCCTGCAGACCCAAAGCTGCAGGATCTCCAAGACACAGGGCAACAGCAGAATAACCAACAGGAGTTCCAGTGAGGGCCTAGCAGTGTAGCAGATAGTGTGACAGAAACCAGAGGCCTCCAACCAGACCAATGACTTGCAACGAACACTTGCAAGTCAAGATATATGGATAAAAGGGTGTACTGCATGACTCACTGTCACACTACAGCTTCCATGATGAGATTGATTTTTCCTTCTCTTTTTTTCCTCTTAAATTTTATTTTATTTTGGGGAGGGAGTGATACAAGGGCAGAGGGTAGATACAAAGGGACGGGGAAATGAATGGGATAGAGATGCATGATATAAAAGACACAAAGAATAAATAAAAGAAAGTTAAAAACAAACAAAAAAACCCCACCACATTGAGACTCATTCCAGTCAGAATAGAAATTATTAAGCCAAATAACAAATGCTGGTGAGGACATAAGGAAAAAGAGAAACCTTATACGCTGCTGGTGGGGGATGTAAATTAGTCCAGCCCCAAAATCAATAGGAAGGGCCCATAAAAAACTGAAAATAGATAATATCACTCAGCTATATACCCCTGTATATTTAAGCTAAGGACTGCAAGTCAGCATACCACAGAAATACTTGTACATCAGTGTTTATTGCATCACTATTCACAATAATTACATTATGGAAGAAATCTAGGTGTCTGCGAACAGAGGAATGGACAGAGAGAATGTGCTATATGCACAATGAAATTTTATTCAAGTATACAGAATGAGACTATGTTGTCTGCAGGAAAATGGACATAATTGGAGATTACCATATAAGACAAATTCAGTCTCAGGAAGATAAAAATATCATGTTTTCTTTCATTTGTGGATATTAGATTTTATAGAGGTACATAAAGTCATGTCCATAACATGAAAATGGGAGCCAAACTGTACAAAAGAATGAAGAGGACTAATGAGAGGACAGAAATGAGAAAAAAGATAGTAGATGAGCATGGGGGTGGGGCGCTAGGCTTGCTCAAGGTACATTATATACTTGTATAAAAATGTCCTTATAAAAGTCAGTACTTCATACAATGAACATATGACAATTAAAATTGAGCTTAGCTGAAAAGATGGCCCAGCAGTCAAGAGTGCTTGCTGTTCTTCTACAGGACCAGAGTTTAGTTCCCAGCACCTATGCTGGATTGCTCACAAGCACCCTTAACTCCAGCTGCAGATCTAACATCCTCTTCTTGCCTTTGCAAGCATTCGTGCAGATACACTTGTGTGAAAGCAAGTGTGCACGCACACAGAAAAATAAAATTCTTAAAAAAACAAAAAACAAACAAACCAAAAAACCCAAACCCAAAGCTTGGCATTTTCCAGAGAAAAGCAAGGCTGGTATGACTGGAATATAAAGCTAAAGGGGAAGGTTGAAGAAGAACCAAAAGATAGGTGGGGTAGATTCAGGCTGAGTTTTCTTGGTTTTGCTAAGTTTGGATTTTATTTCAAGAGGAATATGAGCTCTGAAGGTTTTAGGTGTGAGATTGTCATAATCTCTATGCTACATGGACAATGGGCTGTACTGGGATAAAACAGAAGTTAAGACTAAAGGGCTAATGAAATTGCCCATTCAAAACCATTGGCTGCTCATGCCATAATAATGGTGGTAGGCATAGTCAGTCAAAGAATAATCTCCGGGCTGAGCACTGCTGATGTACTAGAATGGAGTGTGACAGAGGAGAAATGAAGGCTGCTTCTTGTATCTTCTCTATGCAATTCACTTATCACTTGTGCCATAATACATACTTGCCAGTGCCAAGGATCACACCAAGGGTACATTTCCAGCATACAGCTATTTTTCAATGTTTGTATGGAGTGATTTTTCTATAAGATGAAAGCAGTCAATGACAGTTTCACTTTATTGCACACACAAGACATTTACACCTAAATGAAGCCACTTTTTTTTTCCCAAGCATTTTGTAGTCATTTAACTGTGGAAGCTTCATGATTAAATTTAGGAGTTACAATGTTTTACACACACCGATATGTTTTAAGAAAAGAATTTTAACTGCAACAGCGCCAACATTTCTAAGTACACACAATGTACCAAGCACTGTTTCCTGAGTTTTACAAGAACTAAGTCTCTTATGTCTCATAATCCATAATATATGGCTCTAAGCGACAAGTGAGTGGAGGAGCCAAGTGTACCCCGCTCCACCTCTGGAGCCTGTAAACTGTTCTATGCAGCTGTCCTGACTCCAGTTGTTGTGAGCTCCGTGAAGATGCACTGTCCTTCTCATTCTGTGATCGTCAAGATAAACATTTCCCAATTAATGCATGATTTCTGACTCCTGATACGGCAACAGAAGACTGAAATCTGGGAGACACCCAAAACAACATGCTTTATTTTGTTACATTTAATCAGGTCTGTTCTTGGGTGTAATCTAGTAACTGATTCAGAGCTGTGTGTCCCTGAAGGTCACTCACTGTGAGGGGCGAGAGTTACCCTCTTATGTGTCTGTCACAGAGGGAGATGAGAACGTTCAAGGCAACTAGAATAAGCGTCTGAGTGAAGATTTAGGCTCGTCAAAATGAAGGAAAACGGTCATTTCTGGCTTAAAGCTAAGGAAACCGAGTAATAAAACGCGGTGACACTTACCCTGGTCCCAGGACAGCCGCGTTTTTCAGACACGGGGCTGCAAACATACAAGGCGCAGGTTAGTAAAGCCAAGGTGAAATTCAGTTTCTACCTTTCTCGGTCTCCTCGGTCTCCGCGAGACGGGGTCCCTACGCCCATGCATGCCTCCTTGACGTCCCCCCGAGATCCTACATTGTCAGGCAGCTCGGCTCTCTCCTCTGCTCAGGCCCAATCGTCGCTGTCCTTGCTTCACCCACTTTCCGCTTCCCTGGGACCCTAGCTTCTTCCCAGTCATCCTGACAGGCCAGCCCGGGGTCTACGTCTCTCACCCGCTGTGGCGGCGGCAGAAAGTACCACCCGGGACAGCATGGTCCGCAAACGCCCAGACAGCGGTCTTCGCGTCCTTTTGACCCCAACCCGAGACTCTCAGGCCAGGAGCAAGATGGCCGCTCGCATATCTCGCGAGAAGAGAGAGGAGTAGTTTCTCTCTGCCCTGCTAGTTTTTTTTTTTTTTTTTTTTTCTCGCGAGAAGGGGGAAAAAAAAAATCTGAAATCCCGCGGCAGGAAGGGCAGAAGGAAAGCGAGCTGGAAGTGTAGACGCAATTCTCGCGAGAAGGAGAACGTATCGCTTGGAGAGGGGCGGAGGCGCAGAGGTGCACCACGTGGGGCGGAGTCGGTATCGCCTAGTTTGGGTCCAGGTTGGATTTGGAATCGTGGAGATGCGGAAGGAAACCCCGACCCCGCTCGTGCCCCCGGCGGCCCGCGAGTGGAACCTGCCCCCCAATGCACCCGCCTGCATGGAACGGCAGTTGGAGGCTGCACGGTACCGGTCTGGTGAGCCGAGATTCTGGGCCTGGAAGCCCCTTTACCGAGCCCCGGTACTGACCCTGCCAAGTCCACCCAGCCCCTTGTGCCCTCCGGACTCCGACCAGGCGTTCGGGGGCTGCCCAGCCCTGGCCCACAAACCTGATCTCAAATCCAGACCCGGCCGGCGCTGGGTTTTCTGAGGTTACCATAGGCCTGCCATCTGACACCTTGTAACTTCCTTCTCCCCACCGTAGACGGTTCCCTTCTGCTCGGGGCCTCCAGTCTGAGTGGTCGCTGCTGGGCCGGCTCTCTGTGGTTTTTCAAGGATCCGAATGCGGCCCCCAACGAAGGCTTCTGTTCTGCGGGCGTCCAGACCGAGGCCGGAGTAGCTGACCTCACTTGGGTGGGGGACAAAGGTATCCTAGTGGCATCTGATTCAGGTGAGTCACTCCCTCCCCTGGAACTGAAGATGTAGGTTGGGATTGGAAAAGGTTTTAAACTGCTAGGGGGCCAATGTCCAGTCAATTCACGCAAAAAAGTAAGAAATGGATTGCAATTTTCCTTTGGCTCCCAGTCAGCCTAGACCAAAGAGAATGCTGATTTAAGAGGTGGTGCTGAAGACAGTCAGTACTACCTTTATTCCTGTTTATTTATTTATTTTTTTGAGACAGTCTCTCACCATGTAGTCCTGGCTGTCCCAGAAGTCACTAAGTAGACCAGGCTGGCCTTGAACTCACAGGGGTCTTTCCCTTGCTTCTGCCTTCCCTGTGTTGGGATAAAAGACATGTGCCACCATGCCTGGCCTTCTATTTTTACTGTTGTGGGTATTCTGGGAATTGAACCCAGCCACCTTGCTAGGCAACTGAGTGTCAGGCTGAGCAATTATAGGCTTTGGTATTAAAGGAAAAAAAAAAAATGAAATTGGGGGTGAATCTTAGGCAAGTTAGGGATGAGTATGATCAAACTATTGTGTGCATGGACAAAATTCTCAAAGAATCAAACATTACATTAAAAATCATATTAAATGAAAATTATATTAAATAAAATTTAGAAGTTGATGGGAACTGGGTGTGGGTGCTGCCTATCCCAGCAGAAGCAGGGGGGAGCTCTGTGGAGTTATATGCCAGCCTGTTCTACATAGCGAGTTCCAGGCCAGCCAAGGCTACATAAGGAGACCCTGTCTCAAAAAGATTTATTTGGGGTCTGGAAAGATGACCTGGTGGTTACAAATGCTGACTGCTTTTCCAGAGGACCCAAGTTGGATTCCCAGCACCCACATTACCACTAACAACCATTTCTAACTCTAGTTTTTGGGGAATCCAGTGCTCTGTTTTGGCCTCCATGGGCACTGAATATACAGTTAAAAGTATCTCAAGTGTGTGTGTGTGTGTGTATAACTCTGTAGACCAGGCTGGCCTCGAACTCACAGAGATCCATCTGCCTCTACCTCCTGAGTGCTGGGATTAAAAGTGTGTGCCACCTATTGTATGCATGTATTCTTAAGGTGTAGGGTGTGAAAGTTGAAAAGTAGAACATTAGAGATTGGGCCTCTCTGGCAGTGTTGAACGTTAAAAGAGTGCAAGGCATTTTTTTCAAGCAGTCTAATCAAATATTTATTAATGTCTGAATAACTGGGAACAAAGACAAATGTCTTTGTCTCCCTGGGAACCAGTTTCCCAGTATCCCAGTATCTGGAAGCAAAACAATTGATTTTATATCGATTTCCCTGTCTTTTTTCTAGCAGTTTTCCTCACATAGTCATCTGGGCTGTTGTTAGGAAAGCAGTAAGGTAACTTAAAACCAAAGGACCTGGAAGTTAGCTAAGCCCTTTAATTATGTGGACTTTGCTTTTACAGGAACAACTTTTTGTTAGCTCAGTAACAATGCCTGCTTGAGTCCTAGGCATGAGTTACCACCTTAGTCTAACCCAGGGTTGTGCTTCCCTCACCTACACCTCACCCCACTCTATCCTCAACAGGTGCTGTTGAATTGTGGGAACTAGATGAGAATGAGACACTTATTGTCAGCAAGTTCTGCAAGTATGAGCATGATGACATTGTGTCTACTGTCACTGTCCTGAGCTCTGGCACACAAGCTGTCAGTGGTAGCAAAGACTTCTGGTGGGTCCCTGCTTTCATTACTCCCTCTCTAGGCTTCCTGTGGGCATTCTTACTATCCTCTTAATTTCACTGAGTAATGTTTTGGGCTGTTTTTAGAGTATAGTGAGTAAAGGCATGTCTGTTTCCTTAGAGATTTGGTAGTGCATTATAAATAAGACAGCAGGAGTTTAGAAGGCAGATAGGGGACATGTTGGTCAAACATGTTCTTGTTTGAGTACATTTTTACGTTGATAGTGCAAGTCACGATTCCTATTTCCTTTTTTGCATTATAGCATCAAAATTTGGGACCTGGCTCAGCAGATGTCACTGAATTCATACCGAGGTAAGTATTCCTTCTTGATTGGTACTGGCTGTAGTTATCTTTTATTTTCTCCTTTGGGATCTTTGAACTTTGTTTGGATAATAATAGCAAGTCTGTGTTCTCTTGGTAGCTTCTACTTACCCCCTACCTGCAGTCAGGTTCCATTATCTGCCACCTATCTGTTTCTCTGTGTTCCTGTTTCTGTTGGTTTAACAGCCTTTTGACTACATGGGTGTCTTAGTTACTGTTTTTTCCTGTGAAACAACACCGTGATTAAGGAAAAAGCATTTAGTTGAAGGCTTGCTTACAGTTTCAGTGGGTTAGTCCGTGACCGTCATCGTGAGAATGGGGGCAAGCAAGCAGGCATGGTGCTGTAGCGGTAACTAAGCTTACATCCTAATTCAGAAGCATGTGGCAGGAAGATAGCAAGACTGGGCCTGGTGTGGGCTTCTGAAACCTTGAGGTTTGAAGCCCACCCTCAGTGACAAACCTCCTCCAACAAGGCCACACCTCCCAGTCCTTCCTAAATAGTCCACCATTTAGGAGCCAAACATTTTAAACCACAGTGGCCAACAGCCTCTATCATCTTATACTTAGGGTTCATCAGATTCTTTTGAGTCTCCATTTGGAATGTCTCCTTCCTGTCCATTTCTTACATTCCATTTACCATCAGGCTGTAGCAGTAGACAGTTTCACTCATCTCTTCACCTGTAATCTTTGACTCTTTCCGTTCTTCATTGGTTTCTTGTAGCCTGCAGATCAAGATTCCATTTTCTTGTCAGCATTCAAGCTTTATTATGACAGTAAGCTGTGCACCAGCTTGGCCCAGACAAAGTAGAGCCTTGTTCTCAGAGGATAAGCCCTGGGACTTGTGCATGTGTGTGAATGTGTGGCTGCATGTGGATGCCAAATGTCTACTTTGGAGATACCTACTTTGTTTTTTGATCCTGATTCTCTCACTAGGACGTGGAGCTCACAGATGAGAGGAGACTGACCAGCCAGGGAGCCACAGGGTTCACTTGTCTCTGCCTCCCCAGAGCTGAGATTATAAGCAAGTGCCACCATACTTGGCTTTTTACGTAGATTCCGGGGTTGAATTCAGGTCTTCATGCTGATGTGGGAAGCGCTTTACTGACTGAGCTGTCTCTCCTGCCCAAGACTTTTGAATTTTCACCTCTGTAAAACATTTTTCAGGGCATTTCATCACTTTCTTTAACGTGCTTTCTACTTTGCTTCATTAACAGAACCAGCAATTGACTTTATTTTGGTAGCAGTTCTTCATGGTTTCTGAATTCATGAAGATGGATTCTAATGAGGATAGAAGGATGGAGGGTGATTTAATCCTTAAGACAGAACCATTTGAGTACTCTGGAAGGGCTGGTTAAACAACCTCAGTGATGTCTTCAGCCACTAGCTAATTTGTAGCAGTGATTTTTTTTTTTTGCATGTAGACCTCCTAAAAGAATTTAAAAGCTATACCCTCCCATACATTTTAACATTGTTAATGAAAAGATTTAAGTAGGCAAGTGAGATGGCTTGGTGGGAGACCTGTGTTTGATCTTTGGATTCCACTGGTGTAAGAACAGAACTGACTCCTGCAAGCTATCCTTGGATCTCCATGTATATGCTGTGGCACATATGCACACATACACAATTAATAGATGAATGTTTCTAAAAA
This sequence comes from Peromyscus eremicus, assembly GCF_949786415.1. Classification (NCBI taxonomy): domain Eukaryota; kingdom Metazoa; phylum Chordata; class Mammalia; order Rodentia; family Cricetidae; genus Peromyscus; species Peromyscus eremicus. The sequence goes on from NC_081421.1 coordinate 79,204,135, forward strand.
ATTAGGCAGTTGCCAAGAAGTTAATTTTTTGTCATATCATTGTTATACATTTTTTTCTAAGCATGTGTTTTTCAGTGTCAGTAACCTACTCATAGAAACTATTTACAAATAGCCTAATGACGAAAACTAATTTGTATTGTTAGCAGCAGCATTAGATTTCACTTCCTTTTAGAAAAAGGTCCAGCTTGGTTTATTAATTCAGATAAGCTAATTGGTTATGTTCTTATGACAGCAACCATTTCATTTTCCAGTTTTCACTGTTAGAAACAGAAAAGCAAGTCACAGAGTTGCCCTTGTATTTGTGGGGTGGCTGAGACAGGGTGAGTCCCTTCACTGAGTTCTCCCAAGAGCCTTTTGCTCTTTGGCTCTTAGGTTGAGAGCCTTAGGTTATCAGGCTGGAAGGTACATGTTCCACCTATAAAGTGGGAGAAGGATGATGGGAAAGCAGATCAGAAAACTCACTTTGCTTAAAACGTAGCACCAGAACTCTCGAGTTTTTCTGTACTACTTGGAGGTCTGTGTCTCTATTAGGGGAACTCTTGTAGAACTAGTTTGCCTCTTCCTTTGAAACATCCATATTGCAAACTCCTCCTCTGTTCTTTCTAAGATTGTAATTGGACTTCATCATCTCTACTAGTTCTTTATTTTCCCGTAGCCTTTCAGGTTTTTTAACTATCAACTTTTCCTCTGGTTGTTGTTTTGGTTTATAATCTGTCATAATATTTATTAAGTTATATGATGGAAGCAGGCCTACTTCTTAGAGTCTCTTTTCTCTGCCATGTTTCTCCTTTACAGCTCATGCTGGCCAGGTCACCTGTGTTGCTGCCTCTCCCCACAAGGACTCCGTGTTTCTTTCATGCAGTGAGGTGAGATCCAGTCACTTCTTTCCATCCACAGCTGAACTTTAATAGTCCCATATCCTATTAAATCTCCAGTGTGGAGACCGGCCAGCAGCTGTTCTTTTGGCTTATGGAACCCTTTTTCTGTTTCTCTTCCTAGGACAGTCGAATTTTGCTCTGGGATACCCGCTGTCCTAAGCCAGCATCACAGATAGGTGAGTCTTAGACCAATGATGAGGAGAAAGTGGGAATAGGAACCCACTTGGAAGAGGCTTTGTTTGCCCAGAGTCAGAGCAGAGTTGCCAGGTGCCCACCCTCTGTGACATCATTTTCAGTGTCACTGATGCTCTGCTGACCTAGTGCAGTGAGTACCAAGAGGAAGGACTAGCGTCAAACAGAGACAAAGGGCTGGAGTTATGCTATAGTTTTATGCTTTGTGCTTTAAATGTATACCCCAAATGACAAGAGACTGATGGATAGATGTCGGTTGTGAGGCTCGGGGATGAGGACAGGCATGATTGCCATAGCAGTATTTAAGAAACCCAGTGAAAATGTTCCCAGGACTTTGTGACTTCTTTTGAAAAACTGCTTCTTCTAGGTTGTGGCTTTTGTTTCAAACCTCCCTTTTCTCCTTTCTAGGCTGCAATGCTTCTGGCTACCTTCCTACCTCCCTGACTTGGCATCCTCAGCAGAGTGAAGTCTTTGTCTTTGGTAAGGCAGCATGACATGCTGACTGGGCATGGGCAGGATGGGAAAATGCTCCCTGCACGGTGTACATGCTCTTGTCCGTATACCTAGGCACTACATGAATTATGCCAGTTTTGTTTAGCTTTGGAGATCATATTTTTTTCCTAGTGGGTTTGATTCCTCATTGTTCCAGCTCCCCTATTCTGAGCATGGTTAGTGACTGCACATGGTAACAGCTTGTAGTTAAAGTAATAACTTTATCCAGTAATTGTCACAGCCACACAGTGACTTACTGATCCTGCCTTACACAAGGAAACTGGTGCTCAGGGTGGTGCTTGTCCATATCTTGAGGGACGTAAGATTCATTCAAATCCAGGTCTGGCTGATAACAAAGCCTATGTGGGTTTGTTGTTGTTGTTTTCTCTCCTAAGACAGGGTCTTTCTGTGTAACTCTGGCTGCCCTGGAACTTGGTATGTAGACCAGGCTGGCCTTGAACTCTGGGAGATCATCCTGCCTCTGCCTCCTGAATGCTAGGACTAAAGGCATGCTTGACCATGCCCAGCCTGAAGTGTATGTTCTTAACTACTGTGACATGCTGTTTCTTCTACAGGTGATGAGAATGGATCTGTCTCCCTTGTGGACACCAAGAATGCAAGCTGTACCCTCAGCTCAGCTGTACACTCCCAGTGTGTCACTAGACTGGTATTCTCTCCACACAGGTACTGTTTGTCACCAAGGACCTGGAAGGGATGGGTGGGGACTCTGGTGAAGGAGTAGGAATGGAGTGATAAGGGATGTGTCTATTAGCAAAGCATTAGCTGGTTACATTGTTCCTTAGATGGGACAGTGCTCTAGCTTGGTTTTCCTAAGCTAGTCAATGTAGTCCTTATTAGGGGTTGTATAGGCTGAAATGTGATCTCATTCCTGTTCACCACAGCTTGATTAACAATGTAGGCTTCTGGCACCATGTGGTTGAGGAGTCTGGTTCTGGGTAATTGCTAATGTAGAGAGGGACCCATTGGGGTAGTTGGTTGCCAGGATGGTTTCTTTGAGCATGGGCTCTGTTCGGTTTTCCCTGTCTTTGTTTGGAATTGTAGTGCCAGCAAGACGTTAACCTGAACTGCATACCAGGCTGGCTTCTCACTTGGCTCAGTTTACGGTGGGGTTGGAGCTAGCCCAGTCAGGTTTTGGTTGTGGAATCTGTGGGCTTTATCTTCTCTTCCCTTTGTGCCCTCTCCTAGTGTTCCCTTTCTGGCCTCTCTCAGTGAAGACTGCTCACTTGCTGTGCTGGATTCAAGCCTTTCTGAGGTGTAAGTTTGAAGTAGAATTCCATGGTCAGGAATTGGGGATCAAGACCAATGGGCAAGCAGGTCTGTTTTCTCTTCAGGAACATGCATGCAGAATTCTTCCTTTGTTGGGTCTGGAAAAATGGCTCAGCACTTAAGACCACTTCCTTTTGTTCCCAGCATCCACATCATTCTGCTCACAGCTATATGCCACTCCATATAGAAAGCATATGATGCCTCTGGCTTCTGTGGGCATCTGCACTTAGGTGCACATACTCACTTAAACATTATTAAAAATAAAAATAAATAGAAGAAATTTCTCAACAACCACCCCTATTCTCGCCAAGAGTTCTCTCCATTTGTGTCTGTGTGTGTGCAGAGACTGAGCACTGGAAACAGTCTGATTGTAGGCCAAGTCTAGCTAGCATTCCAGCTTCAGGTAGGGAACCACTTTGGTAGCGTAAAAGGCACTGGGAGGAAGACCTGGGTGTACATCTTCCTTTGCTATGATTTCCTGCTTGGTTGTAGATAGGATATATCCACTTCCTTGCTCTGCCCACCATTTCTTTAGACTGCATTGGATGATTGAACTTCCAGTCTGGTGATGAGGCTGTACAGTGGTGAAATGTTTCAAAAAATGTGTCCAGAGCATGTTAGGTTTTCTTTCTGGGTTTTTGTCTTGTCTCTTACCACACCCCATTTCAACCCCCTTTGTTCTAGGTTTAGAAGTCGAGCCCACAGAGACTTCGTGAGAGATGCTACGTGGTCTCCACTCAACCACTCCCTCCTTACCACAGTTGGCTGGGACCATCAAGTCATCCACCATGTTGTGCCCCTAGAGCCTCTCCCAGCCCCTGGACCTGAGAATGTTGTGGAGTAGAATGGATTTCAGAAAAAAACAAGCCCTCCACCCGCAAGAATCTACTTGCTTGCCCCTGCCTTCTGATTGTGAGAGCACAGGAGCCTTGTAGAGCAGGTTTACTCCCTAGTCCTGTGCAGTAAATAGGCAGAATCTCAGCCTCAGGGAGGCTGCATTCCATAGTGACTAGGAGGAAAACTTCCTTTATAAATGGATGTATGTGTGAGAGCACATGTGTATGAGTGTATTGAGTAGTTTGGGGTGGGGGAAATTGTCCTTCAGCTTTCCCAAAGCAATGTTCTGTATTCCCCACAAAGTGACCAGAGGGTTTTATGCTCCCTAAGTCCAAGAATTGGCTATTTTGTTTGGCATATGGAATGTGGGTATCCCTAGATTTGTGGGAGTAGTTCTGCTACTCAGATGGGGTAACTTATTTTTATATAGAGTTTAATTCATTATTATGGGAAATACTTCCATTCACAAAAGTCCAGCCCACAGTACCTTGAGAGGACACAGGAAATACTACAAATCCCTGTTAAGCCGAATCAAATCCATTTTCTGGGTAAATAAATTTGGCTGTTGCAATGTAGTCCTTGCTCACCCTGTGCCCTCCTCATTGTTGTGGATGAGAGATATGAGTGCTGTCCTGTCCTAGATTTCACAGAAAGTTTTAGGGATGATACAGCACTTAAAGGTGTTTCAGTGAAGTCAGAAAACTGACATGGTTTGTTCCAGAGAACTGTTTGTCATTTTTCCTACCTAAAGATACCCTGAGGCCTGATTGCCCCTTGGCACCTTCCTCTGGAGATAGGAAGTCTGAGTGCTGTATTTGTGGACTCCTGAGATTTGAGATCTAGTATTAGGGAAACTCAGAAATACTGAAGCTGTGGTTATTTTTGGCCTGCCTCACTTAGGTGAATCACCAGAGTGTCAGTCTTCCTGCCCACTGTATTCTACCATCCCAAAGTAGCTAGTCAAGTTAGAACTTAAACATTTATTTCTCCTTGGTGGTCTAGCCACTCCATTTAGTTCATGATAAATAACATTATATTGGAGCTTAGGACTATTGGTTATATACTTCAGAGCTTTCCAACTTATAGTTTAGGAAAAAGCACATGAAGTGAGCCCCTTGAAGGAATATGGGCTTCCCTTCTATACTTGCTAGTCATAAGGCTCTGTTGTGATTACCCTTGAGTGAAACACTTGAGAATTTGCAGTCATGGTCACCCAGGACTGGGTGGGAGTACGGGTTTCCAATGCTCTTAAGTTGTGGGGAAAGAATAAAATGAGTAGGTGGAATTACTGTATGCTGCTTAGAGATAAAGCTTGTGTTTTGTAGTCGCTTAAGGAAGAAGGGCAGGTAGTGCATTTACATGGCCTGTCTCTTGGGCTCAAGGTTGATAGAGGGGGGAAAAAACTTAAAGAAATAAGACTTAAAAATAAAAACTGTTAGAATGGCTAAAATGACACCATTATTTAGAAATGAATAGTGGGTGGATAAGAGCACTGCTCTTCAGAGAACCTAAGTTTGATTCCCAGGCTCACAACCACCTGTAACACCAGATCAGATACCTCTGGCCTCCAAAGTCATCATCACATGCACATAAAAATCTTGAAAGTTTCCTTTTAGGTCTGTATTGATAGAAAGTAGTTCACATTGATTAATGTTTGTCACAGTTGTACGAAGCTAGTCAAAGCCACAAGTAATGACAAACATAATTTTTGGATGATTATATATTATAAGCAGAGAAGATACTTAATAAAAGACCTGGAAATAATCGGGAATATATGGCTGGAGTTGTAGCAGGTCATTCATTGTTTTGAGAGTATTTCCAGTCCTGCAAGGCCCAGTGACAGTGAACAATGGGGGCATTTTGCTTGTTGAAAAGCATTGTTCTTCAGGTTAATACAACTGTTCAAATGTCTGAACATGAGTGAATGCTTTTCCTCAGCCCTGTTATTCATACTTAGAAATCTGTTAGCCTGACCACTGTTGAACTGCTGACCCCTGGCCCACTAAGGTCTGAGACTTGTTCCTAGAGTGGTTAGTTCTTGGGACATGAAACACTGAAGGTCTGTATAGTCTCAAGTGACATCAGGTATTACTGATTCTTTGTGTATCTCACTGTAGAACAGCTGGTCCCTGGTTCTTTAGTAAAGAGCCATGTGGCCATTGCTTGTGGCTTACTGTCACAGCTTCAAAATTACCTAAAGTCAGGGTCAGGAGATTGATCAGTGGGTAGAAGTGCTTGCCATCAAGCCTGATGAGCTGAGTTCTGGGACCCACATGGTGAAAGGATAGTGCTAACTCTGCAAGTCGTCCTCTGCCCACCTATATGCACATAAATTTAGAAAGTACCCAAACTCAAACTGCTTTGGACTTCTATATTTTTAGTATAAAAGGAAGGACAGGCTATTGGGGAAAAGGCCTTATATTCTAAAACTCATCAACTCCACAGGTCATCATAACATTGCTGTTGGTAGATGGGAGAGTAAAGAGCTCTGGCTTTTAACAGGTACAGTATTTGGACAGAATGAACGACATCTTGTTTTCTTTGTGTTTTGAGTCCACCAAGGAAATGTGAATAGAAAAAGACAAGATAACCTTTAGTGTGTGTGTGTGTGTGTGTGTGTGTGTGTGTGTGTGTGTGTGTGATGAAGGCTTAGAGCATGTAAACAAAGTCCATGTGTGGGAGAAGCTACAGAGAATTTGTATCTAGTGAGCATGTGTAGTGAGCTGCTTATTGCCAATATGGATAATACTGGGGAAAAAGTTCAGAACCAGAATTGTTTTTGTTTGGGAAAGGGTAAGCAAGCTCCGGTCTCAGAAATTCTCTCCAGAACTTCATCTCTAGTCTACACAATACTGTTGGAAAGTAAGCAGGGCATGTAGACCACTGTTGAATATCCAAACACATTTCCTTATGAGGTTTTCCATGACTGTTGGGCTTTGGACTTCCATGTAAGCATGGATGTTTTAATCTTACTGTGTGGTAATAGGACAGGGACACCCAAAAGGGGCTGAAGGAGAAATGAGCTTCTGGAAGGGAGGAATAATTGTTAAGTTACATAGAACACAATGCATGATCCTACAGTCTTATGTTTAATGTGGTCTTCCATTTACTGTGGAATACTTATTATAAATGATATTCTTGCTGTTCTTTGTGTAAGGAATAGACTGTCAAAATCCAAAAGCTCAGTAAATAGAGTTTAGTCCCTAACATACGGTTTTGGTGGAAGCCAGCCAGTATCACTGGTTGAAAAGTCACTCATGATAACAGATTTCATTTGCCCCTGTGATGTTAAGAGTGCCAGATTGTAGGCAAGCATTTCATTTTAGAGGCATTGTGCTAAAAGCATTAAGAATTAGTTTCAAATGAAAATTTTCCACTTTGGTAGTAGTTCTCACTTGGGATCTCAGCAATGCAATGAAGATTGTACCTGAGAATACATTTTATATCTACAAGCTAAATTGGCTTCGGGTTCTGCAGTCTACAATTTGTCAGACATCATAACATTGACCAGGCTTAGAAACATTAAGCTTAGTGTGCCTGGTTTCCCTGGATGTACATTTTCTCATTCCAAAGGCAGACTGCTTAACTTGTGGATCTGTAGCTATGGAGGTAGTCATGGATCTTTCAGTGAAGAGCTGACATCATCAGCCTGGGATATGAGGGCATGTTTCAGAAACAAACAAGCAAAAAAAGAAACCTGGAACAATTTGCTTAATTTTTAAATCCAGTGTTATAAAAGTCTAAGTAGTACTGGCATGCACTCAAACATGTCAGAATAAAAGACAAGGAACATGAGCTGTGAATACATTGCTTTATGTGATAATGCACATTTTCTAATAAACATTCAATATGAAGATAAAAGGTAAAAGCCTTCATGCTTAACCAATAGTCATCTTTTATAATAAATACTGGGAAACAGCCTTCACAAGATGAGGTAATTGGCTAGAAAATGCTCATTCAGGTCTACTGTGAAACATGCTCAATACTCTGGAATTTTGTATCATTCACACAACTGATTTAAACATTTCTTTGACCTGCAATTCCTCCACAGTGTCAAAGTTTTTAGTCAAATGCTTTGATCAAACAAAGGACTTCACATCTGCTTCACGTCATGCTGCTTCGGGGAATTCTTTAGTTACCCAAGTAACATACCTTAGTAAATGCCTTTCCCCATAAGAATGGGCTAAGCACTAAGGAATATATTCTAAGTGCCAGTGGATGTGTCACATAAGCCTTGGCTGGGTTGTTCGTTGTTTGTTTTAAAGCAAGAACGGAAGGATTAAGATTGTGAACAAACAGACACATTGATTTCAATTTAATCCTTATTTAATGTGATTATCAACCACTATACAGAATCGGAGTTGCCAGCTTTTTGGCATGGTCACCCCTGAATTAGACTTGGCTTTCTCAGCGTCATAGCTACTCCTGTGGATGTGGAGAAATGAGGTACAGACTGGCAGACAAATTACACTGACAGCTAGTGCTCCTGGCAACAGTGTGAGTTGAAGGGCACAAATCTACTTAAAAGGGCATCTCAGCCGTGCAGGAAGTCTTGAAAGGCAGGAGTCACAGTGGAAGAAGGCTCAGAAGTAGACCAACATTTCCTATCAAGGTCTCGAAAGGGAACCAAGAACCCATCCCCCCCCCCCCCCCCTTGCAGGCCATGAGGAAGAGAGCCGGACAAGAAACCAGCTGCAATGCCAATAATTTATAGATCAGGTTGCAAAATCGTAGACCCAATAACAACAATAAGGGCACATGACTAGTGACTGGGAAACACAAGCATGGTCGTAAGAGTGAAAAAGAACATTAAGAGTCATTAAACCAATGGTGTAAGTTCTTGTTGGTCCTAATTTGTGTTGGCTTTGGGAGGCTTGTTGATCTGATTTAGGTTAACAGTAGCCCAAGGAATAGAAGATACATGAAGCATGTAGACAGGGCTCAAGGGACCCCAGGGATGATACAGTGCAGGAAGGGGCCCTAGGGTCTGCTTGATATTAAAGCCCATGCTTCTTCACTGCAAGCATTGTTGCTTTCCAAGAAACACACACACACACACACACACACACACGTTCTACTCCATTTGTCTTTTGTTTTGTTTTGATATGTAAGTAAACTACTGGTTTAAAGATTATGAAGTTTCTTGCTTATTTCATTCCATAAATGAAGGACAGATGTTCAACAGATTTCACCACTGGGCACTGATTTCTCTGAATCCTCCATTGCATTGACATCTGCTTAGCCCCTCCTACTAATACATAGGCAGCAACATCTTTCTCAGAGAGAGGGCACACAGTCCGAAAACATCTGGACCATAAGAAAGAAGATCAATGGATCAGAGCAACATCTGATGTACAGACTTTTTTTTTTTAACGTTTGCATTGTTGCATTTCTTTAAAATTGGCTCTGGGGTGTCCATAATCATATTCATATTCTTGAGGCTCAGGGCCCATTCTCATGGTTGGCTCATATACTCACCCAGATGTTTTCTGACTCTTGCAAAGTTTCAGGGTTCTTTTTATTTTTCTGAGAAAGTGATGGCTCTATCAGCTCCACTTCCCAAGCAGGACAACCAATAGCTGCTGCTGTCCCCTGCCATACCAATCTCTCAGACCACAAGGCTTCGTCTCAGTTGACAGTGCAAGGTCAGAAGAAGCAGGGAAGGAACTAGCGCAATAGTTTTCCAGTCTGGTTGTACATTAGACACTGGGTCTGAACTGTCACTCTGTGTCATGTAGAGAACATGCTGTTTTAGTGTATTTACTCCACCTGTTGACATAAGCTGCCTGGTGAGTGTCAGTATTTGAGTTTGAGCATCCTGCTCTTTTGGTCAACTTCCTAATAACATTTGTAATTAATTAAGCTTATCTCTTCAGTTTCTGTATATTCCTGGGAGGTAAGAATGAACTATTAACTCAAGGAAAATAGGCTTTCCTTTATGTGTGGAAACTGCAGGGGCTCAGTAACTCATCCAAAAGTATAAAACTTCTAAGTGATATCACAGAAATTCATACCTTGGCCTTAAAGCGTGAATCCAAAGCTGAAGCTTTGGAGCTATATGATACATTGCCTTCCCGATAATCTTTATGGCCGTGCTCCATCACGCAGTGTTTCCCCTCCACCTCAGCTGTGGGGAGCTGGATATCAGGAAATGGGGCCAATTGCCAGACAAGGCTCAGGAACACTGCCCTTGTCTTTGTTAAAGCCTGTGGTGAATACTTGACTCCTGCTAATGTCAGGCCAGGAATATGGCTTTGTTGGCCCTGAGAACCACACATTTCTGAGGTCATTGTGAGGTCATCGTTTCTGGCATGGCATGTATGTGTAGCTGGGCTCTCCCTATGCTGCACACGGGCCAGCTCCTATTAAAGGGACTTGAGCTCCATTCCCAGAGCTGCCAGACAGCTGAGATGGGGAGACTGCTGCTGTGGGTTGGTGAGTATGGCAGAGCCTAGCAATGCTACACAGCTCAGGAGATACCAGTCTGTCATTTCTCTGGTGCCCAGTAGAGCAGCCTGGGACTCAGGGAGTCTGGATTAGGTACATATGAGATAGATGTAATAAAGAACCAGAGGTACTCAGAGGGAAAGGGTCAGGGCATCAGTTCTCCAACCTAGTTGTTTTCATCCTTTGGCTTCATTTTGGATCAGGTTATTCAGGATTTCGGAGGAGAGTGCTTTGATATGAGTACTTCTGAATTTATTGTCAGAATTGAGAACCACTGGCTGAGAGCCTCAGCTTGGACTTCTATCATTGTCCCTATGCAAAGCATGTACAGGTACATGTGATGATTAGAAAAGGGGCTTAGACTAGCTCCACTATGTTAACTTTGAAGGAGAGGAAACCAGAGTGGTGTGTGTCACTATTTGTGCATCTGCATATGTGTATGGTGCTGAGCTGGAGGGGGCACTTGCTAACTGCAGGGTGTATGGGGGTATGTCCCACTGCATGTGTATATGAATTCCTCCCTTTCCTGCAGGCCTTGTTCTTCTGACGAAACACAATGATGGTAAGGAAACCACCTTCTCCCTTCCAAAGCCAGGGAGATTCTCTGGCTAGGAAATCTCCTCCATTCAGTGTCTCCCGGACTCCCACCTGTCTTGGCTCCTTGGTCAGAGGTTATTGATCCAATACAATTCAGCACAGGACGCTGGCCACTTGGTGTTTGTATGGCTCAGTATGTGCCAGGATCTAGACCGATAAGGCATTTTTCCTTCTCTTGGGCCTCAGTAGCAAGGGCAAGAGGTCTAGGAACATGTGGAGGAGGTGTTGTTGTATGCGGGAGGGATGGAGGCTGATACAGTGACCTGGTCTCTTTGGCTGTGCTTTCTCTACCCTCCAGAAGCCGAGTTCCCTCCTTGCCCACGATCTCTGCTAATACTTGCTGTCCTTGCCAGGTACTGCCTACAAGCTGGTGTGTTATTTCACCAACTGGGCTCACAGTCGGCCAGACCCTGCCTCCATCTTGCCCCATGACCTGGACCCCTTTCTTTGTACACACCTGATATTTGCCTTTGCCTCAATGAACAACAATCAGATTGTTGCCAAGAATCTCCAGGATGAGAAAATTCTCTACCCAGAGTTCAACAAACTCAAGGAGAGGTATGTTAGATATGCGGTTGGAGTTTCAGATTTTATAGCCAGAGGAAAATTAAGCCTATTTCTCTTATTACTCTTAAATTTTCCTGATTTTCCTATCCCTACCTTTCTCTCAAATGGGGATCTGAGTGCTTCCAACTTAAGAGCTCTCTATTGCCCAGCCTCCTGAGCTGCTGCTTGCCTCAATGACTTGGTAGTTAATGTTGCCTGTCCCTGGATGTCTTCACACTCCTTTCTCCTGGTAAACTCTGGCTCACCCTTTGAGCACAGTTGTGAGGGATTAATGCTGCTCAAGTGCTTCAGAGAGGTGAGTGGGATGCTTGTCTACGTGTTTGCTGTTGTGTTTCAAACAGTCAAGGGCACATAGTCATTGCTCAGTGAATATTTGTTGAGTCGGAAAATGAGTGACAAGAAACATTTTAGACTTTTCTGGAAATATTACAGGGTAGTGAAGGAGCTTGGAGCACTTTGTATAGTCTTGGTGCACAGAGCTGTAATGGTCGTTGGATTGATTATTCATCTCTATCTTCTGTACTTCTGTGCTCTCCCTCACATACCTTCTCCAATTCTTCTCATGTCCCCTGCTCCATTTCCCTTCGTTTTCCCAATGCACAGAAGAAAGAAGAGCAGGGACTGCAGCTGCTCGTAGAGTAGGGACCTGCTCACCCACTTTCTCCCCCACCTTCCAGGAACAGGGCACTGAAAACACTGCTGTCCATCGGAGGGTGGAGCTTCGGCACAGCACGGTGAGCCGCTCTGTCACTGTCTTCTCTCTGGGAGGTAGAGTAAGATGGGCTGGAAATGAGAATAATGGTGTGTGTGTGTGTGTGTGTGTGTGTGTGTGTGTGTGTGTGTGTGTGTGCTTGTGTAAAAGCTAGCTTGGATACAAAGACAGCAAAGCCCATGTTGATACTTTCTCAAGTGCTGGATTCAAGGGATCCTTTTCCACGGAGGATTACAGGAGGAAAAGAGGTTCCTAAAGGTGGTGAGAAAAGGGGCAGGGGAACACGAGAGACCGTATGGCGCACTTAGGACTGACAGTGTGGCACGGTGGCAGAGCACAGTGGTGAACAGGACCAAGACCCTGGGTCTGACCCTTAGCACCATCTGAAAACACACACACACACACACACACACACACACACACACACACACACACACACCACAACAAAACAAACCAAAACACAAGATACAAAATCATAGGAAAAAATACCAAGGAAAATAGGCATCGGATGTGGAACTTAGGGTGAGAAATGAGTAACAGGTAAAATGGGACACCCACAAATGAGTCTTTAACACTTTTTGTTGGAGGCAGGGATTTTGTTTCTGAAGAGAGGAGTTTTATATAGGACAAGAAGAGTAACCCCCAAACGTCACAGGCCCTGGGCTTTCCCACTCTGTGCACGGAGCTGTCTGTGTTAGAGATGAAGAAGCAACAAATGCTCCTTTGGTGCCGTTGTGGGGACTCACAGATTGCATCCTTCATGAAGTGGCAGCTCTTGGTAGTGTCCCCATCAAGATTCAGTAGGGAAATGACAAACCACCTTCATATTCTCAGAAGGACAGCTTCCTTGCTTCCTAGCTAAGGTCTGGGGCAGAGTCTGCCTTCAAGCCTTGGAGGGAGACTTGATAGCCTGGTGTGTGTAGGATGTCCCTTGTAAGGGACCTCCAGGTGGGATGGAGGATTCCAGGTGTGAGGTATCTGACAACTAGCTCTGTCCAACCCCAGGCCTCATCTCTGTTCCTTTGACTTGCTGTGAGCCTAAAGCCAAATGAGATGCCACATATATGTATGTATGTATGTATGTATGTATGTATGTATGTATGTATGTATTCATGTACATATATATGCATAGATGAATGATTTCTTGTAAAATGGCTATATTTCAAATTATTAGGAAAAGAAAGCAACAGTCACAAGTGTTTAGGAATTTGCCAGGTTTCTTCCAGGTGTCCTCACCCTTCAAGAGGGCCCAGCTGAGTGGTGGCCAATAGACAATGGAACCCAGGTCCATTTATCTCTAGGTCTACTTATTTTATAATCACTTTTCACAGGATTAATCTGGGTTTGCTTAAAGTTCAGCTCTGAGAAGCAATAATTACTTCTAAGTGTTTTGCTATGGAAAAGAAAACAAACAAAAATATCAAAAAAGCCAGAGAATGAAAGAGCCAGGGGTGGAAATTCTTCCTGAAAGCACTTCGTCTCTTGTGCCAACTTAAGCTGCCGTATGGGAGACCTCGCTAGGGCCTCCGAGGACACTGGTTTTGAAGACAGTGTTCTTTGCCTTACCCTGGACTTCCTGCAGGTTCACCACTATGCTGTCCACACTTGCCAGCCGTGAAGAGTTTGTTGATTCAGTCGTATTCTTCCTGAGAACACATGGCTTTGATGGGCTTGATCTCTTCTTCTTGTACCCTGGACTCCGGGGCAGCCCCATGCATGACCGGTGGAATTTTCTCTTCTTAATTGAAGTAAGGCCAACAAGCAAATGGTTCTACTTTTCTCTTTCTTTCTTTCTTTCTTTCTTTCTTTCTTTCTTTCTTTCTTTCTTTCTTTCTTTCTTTCTTCCTTCCTTCCCTCCCTCCTTCCTTCCTTCCTTCCTTCCTCTCTCTCTCTCTCTCTCTCTCTCTCTCTCTCTCTCTCTCTCTCTTTCTTTCTTTCTTTTTTAAGGTTTACTCATTTATTTGAAGTTTTTTTCCATTTTACATACTGCCCATTTTTCCCGCTCTCTCCCCTTCTCCTACTCCCTCCAACTCTCCCTATCCCACTCCCACCCACTCTTCATAGTGGGTAAGCCCTCCCTTGGGTACTCAACACAGGCTGGCTTACCAAATTGGGGCAGGCCCAAGCCCCTCCCCACTGCATCAAGGCTGAGTAAGGCATGGCACCATAGGGAATGGGCTCTAAAAAAACCCAGTTCATGCACTTAGGATGAATCCTGGTCCCATTGCCAAGGGACTCACAATCACTTCAAGCCGCACAACCGTCACCCTCATTCAGAGGGCCTAGTGCAGATGGTTCTACTTTTCATTTGGTGTGAGTGAATGTCAGAGAGGTAACACAAGTTTGGGGCAGGGGAAAGGAACTGAATCTTCTTTGACTGACATTCCCTGGAGGTGCTGGGTCACACTGCTGTGGAGCAGTTGCCCATGGCTGTTTCTGTCCTTATCTGGATCTTGCCCCAGCTCTGTAGCTAAGGGACACTTTCTCTCTGAAGCTTTCTGGCCCTTTTCAGGAAGTGTCAGTCTGCATTCTGTGTCCCTAGCCTGCTTTTCTTCCCTCTGTTAACTCAAGTACCATGTTGGTATGCTGTCTGTCTTTCACATAGTCTTGGGCAGAACCCATGTTCTCTTTCTGTCCCAAGTCTGGCTTAAAGAGCTTAAACAGTTTCTGGATGATGCTTTTCTCCCCTGACTTTGTGTGTGTGTGTGTGTGTGTGTGTGTGTGTTTCTTCCTAGGAGCTCCAGTTTGCTTTTGAGAAGGAGGCACTGTTCACGCAGCGCCCAAAGCTGCTGCTGTCGGCTGCTGTCTCTGGCATCGCATACATCATTCAAACATCTTATGATGTGCACCTTTTAGGAAGGTGAGTGGATGTTGCTCCAGAGTGGCTAAAGCTCTGTCTGAGCCTCCATTTGCTGTTCCCATGTGGGTGAGGTTCTGGATGATCCGAGGAGTAGTGTGAGGAGCTAGCGAGGTGAGCATTGGAGTGGTATCTTATCCATCCCTGGAGTTCAATTAAAAACTCAGAACTGGCTTTTGTACTGATGGCTTATGACACCATTACCACAGGCAGAGTTTAGGGCCCATTCCTGGAACTCATAGGTAGAGAATGCCATGGGCCTGGCCTCTTCCTCCCCTGAACACAGGAATAGACATTTACGATGCAGTAGATGACAGCGACAGATGGCAGGTGAGTAGCAAGCGATGCCACAGAAAACAACACAGGAAAATGCCCAGTCGGGCTCACCTTCCAGAGTAGATCTTGTTGCAGAAGTTAAAAAGCAGACAAAAATAGATAGGTCATAATTCTTTCTAGACGTGCTGGCTCTGAACCAGTGTTCTTGACTCACAATCAAGTACTAATGAAGAAAGCAAGGCTCATGCAGAGGAAGAGAAGGACACTATGTCCCTGTGTAATCGCGTGAGGGAGAGGTGTTTTCATGTGGGAGGAAAAGAGAGACACAACAAGGGAGAAAGCTTGTGTTGCCAGGTAACAGTGAGAGAGGGCTGCCTTTACCTAAATGGGTGACTTTTAAAAATTTAATATGAGTTTCTAATTATTTAACTTTCAAATGTATAAAGTTGGTTGGATAGGGCACTTAATTTTTTTTTTTTTTTTTTTTTTTTTTTTTTTTTTTTTTAGATACTGGTGCTCTTTATGGGGATTTTGTTTCATTGACCTAATACAAAGAATAGATGAGCACAAACAGACAAGTTTCTCTCTGCACCATTTTGAATTCTTCTCATAAGGAATAGTTTGCTTTTGCTACTTATTGGTTAAACAACCCATAATTTCCATTTGAGAAATTGTCGTATAATATTTCTTTCTCATTCATCTGTAAATGGACCCACAACAGGCATAGCCCTGGAAGAATGGTGTATGAGCCTCAGTGAACCAGACATAGTGCTGAGAACTTTGACACACATGACCTCGACTTTCTACAATGACCCAGCATGTGTTAGTAACATCATCTTCATTGTGTGGTTTGGGAAACTTTGCTTCCAAAGAAGGATAGTAACTTACTAATGTCACATTGTCAGACAAGGATGAATGGGTGTTTGGGACTGAACTTCACTGCTCCTCACCATTTCATGCATCCTCCCCTTGATAGGACTCTGCCCATGGAGATCATTTTCAAAGTAAAAATGATGCAGAAAAAAATAGCCATCTATTAAAAATTATTCCTTTGTCATCTCCTGTTTCTTGTCATGACTGCAATGGAGGCAAGCATCAGTTGTTTGAAATATTCAATAACAATCCCTTGGATGGTGGTTCTAATTTTAGCATCCCGTGAACTCAGTTTCTTCAGGCAATGAATAATTTGCATGGAAAGTTTACTTCTGAGCAAGACGTTAGAGTTGAAACCAAGGACACTTGGAATAGCTTCATAGGAGAAGCTTGTCTCAGAACTGTATTAAACTTGCTAAAAATTCAACATTGATGGTACACTATTGATTATGTGCTTAATCTTTTTATAGTTTTCAAGTGTCTATTAAATTCTACTTCAGCACAATAACTATTTATACCTCCGTAATGATAATGGCAAGGCAATAATTTTTAGAAGCATGTTGGAATCCTATTTTATTTTAGCAATAACCTTTGCCACCCCTAGGTCATTCTCCTTCCAAGATTTCTGAAAATATTGAAAACTGTGACATGAAGGGGGGCAGACACAGAGCTGTTCTATCCACTGCTCTTTCTCATAATTTAGGACTTATTCTCAATGTGATTTCACTAATTACTGAAGACGTCTTGTCATATCTCACTCTCATCCACTCAAACACAACTTTGTCATGATTCTTGGTGACTTCTTTGGATCAAAACTTGGCAGGTGTGTCAGCTACCTTTCTCACTGCTGGGACGAAGTACCTGACACACGTGAGTTAGGAGGGGAAAGAATTTATTTTGACTGACAGTTTGAAGGTACAGCCCACCTTGACAGGGAAGTTCTGGAGGCAGCATCTGTAAGTGACTAGTCGCACTGGATTATCCGTCATGGAGCTGAAAACAATGAAGGCTGGTGCTCAGTGGGCCTCCTTTTTACTTAGTTCATGACCTGAGCCCATGAAACAGTGCCACTCACATTTAGGGTGGTCTTCCTGTAGTGGGTCCCTGGTCCTCCTATGACCTTGAGCTACCAGCCCCTAGGGGTGGTACAGGTACCCACTACATCCTCCCCACCTCAGTTGGCCTATCTAGAAAATTCTTTGCATGTACATCCAGAGATCTATGTCCTAGGCAATTCTAGATTCTGTAAAGTTGACAGTGTAGCAAGGTAGTAAATATTTTAAGCTTTGCAGTCCAAGAGATGTAGCCAGATATAGATTTCAGGTACTTACATCACACTGAAGAAGCCTCTCCTGCCCCTCTCTACCTACATCATTTGCCAGGGTATCACTATGGTCATGGAACTCCTAAGCTCTTAGCATAAGTGTTCAGAATTGAAACTTCATCTTGGTGGATCTTTCCTGTGATTAGTATGTAATGCCCTTCTTGATCTCTTTTGATTGATTTTAGTTTGAAGTCTATTTTGCTGGATATTAGGATGGCTACACTAGCTTGATTCTTAAGACCATTTGATTGGAAAGACTTTTCCAAGCCTTTTATTCTTAGGTAGTGTCTATCTTTGAATTTGAGGTGTGTTTCTTGTATGCAGCAGAAAGATGGGTCCTGCTTTCGCATCCATTCTGTTAGCCTGTGTCTTTTTATAGGTGAATTAAGTCCATTGATATTAAGGGATATTAATGACCAGTGATTGTTCATTCCTGTTATCTTTTGGTGGTAGTGTGTGTGTACTTCTCTTCTTTGGGGTTTACTGCTATGGTGTTATCTATTGCCTGTGTTTTCGTGGGTATATCTGACTTCCTTAGGTTGGAATTTTCCTTCTAGTGCTTTCTGTAGGGCTGGGTTTGTGGATAAGTATTGTTTAAGTCTGGCTTTGTCTTGGAATGTCTTGTTCACTCCGTCTATGATGATTGAATGTTTTGCTGGGTATATTAGTCTAGGCTGGCATCCATGGTCTCTTAGTGTCTGCATTACATCTGTCCAGGTCCTTCTGGCTTTCAAAGTCTCCATTGAGAAATTGGGTGTTATTCTGATGGGTTTGCCTTTATAAGTCACTTGGCCTTTTTCCTTTGCTGCTCTTAATATTCTTTCTTTATTCTGTACGTTTAGTTGTTTAATTATTATGTGGCGAGGGGACTTTTTTTTGGAGTCTAGTCTGTTTGGTGTTCTATAGGCTTCTTGTATCTTCATGGGCATTTCCTTCTTTAAGTTGGGAAAGTTTTCTTCTATGATCTTGTTGAATAAATTTTCTGAGCCTTTGAGTTGGTATTCTTCTTCCTCTATCCCTATTATTCTTAGGTTTGTTCATTTCATGGTGTCCCAGATTTCTTGGACATTTTATGGTATAATTTTTTTTGGCATTAGTATTTTCTTTGACTGACGAATTCATTTCCTCTATTGTATCCTCTACACCAGAGATCCTCTCTTCCGTCTCTTGTATTCTGTTGGTTATTCTTGCATCTGTGTTTCCTGTTCGTTTACTCAGATTTTCTATTTCCAGCATTCCCTCTGCTTGTGTCATCTTCATTGTTTCTATTTCCCTTTTCATGTCTTGAACTGTTTCCCTCACCTGTTTCATTGCTTTTTCATGGTTTTCTTTCAGGGATTTATTGTTTTCTTCTGCTTTATTTGTCTTTTCCTCTAGTTTTTTTTATAGTGTTCTTCTCATTTTTTGTTTGACTTTTCATGTTCTTTATTGATTTCCTCCACTTTTTTGTTTATCTTTTCCTCAATTTCATGTTTGATTTCTTCTTTAAAAGCCTCTAGCATCTTCATGATGTTATTCTTAAGGTTGCTTTCTTCTGCTTCTCCCACCTTGTGATGTTCATGTCTTGCTGTTGGAGGAGGGCTAGGTTCCGGTGGTGCTGTATTGCTCTTTATGTTGTTGTATGTACTTCTGCCTTGATGTCTGCCCATCTCCTCCTCTAATAGGTATAAGAGGTGCCTGTGTCTGAGCGAGTTGCTGTTGGTCCACTCTATGTTTGTTGTGTCTGTGTCTCAGGGGGCCCTTCTGGGTCCAATCTTAGCTCTTGGTCTGATTGGAGCAGGCAGCTTCTGTGTCTCAGCGAGCTGCTGTTGGGTCAGCCCAAGCTAGTTGATTCTGTGACTCACAGATTCGTTCTTGGTCTTAATCAGGGCTCTTGGTCCAGTCAGAGCTGACAGATTCTGCATTTCAGGAAGCCTCTCTTGGTCCAATGAGAGGTGGTAGATTCTACTTCTCAGAAAGCCACTCTTGGTCTAATCAGGGCTGGCAGATTCCCTGTCTCCTGAGTTTACTCTTGGTCCAATGACGGCTCTTTGTCCAATGAGAGCGCTCTCTTTCTCTGGGCTGGACAGGAGCTCTCTGGGCTGGTTGGGAGCTCTCTGGGCTGGTTGGGAGCTATCTGGGCCGGATGGGAGCTCTCTCTGGGCCGGATGGTAGCTGGGGGTTGGTCTCCAAGTCTCAGGAAGTGACAGGGGTCTTGGGCGGATGGGTGTGGGTACAGGGCGTGTAGATTGCAGGGTCCACTGGGGGGGTCTTAGAGAAGGGGAACCTTCCAGCAGGAGCCCTGCCCGCTGGCCGGCAACTGGGGCCAAATTTGCCAGTCCTCCCCGGGAATGGCGTGGGGCCCAGGGATGGGACCTAGGGCAGGCCTCCCTGGATATCAGATATGGCATTTTAACGTGTCTGTAATCACAGCATCAGGGAGGTAGAAGAAGGGGGACCATGAGTTTGAGATTAGCATGTTTGCATAGTCAGTTCTAGATCAGCATGGGTTATATAATGAGACACTGTCATGAAAGGCAGACAGACAGATAGACAGGCAGACAGACAGAGAGGGAGACTCTATTTATCACATTCACCAGATATAATTAGAGAACAATTAAACCCTTACATTCTGGCATGATAACATTTGGTCGTTATGGAAGAGTGGGTGTCAGTGGTTCTTTGACATGCATCTCTTGTACTCTTGCGGGGCAGCACTATACCTCGATTCATGACAGTTTATTCAGACCTCTGCCAGCACTCTGTCAGGCCTGCATGTATTCATTTTCTTTTCTGAGCTCTTTCTACCTCCACACATACTCTCAGGATGCACAGAGCTTGATGCACAGCTATCTCTAGCCAGCAATTCATTCCATCTCAAAGTGACTTGCTTAGTGTGGGCAGGTCCACAAGAGCAAGAAGCTTTGATGGCCAGCTTACAGCTATTTAGTTGAACAGTGCTGTGAGGATCCGAATTGAGTATTTAGTTGGTCTGACATTTATATCTCCCCCTCTGTTCCTTACAGACGTCTGGATTTCATTAATGTATTGTCTTATGACTTACATGGAAGTTGGGAAAAGTTTACAGGACACAACAGTCCTTTGTTCTCCCTTCCTGATGACTCCAGATCTTCGGTGAGGAAAGGAAAGGTCTCAGGTGGTCCAAATTTCCATCCTTGAGCCCAGGCAATTGGTGAGGTTGTCTTCTTTCCACATACAGGCCTATGCTATGGATTACTGGAGAAAACTTGGGGCACCTGCAGATAAACTTATCATGGGCTTCCCTGCCTATGGACGTACCTTTCAACTCCTCGAAGAATCTAAGAATGGATTGCAGGCTGCCTCAACGGGACCAGCATCTCCTGGGTATTACACCAAGCAGGCTGGCTTCCTGGCTTACTATGAGGTGATGGGATTAGAGACCTCTGTCTAGTACCTGGGGCTCCTCCCTCACACTGGAGCAAGGGCTAGTGCCAGAGCCATTGTGGGGGAGGGCTAGAGACAGGCCAAAGAGACAGTGTTTTTTTTTTTTTCCGGATAAGGAGATTCACTGAAATATTTTTCCTTTGGGGTTGTGGAGTCCTTTGTGAGAGATAAGAGGCCACGGAGAACATGAATGAAAAGGAAAAAAAGCAAAGAATC
The DNA here is from genome assembly GCF_949786415.1 of Peromyscus eremicus. Lineage (NCBI taxonomy): Eukaryota > Metazoa > Chordata > Mammalia > Rodentia > Cricetidae > Peromyscus > Peromyscus eremicus. The sequence goes on from NC_081421.1 coordinate 79,225,095, forward strand.
TTAAATGTTACATAGGTAATTCAGACTTGGTCAATGGCCTAAAAAAATGCCAGCCTTTTAGCACACACACACACACACACACACACACACACACACACACACACACAGAGGAGAATCTTAGGGGTAAGTAGAGGACAGATGCAGAGGTATAGCCCTCCCTTAGGGAAGAATAGAGATGCTGCATGTGCCTGTAAGCTCTGCTCTCTGTTGGTTTATTGGAGATACTTTCCAGCTAATCTCATGAAGCATGATTGTGCATCGTGTCATAGTTGAAAGAACATTTTTTAAGGACATAATAGATTACAGAAACTTCAACACACAAAACCTTTAAAGTACAACCAACCAACCAAACAACCAGCCAAACAACTTAACCAACCAACAAAAAACACATCAACAACCAAAAAGAAAAAAAGGAAAAAGAACCTCACAAAGCATGACTTAAATGTTAACTTCTGCAGTACAACTTGTACACCTATATGCCTCTGCAATATTCAGTTTCTAGCACAATGCTGGGCTTGAAATGGGTACTCAAGAGCATGGTGGGTTGTAACAAGTTAACACTGCCTTCAAGACCTTTAGAGGTACTAGAAGTTCAGGTGCTAGTTGGATAGCTACCTAGATGGTTCTGAGCTCTAATAAACACAAGAGAGGTGTGTTTATGAAGACAACAAACAGATTTAGTCCTGGTCACATTTGTGGTGCTGGTGTTATTTACCAAACCCTGACTTTGTTTCTGGTGAATGTCAATCACTTCTCTCTCTCTCTCTCTCTCTCTCTCTCTCTCTCTCTCTCTCTCTCTCTCTCTCTCGTAAACCATGGATGCTAGAGGAAGGCCATGTAACAGAAGGGACATAGTATGCAGGGGCAGTCCTCTGTGAACAGTTTTCTCACTCCCTCTTTGGTTTGTCATCTCAGGCCCTGGTGAGATGGACCTTTTCCTGGACCCTTTCTTTCTCCTGAGACAAGAATCAACTGAGTCTTCTGTACTTCTCTTCAAGGCATTTCATGGAACTTACATGTGTTCTCCTGGCAGGTTTGTTCCTTTATCCAGAGAGCAGAACAGCGCTGGATTGATTATCAGTATGTCCCATATGCCTATAAGGGGAAGGAGTGGGTTGCCTACGATGACACCATCAGCTTCACTTACAAGGTGAGACACTTGCTCTTTCCTGTTCCAGTACTCAGGTTCTCATTAGCTTAGATGGGACTCTCCTTAATACTACGTGTGTATACACATGCGCATATGTGTGCAGACATGGTTCATATTACACTAAGCATCCATGAATATTCCTGATAGGTGACAGGGATGAGGCGACCTTGACTGCTTTAAATACCTTGAAAAATATGTGGAATCATATAGATTTTATCATTTTTCTTTTGTCTGATTATTTTACTTAGCATAGTATCTTCCAAAACTCATTCATGTTGTAGTGTGTAGGCATTCTTTTGGCCCTAAAATATTGGAAATGTTATTTTTCTTGAATGAGGTGATCAAGGAAGATAAGAGTCATATAAAAATGTTCAGATTATGCTAATGAGAAATAGAGGCTAGAGTCCAATGCAGATGATTATCATAAACGCCCTCCTTCATTGCCTTCTACAGGTTTGCTCATCTTTGTTGTCTTCCCTCTACCCAGACTGGAGGGTGGTTAGAAACTGACTGTTGCTTTTGCAGGCAACATTCGTGAAAAGAGAACATTTTGGGGGTGCCATGGTGTGGACACTGGATATGGACGATGCCAGGGGCCTTTTCTGTGGCAATGGCCCTTTCCCCCTTGTCCATATATTGAATGAGCTCTTGGTGCAGGCAGGTGAGTAACTGGGACCTGGGAGCCAGGGTTGTGAGTGGCAGAACCAGACACTGGTGGGTCCATTCTGCTGGGTCTAACTTCTTTGACTTGACATTGAATGACGAGAGCAAACTTCACTGTCAACCAAATTTGACCTGCTTGAGCTTCCTTTGCCTCATCTGAAAGTGAAATCGTTCTAGACGCAGGACATTATGAACAATAAATGAGATATTGAGTGAACAGCATACTTTTTCATAGTTAACATTAATTTCTGTTTTTTCCTTCTCATATCTTGGGCAAGGGACTAGAGAAGGTGTACACACACATACACACACACACACACACACACACACACACATGCTCGCACACACGCACACGTTGTGTTGATATTAGCGGCTACACTGGCAGTTAGGAAATCGTATGTAAGATTTAGAGATTCAGGGCTGGAGCTCAGCCAGGCCAAGCACTTATGTGAGCTCTAATCTAATGGCTTACCACTTGCTCTCTAGAGTCTCCAGGCCTCAGCTTTGTTTCTGACACCTCCTCCAGTATGGCATACTGACAGCTTCTCTTTGAGGTGGCACACCAAATTAGGCCTTGAACAATAGGTCTGGCTAGAGGTACCCAGGGAGGTTAAAGTGAGGGTTTAAACGTGGGGACCTAAGAGCCTTCCTTGAATTAGTCACCAGAAACGCAGCAAATCCATAGATGGCCCTCAGTTTGGGTCTGTGCTAACACCTTAGGGTAAGGGAACAGAGCTTCAGTGTGGTGGGATTTTTATCTTCTTTCTCTGGGGAGTAAATCATGAAATCTTTCGCTGCTGGATTTTTGGATCAAATTCTTCAGCTTTGGAGTGGCTTTAGCATTGTTGAGAATTAATAAGAAAGGAAAGAAGAGGTAGAAACCTTACTGTTTTTTTCTGATGATTTTTCTCCAGAGTTCAACCCAACCCCTTTGCCACAATTTTGGTTTACATCGCCTGTGAATTCCTCAAGACCTGGCTCTGAGAGTCTGCCTGTGACAGAGGGGTTCACCACTGATACTGTAAAGATTTTATCCCCAGGAGAAGCTATGGCCACCGAAGTCCACAGAAATGAAAATGTGACTACAGTCCCTAATGGTGGATTCGTGACCCCTGAGGGAACAACGTCTCCTGCAACACATGTGGTAGCTCTAGAAAGTAGCACTGTGGCTCCTGAGGCAAAAGCCACAACCTCACTGGACCTTCCATCTGAGACCACTACTGGGAAGACAGTGACAGCCCAGACACAGACAACTAGGGAAGAGACCATGGCCACAGTGGGTAATCAGTCTGTGACCCCTGGGGCGGAGACCACGGCCACAGTGGGTAATCAGTCTGTGATCCCTGGGGCGGAGACCACGGCCACAGTGGGTAATCAGTCTGTGACCCCTGGGGAGGAGACCATGGCCACAGTGGGTAATCAGTCTGTGACCTCTGGGGCGGAGACCACAGACACAATGGGTAATCAGTCTGTGACCCCTGGGGCGGAGACCATGGCCACAGTGGATAATCAGTCTGTGATCCCTGGGGCGGAGACCACGGCCACAGTGGGTAATCAGTCTGTGATCCCTGGGGTGGAGACCACGGCCACAGTGGGTAGTCAGTCTGTGATCCCTGGGGTGGAGACCACGGCCACAGTGGGTAATCAGTCTGTGATCCCTGGGGTAGAGACCACAGCCACAGTGGGTAATCAGCCTGTGATCCCTGGGGTAGAGACCACGGCCACAGTGGGTAATCAGTCTGTGATCCCTGGGGTAGAGACCACAGCCACAGTGGGTAATCAGTCTGTGATCCCTGGGGTAGAGACCACAGACACAGTGGGTAATCAGCCTGTGATCCCTGGGGTAGAGACCACAGACACAGTGGGTAATCAGTCTGTGATCCCTGGGGTAGAGACCACAGCCACAGTGGGTAATCAGCCTGTGATCCCTGGGGTAGAGACCACAGCCACAGTGGGTAATCAGTCTGTGATCCCTGGGGAGGAGACCACGGCCACAGTGGGTAATCAGCCTGTGATCCCTGGGGTAGAGACCACAGCCACAGTGGGTAATCAGCCTGTGATCCCTTGGCCAGAGACCACAGACACAGTGAATAATCAGTCTGTGATCCCTGGGGAGGAGATCATGGCCACAGTGGGTAATCAGCCTGTGATCTCTGAGGAGGAAACCACAGACACAGTGGATAATCAGCCTGTGACTCCTGGAGGGATGGATACAACTCTTGTCTATCTTCAGACTATGACTCCCAGTGAGAAGGGAACTTTGAGGAAGAAGGCTGTGGTCCTTGAAAAGATCACTGTTCCCCCTAGAGAGATGTCCGTTGCACCTAATGGGCAGAGCACAGCTCTAAAGTGGGAGAGATTGATTACTGAAGTGGAGACTTACCCCCAGAATGGATGAATTGGTCTTCATGTAGCAGCGGAGAACAGAATGCTGTCCTCCAACACTATTGTCCTGTTCCCAGGATACGCTCCTTTCTCTTTTGAAAATGGCTTCACTCTTATTGATGGAAACCACTGCTTTGTCAACACCATAGCCCTTCTAACAAATCTCCTCTCTCTTACAAAAAGAACACCCAGAACACTCTGTTACAGATCAAAGATCATGAGCTCCATTGGTGGCAAATCCCCGGGAAAAACCCTTGTTTTTTTCTTCTGTGTGATATAACAGAAGTCACCTCATGCTGCCACCTATGAACCATTTGTGGGGCAAAGCTGGCACCAAAGCCACCATGGGGCAATCTTGTTTTTGTCTAATAAACTGGAAGCATGAGAATCTTCCTGTGGTCTCTGCAATCATTTTATTTTTTCTTTATGTATATGTGTGTGCCTGTTTTATTTATGTATATGTGTGTGTGCCCCACACATGCGTGTCTGGGGAGGTTGGAGGAGGGCACTGGCTTTCTTGGAACCAGAGTTACAGGAGGTTGTGATCTGCCTGGCGTGGGTGCTGCAAACCCAGTTCTGGGGGGTCTACAAGAGCAGCAAGTACTTTTAACTTCTGAATTGTTTCTCTAGCTCACTCTGAGATTCTTAAAATGATGTCAATAAACCAATTGTCAGCTTCCTTCTTTCAAGGTGAATTTCCTCCATTGCTGGTTTTGGAAACATCTTTGAGTCTAGTCTACAGTGATGTTTCCCTTTGTACATAATGGGTTTCCTTCTCTAACGTGAGCACCCACACACATCACTGGGGACCAGAGCCAAAATCTATCTCTTCTAGAAAGGTTTCTCATAATCCTCAAGGGGAGCTGTGAGGAAGAGGGAGAAAATGAATTTTCCAAGGACATTTTTTGTTTGGAGAATTTTATTTGTTCCTGTAAAAAAACACTCTCACTTACTTTCTCCTCAAGAAGAAGTTGAAAAACAAAGCATTAATTTAAAACTATTTTAATAGGGGCTGGAAGAATGGGTCAGCAGTTAAGAGAAATGGCTATTCTTCTAGAGAATAAAATTTTGTTCCCAGAATCCAGACTTAAAACTGTTTCTAATTCCAGCACGAGGTTATTTGATGCCCCCTTCTGGCTTTTGGGCACCAGGCACACACAGAGCACAAAAAATATATTCAGGCTCTTCATGTGAGTTCCTGGCTCATACTCAGGTTGTCAAGTTTATGTGCCAAGCCTATTTATGATTGGATCCATCTTCCTTGCCCATCTCTGTGTTCTTAATGCAACATGCCAGTCTCCAGAGCTTTCTCCTTAGATATGGCTTAGTGCCCATACAGCATAGATTCTGGGAAGAGTTTTCCTTGGGAAGCAAGCAGGAATTCATTCAAAGCAAGCCATCATTAAGTGGGAAAATGTGAGCTGGGAGTTTATTTAAAATGATTAGATGGTATTCTGAAGTCTCTGGATCTAAGTGCCATTAGTTGGGCACCACTTTGTGGGAAATGGACTCCATTTTGCTTACTTCCTATGATACCAAGGAAAATGTATAAATCTTGAGTCTGTGAACTATGATAATTTTTAAAAAAGCTTGAGTAGCCAGGGTTTTACCAAGGCTAGATTAATAACTTATCAGAACTCCAATGATAAAAGTTAAAACTCTAAACTTTTGAAGTCGTAACATCATATGTATCATATTTAAGTCTCATTTTTTTCATGTACCTTAAGTCACTTCCTCAGACCTTTACAATTTGCATAAACTTTAAACTGTTTCTTTTTCTTTTCCTTCTGGAAACATGCACTCATTTACTATGAGACATAGGCGCTTGATTACTGAGAGCAGTCATTGAGAAGCAAGTTTTTTTTTTTTAAATGAAAGTAAATAAGTAACAACAGCATGGTTGGTTGAATTTGTCTTTACACTGAAGCCTGTTTTGTGAGTTTACCTTTCTCAGCATGAAGCCTGCCAGCAAGGTAAACCTGTCTGTGAGTTTGCATTTATCAGCAGGAGACCTAGTAGGTCTAGAAAAAGCAAGACCTGATTTTTACCTATAAAATAGACTGGCCTGGCAGCTGCAACGTTTGTAGGAGAATCTGGCTAAATCTGCTTGCTGCTGTTAAACTGGTAAAACAGGACAAACCATCAACACCATCACTGAGATCTGAGAAGGCTAAGTCTGAGTAAGAAGTATAAACCAAATGACTTCTGTAACAATTAGAATGACAGAGATCTGCTACTTGGACAGCCAGCCTACGATCCTCCATGATGATCTGGATGGCTTTGTTTGGGGTAGAGGTCTTCAGTCTTTGGCTGTCAGACAGGACAGCACTAAGTCTCTGGCTGCCACACAGGGTAGAATCAGCCTTTGGCCCAGAAGTTCTGAGAGATTTTCCTGTGTAAGATGAACTTGGGGAAAGTGACCTACCTTAGCAAGTCAGAGTAGGGCAGTCAACCCAACAGTTGTCTACTGTTTGGGTGGGGCCTGGGTGGTGGCCTAGGTATGGGGACAGTTCTTTGCCTAGTGGCTAGGGTGACTATATTCAAAGCAAGGCATAGATGGAGTCCTTTGCTGTCCATCTTCTTTGGAGATAGCTTCAGTGCTGCTACCAGAAGCTAATATTTTTTGTCTATCAAAAGATGTTAGGTCCCAAGCAATTCCATTTCCCAAAGTCTGGCATTTAGATAAAAGTCAGCATTCCCTTGGACATATGGCTCTTCTATCAACCTATGCCTGTGTTGCCTATTAGCATATCAAGGTCTATGCTAGCCTCTAGGCTTCATATGTCCCTCAGTCCCTACTCACTTGAGTGCCTATTTCAGAATCATCTTGGCTGGCGTACCCCATCCCCTACCCTAAACCTCTCCAGCCCTGAGCTTCACTGCTCGCCTCCCTTCTCTTCCCCATGTAACTCAGCCAGTTAGCTCTGTGCTCTCTCAGTTCTGCTCTTGACTCCGCTCCTTGGCCTCTCTCCATCCGTTTGCCCGCTCTCCTCTTTCCTCTCTCTTTTCCTCTCTGCTCTCAACACCTCCTCTCATGGCCTGGTCTATTCTGCTGGCCATGTTCAGTCTGGACTCTTCTGGCTGTTCCCTTCCTCGAGTCTACGATAAAAATCTTCTGGACCATACCTCATTTTTATTCACAGGGGAGGGATTGAGGGCTGTTATCCAATCTATTAAGTATACCTGATTTCAAACAAACTTTACGTTCTTTTTTACTTGCTTCAGGCTCAACTTTCACATATGCAGAAGGCTAAAGCTTGTCCCTGCAAATGAATTGTGTTTGTATTTAGCATGACTACAAGCTTAGTTCTGAGCACATTAAAGAATCTATCTGATCATTTATAAAGTGACTGACCATTAACTTGCACGTCTCAATTACCTTTAACGCTTTACAACAAATTAGTAGCTTTTTAATAAGATTAGGATTTTACAATTTTATCTGTTAAGTTTGAGCTTTAAAAGTTTGAATTGAAGGTTTAATTGAAATTTTTTATTATCAAAATCAAACTTTAAACCTTAAATACAGCACACAGACTGGGAACCTCATCTTTCTGCTTTTTAACAGTATAATAATATCTTTTATAGAATATTATATATTTTTTATTTTTTTTAATTTTTATTTTGCAATACAATTCAGTTCTACATATCAGCCACAGATTCCCTTGTTCTCTCCCCTTCCGTCCCCCTCACCTTCCCCCCAGCCCGCCCCCCATTCCCATCTCCTCCAGGGCAAAGCCTTCCCCACAGACTGAGATCAACCTGGTAGACTCAGTCCAGGTAGGTCCAGTCCCCTCCTCCCTAGAATATTATAATTTTTTCATATGACCCAGTTTCTCTAAATAGTTAAAACTTAACAAAGTTAGCAAAGACAAAGGCTAGACACGTGGAGGTCAGAAGCAACGTGCAGGAATTGATTTTCTTTTTCCACTGTGGGTTGTGGGGATCAAACTCAGGCCATCAGGCTTATGTGACAAATACTTTTACCTGTTGAGCAATATCACCAGCTTCAGTACCTCTTACTACAGAAAGTGCTAGAATAACAGGGCCCAGAATGGACTGTTCTATGTTTACACACACACACACACACACACACACACAGACACACACACACACACACACACACACACACACACACACACACACATGAAAATTTATACACAGCCTGGGAATGCTGTTGTTTTGTGATCCTCTCACAAATCTTTTGAACTTCTGAATTTTCAGAGTTCAAAGTAAAAATGAGAGATATAACAACAAAAACCTAGTACCATTCATTAATCACCTACATGTTCTTTTCTTTAAATGAAAACCAAGCTAATTCTGTGCAGGTGTGAATGTGTTGCAGGGTAAGTGGGGAGTGTAGCTGTCTAGGTTCCAAGAGCGTGGGTTTCTTCATCTCTCTTGTATGTCTGTAGAAGGTATTTGATGGCAAGATTGATCATTGTTCAGCATGGCTGCTGGAGGGCCTGCTCAAGGTAATAGGTGAAGAAGAAACCTACAATCAACCTTACTAAAGTAAACATGGAGGAGAAATGGCAGGGATTCTGCTCAGGACTGTCTTGGTGCAGAAACAAAGCTTGGATACTCCATATGTCCCTCCTCAGTAACACATCAGCTGGGTTATCTGGCATGATGCCTGGGGTTTTCCCAAGCAGGCTCCACCACTGCCCTAGTCTGTGCAGGGACAGAATGTTGATTGTGCGGAGTGTTTGTGGAAGCCTGTAGGTTTCCTCTTTGGTAAAAATGTTTGCCAGGAGGTCTAGGATTTTTTTTTTTTGGTACAGAGATTCATATTCTCTCTGTCACTTAAAGATGTTCAATAATCTTGATGCTGGGATGAAAACATCACTTGTTTCTACAGCTCAGCATGGAGTTCTGGAGGCACTGGATGTAGTCAGGTCCTGCACATTGGCCAAGATCTAGACAGAGCAGAAGAATCTAAGTATGTCAGGAAAGTGATTAACAAAGTTTCCAATTTGGATGGGAACATTCTAGAATGAATGTAGTTTAATTTTGCACATATAGCAAGAGGGGAAGTCAGGCTTCTTTCTTCAGGAAAAAAATATATTCTGTTCCTTATTTTCCTGAGACTCCTACACAAAGTTCCATGCTGTTTTCCCCAGCATCATCATTTGCTTAGGACTTTGTCCTTGCCTCCTCTGCTTCTCATTGAAGATGTGGCTGACTTCTCATTCCATCCCCACCTAATATGAGAAATTCTAGGCGATATAATGACAGCTCATTAGTGAGCAAAACAGGCAAAATATAATTTAATCTTTACATTACAAGTAATTTATTATTTTTATTCTGTATGTGAAGTGTGTACATGCTACCGCATGTGTGTAGAGGTCAGAGGACAACTTGTGGGAATCAATCCTCTTATATCATGTGGGTCCTGGAATCAAACTTAGATGGTCAGGCTTGATGGCGGGGACTTTCACCCATTTAACCACCTCACTGGCCCAAAATACGTGTATTTTCATAGGACATTTTGGAGTCCTACCACCTTCTCCCACTTAGATAGTTGGCTCTGTAACTAAAAAGTGGGAGTGGAGACGGTGGAGCAGAAATACAAATTTGATGGCTTGTTCTTATGTGCTTGTGTGTGCCTTCTCCGTGGAAGCCTCCATTAAATGCAATGGTGACATTAGAACTTGCTTACTGTTGGCTTGATCTAAATTACACTTGTTTGTTTATTTCATGTGCACACAGACACATGCTACGGTGCTCCTGTGGAGGTCAAAGGACAACTTGAGGGAGCTGGTTCTCTTCTTCCACTCTGTGGATTCCAGGGACCGATCCCAGGTCACCAGCCTTACCGCTTTCATCCACTGAGCCATCTCACCAGCCCGCTGATGACAAGTACTTAAATGACAAAGCTGAGAAAGTGAGGCACTCGCACCTTGCACACATTATTTCACGTTGTGTCAAGGAAACAGACTCAGAGAGCTTATGCACGAATATGCTGAAATGCAAGCTTTCTACCTGTACTAAGAAAGCCTGGGTGTTGAGAAACTGACAGCGGACAGAGACACGGATGTCAAATGCGGGTAGTCTTTAGAACAGCTGGGATGGTAATTGCTTGGCTATTTTGAGATGGGTGGGAAAGGGGGCAGGGCACAGGCTGAAACAACAAGACAGTTGTCTAGGAAAAAACTATTGTCACCTGACTTGAGTTTTCAATCTTTCAAGATCATACGTTTTGTAAATTAGAAATATTGTCACCAGGTGGCAGTAGCACACAGGGTTATTTTTAAAATTTATTATTATTATTATTATTATTATTATTATTATTATTATTTAGGGAATGAGAAAAACAATTGCTAAACATGTCCATGAAAATGAAATGAAATCAAGAGTTGGAAGAGGTGAGTCTGGTTTCAAAATGAAGGTAAACCCACCATCTTGTCTCCCCAGCCTGACTCTGGTCTCTACTGCTGCTGCTCGGGGAGGAGGGTCATGATCCAAAGGAACCAGAACAGTTGAGGAAGCTGTTTACTATTGGTGGTCTGAGCTTTGAAACCACATGGATGACAGCTTAAGAGAACATTTTGAGAAATGGGGCATGCTTGCAGACTGTGTGGTAATGAGAGATCCCCAAACAAACCTCCAGGAGCTTCGGTTTTGTGACTCACACTTGTGTTGAAGAGGTGGAAGCCGTAGTAATGTGTGCTTGGCCACGCAAGGTTGATGGATGTGCAGTGGAACCTAAGAGCAACTTACAAAGAGGATTCTCTAGAAGGGAAGGAAGTTTTGTTGGTGGTATTAAAGAAGATATAGAAGAACTTAATCTAAGAGACTACTTTGAAAAGTATGGCAAGATTGAAACCAGAGAAGTTACGGAAGACAGGCAGAGTGGAAAAAAGAGACAATTTACATTTGTAACTTTTGATGATCATGACACAGCTGATAAAATTGTTCAGAAATACCACACTATTAATGAGCAAAACTGTGAAGCAGAAAAGGCCCTTTCTAAACAAGAGACGCAGCCTGCTGGATCACAGAGAGGTCATAGAGGTGGATCTGGCAATTTTATGGGTCTTGGAGGAAACTTTGGAGGCAGTGGAGATAATTTTGGTCATGGTGGAAACTGTGGAAGAGGAGGCTATGATGATGGAGGTGGTGGCAGCAGAGGTAGTTATGGAGGTTGTGATGGTGGATATAATGGATTTGGAGGTGATGGTGGCAACTATGGTGGTGGTCCTAGTTATAGTAGTAGAGGAGTCTATGGTGGTGGTGGACCAGGATATGGAAACCAAGGTGGTGGAGGGGGAGGATATGGTGGTTATAATGATGGAGGAAATTTTAGTGGAGATAAATATGGTGGTTGTGGGAACTACAATGACTTTGGAAATTATAGTGGACAACAGCAATCAAATTATGGACCCATGAAGGGGGGCAGTTTTGGGAGAAGAAGCTCAGGTAGTCTCTATGGTGGTAGCTATGATGGAAGTGGTAGGTATGGTAGCAGAAGGTTTTAAAAACAACAGAAAAAGGCTCCAGTTCTTAGCAGAAGAGAGAGCAGGGAGTTGTCGGGAACACTGCAGGCTTCATTGAGACAGTCATCCCAACTGCATTAGAGGACCTGTACAAATCTGCCACGGAAGGAACGATGATCCATAGAAAAGTTAGGCAGCTTAAACAGGAAATCCTTCTTGCTCAGGACTGTCATAGCCACAGTCTGCAAAAAGTGAGCTGTTGAATCGAGCAATGTAGTGTCAATTAGATGGACATTCCTGAGTTTTTTTTAAACCTGTTGTAGCTTTTTCTTTTCCTTTTCTTTACACCAGGTATATTGCCCTGTAAATTGTGGCAGTGGTACCAGGAATAAAAAAAAAAATTAAGAAATGTTTAACTTTTCAGTATTGGTGTAGTTCAGTTTTTCTACATTTTAGTACAGAAACTTTAGTTAAATGCAGTTTTGAAGGTGTTTCCTTGTGAGATAACAAGTAAAGAAGATCGTTGTTAACTACTATTTTGTATGAATTTTGGTAAAGTTGAAAATTTGTATGAAATTTTATAAAGAAACACCTACTGGCCTGCAGTTTAAGGGGAATCTATTCTTCCCATTTCCCAAACCATCATGAAAGGGTCTGACATGTGGACAGAGTAGGTATTTGTATGTTTGCAATGTGTGTTCTAGATAATTAGGATTGGATAATAAAAATTAGTATATTTGTGGATTTAATAAAGTTAAAATTATCTTCAAATGAAAAAGACCTCAAAAGTTCCTATTTGGTTTTTGTGGATTTTCTTTCAAAATGTAATCATGATTTTAGTGTGTTCGATTTACGGAGTTCTAGCCATGTTGAGATCATCTCCATTCCACATTTACCTTGGTCACACTGAAACCGCTGCCAATACTTTGGGATATGAAGTATTTATACTGCCCTCTACTTAAGTTCTGGAAAAGGATGGTGGATGTATTTCATCTCCTGTATTAACAATCTACTTTTAATACAGGGTGACTAAGTTTGCTGTTTCTGAGCAAACTGATAGGTACCTGGTTTATTCTGCTTTTCAAATTTAAAGTCCTAAAGTTCATTGATCCAGTCAATTTTCTGGGTTTAGTCTCCCCTCCCCCCAAGACAACTTTTCAGAGCAGAGGAATAAAAGTCACTCATTTGAATCCCTAACTGGCTGGCATGCTTTCCCATTTATTCCCTATACATTTTGCTGGATGATGAAGCCAAGGATTGTTAAGATATCATTGTCCAAAACAAAGCAGGAGAAAATGTAGCACAGTTGCTTAGTATAAGCACCTCACTTCCCAAAGATCTGAGTTCAAATTTGGATAGTCCTGAATGTGTAAATCCACAAAGAACACACTCTAGACAAATTTCTAAGCAGTCTTATTAAATTAAAAAAAAAAAAAACATGGAGCAAGATATAGGGGTGAAAGCCTCCAAGATCAGGGAAATAGGAATAGTCACCTAATAGTCAGTTAACCTTACCTCACCATGCCGCAGTTTCCAAAGTGTACTACTTCCTGTCTACCTTTATTGACTTGCTGTTCTGCCCACTCATTGGCTCTTAGCCCAGCTACCTCACTGCCTTGTCACTGCCTGTCTGTACAGATCTTCAGGTCTCTATGGTTGGTACTGGGATTAAAGGCGTGCGTCACCACACTTGGCTCTGTTCCCTAGTATGGCCTTGAACACACAGATACCCTGCCTGCCAAAGTGATCAGATTAAGGGCATGTGCTACCACTGCCTGACTTTCATGTTTACTTAAAATGGCTTACTATTTCCTCTGATGTCCAGTCAAACTTTATTTATTAACAAATATCACCACATTTCCCCTTTTTTGTCTAATAAAAATAAAAAAATAAAAAGTTATAATTAATATAAGAAAAACTGTATACAATAAGTACAATAACTATATACAATCTATGCAAGCAATAAATACATCAACAATGTCCAGTCCATTTACATTTGACAAATTCAGAGAAAATATTCCATTATATATCCTATTTTGGTGAGTCCAAAATGTACCCAATTCACTTTCTATTCTAACTTGTACTACCAACAGAAAACTATCTTATGATGTCTTTCAAACTTACACATTTAACACCTCTTAGTGAGTTTCTTTTCTGAATTTCTTAACAAGGAAATTGTTACTACAACTATCTAATCTTCAACTCTCTCAGAGACCCAAGAAGGAAATAATATTACCTAGTAAAACAGGAAGTGCAAACAAACGACTTCCAAAAAAACTGTGAGTTGACAGAAACAGCCAGCTACCTGGACAGTCACCCAAGGTTCTTCTGCACATGGGGCATCATATTCAGCCTACAGGCTTAGCATATCTGACAGACTCATTTGTGAAGTAGGATGAACACAAGGCCCACAGATTGACCTCACATTCCGTGCTAGTATTCCATGTACCAGATAAACTTGAATTCTGCCAGTGTCCTGTCAGGATTTTAAATTCTGGAAATTGCTGGTGTTTTTGGAATTCAGCTGCCTATTCTTCTCAGCTTGTGGATGGCTTCATCTCAGTGTCCCATTCTTCTCCATATCCCATTCTTCTCGGCTTGTGGGTGGTTTCATCTAGGCATCCCATTCTTCTCGGCTTGTGGGTGGTTTCATCTAGGCATCCCATTCTTCTCGGCTTGTGGGTGGCTTCATCTCCTTTGTTAAATGCCAGTCTACCAGTGAGAGGTTAGACTCCGTCAGCTTACTTACTCTTTTAAGAATTAACTGTTTCAGCTACTGTTTCACTGCACACCAGAAGTCATCAGTCCATTGCCTGTTCAGCTGCCTTTGAAGAAAGGGGCACTGTAACTTTTCTGGATTGCAAAGCAACTTCAGAGATGGTGCCATGTTGTCCTGGCCTCAGAGGACACCTGTTGCCAAAGCTGCAACCACACTTGTCTTTGCAAGTATTGGTAGTCCTTTGTTTCGTGTCCTGTTTGTCCATTTTGGATAGCATACTGTCAGCAGTCGATTCAAGGGCACTTTGTTGCCCAGTGGCTAACTTTTGCCACAATGAAAGTTAACTCCATATGCAGTTTCTTCAATGCCCATATTTTCTCTGAAGTAAATTGGTGCTGCCAGGAGCTATGTCTCATAGCCATAAAAGAAGAAAAAAAAACTAAGTTATTAAAACATTTTAAATGCCATATTCTGTATATCTCTGAAGGGCTTGTAGATGACCTGTCTATCTAAAATATATCTCTGCTTGACCTTGAAAACATAACTAATATGATTACAAGTTTGATTGTAATGTCTAACTACTAACTTTCATTTCTTTATATCATAATAGTTGGTAATAATAACATTCAAGGATTAGCAAATTGCATTACACTGTTAAATGAACTGTATAAGTACAATATCTTGAACAAGATTATAAATATATGTATGGCATTTTCTAACAATATCAATATACATAATTTGTATACAATATATAAAAATCCAATCCAATGTAAAGTATTTAAAACTAGTAGTTGTCTTTTAAAAGTAGATTCAATAATCTACCTTTTTATCTATATCAGATCTATATCCCCTCTTTTTTCTTTTCAGAGTAGATTCAATAATCTATCCTTTATTCTATCATTTCTATATATCCTTTTTTCAGAGTAGATTCAATAATCTACCTCTTCTCTATATCCTCTTTTTTCTTTTCTTTTCATTTTTTTCCCAAATAAGAACCTCAAATCTAATCTTTGTTTAGCTCTTTTCCTGACCATTAGTAACAACAACTTGTAACCAACCCTCCTAAACAATAACTATCCCAAATCCAAAACCACCTGCCCTACCCCACATCTTGGAAATGTTTTGAGCATTGTGTTCTTAAAATTGCTTCCTGCTGTTTGTGGGTGAAGACATCTTTAGGGGATCCTGAAAAGAAAAATTTTGGGCTAATTGTCAAGTTCCAGGAGGGGTAGCTATATCATTTGTTGCCCAGTCTCTGCATAATGCCAAAGTGCAGGTCTTATCTCAAGTTCTTGTTCAAGTAGTCTGTGAGGCTGGATCATCTCAGCTAGCCATCTTGAAACTGTTCTGAGCAGTTTGGGTGATGTTTGTCAGCTTAGTGGTATTATTATTGTCCATGTGAAATTGTTGTCCTGGGGCCCCATCAACTTTCTGGAGGCTTCAAATTTGTTATTAGGCCTGGTTTGATTCCCTGGAGAAAACTGATAGAGACTTGAACACAAAAACATGTATAGGCAGCTAAATGAAACCTTTTTTTTTATTTAGAATTAATTAGTACTCTATATGACCATTTATATAATGGAGTTTTTTGTCTGAATCTGTCAAATGTTAATGGACTAGACATTGTTAATGTAATTCTTGACTGTATATATTGTATATACTTATTGGATATAGCTATAAGCTTCTTTTGTTATCTTAGACAAAAAAGGGGAAATGTGGTGATATTGTCCCCCCCCCCCAATATATTGAGCATCCTAGTAAACTTATCTGGGGTCAGAGAACAGAACAGCCACTAGACAGACATAGAGGCCAGAAAATGGTGGCACACACATCTTTAATCCTAGCATTCTGGAGGCAGAGATCCATCCGGATCTCTGTGAGTTCAAAGCCACACTGGAAACAGCCAGGCATGCTAACACATGCCTTTAATCCCAGGAAGTGATGGCAGGAAGCAGAAAGGTATATAAGACATGAAGACCAGGAACTAGAGGCTTTTTAAGCTTTTAGCTTTTAGCAGCAGTTCAGCTGAGATCCATTCGGATGAGGACTCAGAGGCTTTCAGTCTGAGGAAGCAGGATTGGCTGAGAAGTTGGTGAGGTGAGGTTAGCTGTGGCTTGTTCTGCTTCTCTGATCATTCAGCATTCACCCTAATACCTGGCTCTGGGTTTGTTTTTATTAATAAGACCTTTTAAGATCTGTGTTACAACACACAATTATTCTTTGTATACATTTCATACTAAAACATGTTGGTGTGAATTACAATTTGTTCAGAGACCCTGGGTGAGAGTAGTTTTAGATACCAAGGTCATATACATGAAAAATGTCTACTGTCACGCCAGCTAGTGCAATTTCATTTGAGCCCCAAGTATGTGCTCTGCCTGTTGTTGCTTTCTTTTTCAGTTGAAGGTTGAATTCAAATTTTTACTTGGCTTTTGAAATATTAGCAAAACAAGTGACAAAACGGGGCCTGAGGTGTGCTAGTGTTTGAATATGCTCTCTTCTTGCTCTAATTCTGTACCTCTGTGCATCATCAATATCTGGATGCATGCAGTGCTACTAGCATGGATCTTTGGTCATTACAAACAGTGAAGTTTCCCCACAAAACACTCACAAACCAATAAATGTAACAGACAACAACAACAAAAAAATGAAATCAAATTATGTTTCTCATTACCATTAAAGTTAACATCATCACACACCCTGAAACAAAGAGCTTCTGGGCTTTCCCCTACATACTTTGGTATGTCTATTATTGTTGTCCTTGTTCAGCTCATGTTTAAGCAGTCTTGTTGAGGAGATTTTATGGATGCAGCCTCTGAGATTACAAGGAGAGGAGAGGAGAGAGAGAGGAGGAGAGAGAGAGGAGGAGAGAGGAGAGAGGAGAGAGGAGAGAGGAGAGAGGAGAGAGAGAGAGAGAGAGAGAGAGAGAGAGAGAGAGAGAGAGAGAGAGAGAGAGAGAGACTCAGAGCAAGCTCCCTGATCCTCTGGCTCTTACAATATTTCTGCCTCCTCTTCCACAATGTCTCCTGGGCATAGGGATGTTTTGAAGATGTATCCCTTGGGCTCCACAACTGTGTTTGGATTTGATTGTGGATTTCTGTAATGGTCTGGACTTTTTCAAAGAGAAGTTTTCTTGATGAGGGGTGAGAATTACACTTATCTGTTGGTATAAGGACAAATATAAAACCTTAATCTTAATTTACATGGGAAGGGACTGAGGCAGGGAAGTGTGATCATATGGTTAGGGTAAAAGCAGATCTAGATTCACTCTGTAATAAAATTTTTTTTTTCACATATAGCAGCTAATCAACTCAACTACATCACAGGGGAATGCAAACCAGAAACAAACCATGGTTTGGGGCCCCAGCAAATTTTGTTCAGGTCCCACTCTTGAGCATCTTTCCTGCTTGATGGAGCCCAGTAGTTGACAGTTGGCCATTGGAGGTGGGTTCCTTCAATGCAGAGAGCTGTGTTCAGGAAACCAACTATAGGCATTCCCCAGAAACCTTAAAATTTTCTATAGTGGAGAGTTAACATGAACACTATGTAACTAAAAAGATTTGTCCAGGTAGAAGATGCAAAACATTCCCAGATAGCTTGTAGGAGTGAGAATGGATGTAGCTACATGTTTCCTGTTGTCATTTTCTGGGTCCCATCTCCTCACACACAATGGAGCTGATCAGTTGACCTCGCTAAATTGAGTTATATATGCTTGGCATCATTCCTTTTTAAGTATAAGTATATTTATTAATTCTTTGAGAATTTCTTACCCTATTTTGGTTTTATTTACCCTAACCCCTCACTTAACTTCCCCTCAGGCCCACCTCCTCCATAATCTTCCAAACTTCTGCTCTCTTCTTTTTAAATTTAATAGCCCATCGACTCCAATTTCCTTTTTTCTTTAGTGTTGAGCTTCTCTTGTGGGAGAAATAGATTCCTCTTGCCATGAGAAGTGGAGACACAGGTTTGCACAAATCCACCTCAGTCCTCACCTCTTGCTCTGTCTGTCACTGTCACTGATTCAGTAGCATCTCTACTCATATTCTGGCCTTTGACCTCAAGAGGTTACAGAAGAGATCTTCAGTTAAGAGACATAGCTTCTGGAAAGTTCTCTGATATACAGTTAAATACAGGTTACTATGAATTGTCTGAAATTTGTCAGCAGGTAAAAAATTTATCAGCCTGTTGGAAAAAATGGATGTAATTGGCAAAGCTAGAGTAAGAAAATTTTACTCCTGAGTCATAGAAGATAACAACGACAGAGATATCTCACAGCTTGTGGTCTTTCACCTTAATTGTCCTTTGTGGAGGGTGTGTTCCTCACCTCTCATTAGCACTCTCACCACATTAAAGGTTTCTCCTCCTGCCCAGTGCCCTTGTTTAGGTTAGAGAATCATAGGTTAGAGTTGGAGGGTCATAGCTACAGAGGTAGGAGGAAAGAGCAGATAATTTAGAAGAAAACAACTCCAAGGTAAAAGAGACAGGAGAAGACACAGAGACTCTTCATGGTGGAGGTGATGCCAAGTTAGAACTTTACTGGGGGAAGTGCTTTTAACAACATCCCTAGAGGAGAATGCAGAAGGGCAGTTTTTGAAAATACTACCAATGCTTATTAATCAGAGCTCTTTAGATGATCTTTAATATAAAGATATAAAGAAATAAATATTGAGTAATTCATACTGAGTCATTGTTGGCTTGTGTAATATGTCTTCTAAATTAAAATTTCTAGCTAGCATACCAACAGCCTGCACTGCCCTGCCTCTTACCTGTCCTTCTCCCTCCTGGAGTCCCTTTTCTATTCACAAATGGCCCCCTTCTACTTCCTTGCCACATACAAATGTTTCAAACTCTAGATTTGGGGTCAAATTTGATGGATGACAGGAGCCAGCAGAAACAAATGTTCCATACATACCTTACGACAGTCAAATCAGCAGCTTGGTTTGGAGAGGCTGAGTTCTGTGGAAGGGAGCTTATATACGCCAATCCTGTGGTTTTGACACCATGTGAATGAAGAAAAGAAATAAACACAGAGGACATGGCTGCTCCTAGGTATGCTGGAGGAGAAAGTTTATTGTAGATAAAAGGGAGAGCATAGCCAGAGGCAGGAACATCTGGGAGCATCCAGAGTGAACACAACCCTGAGTTGGGCCATGTGAGGAGAGGGGTGAGGGGAGAGTGGAGAGCCAGACCAAGAGGCCAGGAGTACAAAAGATAGATTAAAAGGGGGCAGGTAACCAAAATGGCTGAATTATATAGGGAAGGACAGCCCAGTCCCTGGGCTGGAGAAGTTTAGGGTAGAGAGTGGGGTATCTCAGCCAGGAGGGCCCTGTAATAGGTAGGGACCCAGTAGCCAGGTCCTCTTTGATATGCTAAATAAGCACCTCAGCTAGCCATTTGTCCCAGGTCTGAGACCTAACATATATATATATATATATATATATATATATATATAGATATAGATATAGATATAGATATAGATATAGATATAGATATGTACTTTAAAGGTGGCTGCTGTGGATTCTTCTTTTTATTTACTTTTTGCTTTTTGAGACAGGGTCTCTCTATACAGCCCTGGCTGTCCTGGAACTCACAATGTAGTCTAGGGTGCTATGTGCCTCTGCTTCCCAAGTGTTGGGTTTAAAGGTGAGTGCCACTGTGACTAGCTACTGTGAATTCTTATTTCATACTCCAAGACTCACTTGAAAATCTTCAGGGCCATTTAAGGAAGGGGCACACTCAATGTCCTAAACACCTTCTTTCAGACTTCAGCTTAGGTATGTGCTGATTCCTAGAATATTCCCAATGATTGTCCCTCTGCCTGACATTAAGTAGGAACTTGGTGTGCAGGCTAAACAGGTGATATCATGGGTAATGGGACTTTTTTGGGTTCTTTGAGTTTTATGCCAGTTTAGGAAAGAACAGAACCAGGACATTTCCATTTTTATACCCGAGAATTGATAAAGTTTGAAAGAACTCCCCAAACATAAATGTTTTAACCTGAATTTATTTTCTATGTCTTGTACATTCAAATCCTACCTAAGCCCTTGACATATATGGGCTAGTGGCAAGGCTAGTGGTAGAACATTCAAGACTGATGCCTAAGAATTGGAGGTAGTGGTTAAGGGATACCTAAGTATTTCTCAACATTGAAACTACCTGGTTGGACATCCAACAGGGACCGTTAGACCACAAACAAAGAGACAGAGTAGGAACATTCTAGAACAGTCTTTATGTTTTCATAGGGTGACTGTGAGACCCTTGCCCCTCCCTGGATGCCGAATTGGCCAACAAGAGGCCCCAGGAACACAGAAGCACAGGAGCAGTTCTGTCCTCAGGTCTGGAGATTCTGTGGTCAGGAAATCACGTGAAGACACTGCCCACTTCTCATTTGTAATACAGGCTAAAGTAGGCCACACGGTTCCGATGCTTTCTAAAGTCCTTGTCTGTGGAGAGCTGCAATAAAAGAAGATGGTCTGGCTCAGTATCCCAGCAGGAATCCTTTACTTCTGATCTTCCTGACTATGTGAAACAGAACTTCACATATTAATCCTGTGACCCGGGTAAAGCCCAACCCAAGAGTAACTGAGGTGTAATGATTCGTGATAACTGAAACATACTCTGGTGTTCATCATGCTAGGAATTATTGGCTACTTGGAAATTTTTGAGTAGTTGGTCAGCATCTTGAAGACAAGGATTGTATGTTTAACTATATGTTATCCATAGGTCTTAATACATATATTCATATATTAGGCATTTAACAAATACTTATGGATTTAATAATAAATTCCACTAGGAAAAAACCATAAATCTAGAATTATTATAGCAAACCCGTACTAAGTATGTATTCTATGTACTGTATTAAATGGCTTTCCATATTATATGTTATTAATTTTACCACAATGCCAGATAAATTGGATTATTAAATTCATTTTAAAGATAAGAAAATTGATACATAGAAAAAGGCCTAAAGGTCCCACAGAAAGGCAATGCTGGATTCCTATTTGAAGACAGGTAGTGCTTTCCTGTTTTTGCTCTTTTTTAAAATGCTTTCAAATTCTCTAGTGGTCTAACACATGGGATATGTCAGAAAGAACAATACATCAGGAGTTATAGATGTGGATTGCAGCCGCCCAGTCACCTAATCATTACTATTCTCAGCATCTTCTTATGTTATATAGGATATTTTCCCATGTCTACCCTAAGGAATTATCAAGAGTAGTTAATATCTTATCTAAGGATCAAATAAAATATGATATTTGGCCAGTCATAATTATCTATAAAAAGCTAATGCAGACATACGTCTCTCCAAAAAGATTCTAACATTGACATACACACAAAATATAATAACTTCAGGGGACTATGATCTTGTTAAAGTTCCCTTACAGGCTTCTGTTTAAGAACAAATGGCCAGTCATAATTATCTATAAAAAGCTAATGCAGACATATGACTCTCCAAAAAGATTCTAACATTGACATACACACAAAATATAATAACTTCAGGGGACCATGATCTTGTTAAAGTTCCCTTACAGGCTTCTGTTTAAGAACAAATGATAACATAGGATAGCACTGTACAGAATGGTATGTTAACGACCAATCTTATTACCTCAGCTTTTAGAGTTCTTTTCTCTAGACATGGAATCTGACACCAGTCTGGAGATCCAAATTTCATTGGCCAAACAACTTTTGGGGGTGACTTCTTCTCTGGATTGTATGTACCAGGGCTAGAAATAAACATGCAAATATCATGGTTGATGACTGAACATGAGTTCCACCTTCCTTGGGAAAAACAAGACTAAGTTTTCAATGTCAGGCAACGTGCGTTTCATTTCCCTGTTAGTGTATTTCTAATTAGGCTGCCAGTGTGAAAGAGAGCCTCAACGTCCAAGTAGAGTAAAGATAGACTCTAAAAGTATTTTGTGGTGGATATTTTATTTGTGTTTTAATAAAGTTTGCCTGGAGATCAGAGGAAATAGCAAGCTATTTTAAGTAAACAAAGAAGTCAGGCAGTGGTAGCACATGCTCTTAATTCTATCACTTAGCAGGCAGGGTCTCTGTGTGTTCAAGGCTACACTAGGGAACAGAGCCAAGCGTGATGACACATGCCTTTAATCCCATTTCCAACCATAGAGTTCTGGAGGTCTGTATAGACAGACATAAAGTGACAGAGCTGGCCAGGAACAGGAAGTGGTGTAGCTAGACAGAGAGCAAATCAGATGGCAGAACAGCAAGGCAATAAAGGTGTGGGTAGACAAGAAGTAACTTTCATTTGGAAGCTGCTGAGTTGGTGAGGTAAGGTTGGCTGGTGGCTTTCCCTATTTCCCTGATCTTTCTCTAAGGCTTTCACCCCTATATTTGGCTCTGTGTTTTTTATTTAATAAGATGGTTTAGATATTTAATCTACAGTATTTCTGTAATTTAGTGTCCTTAGCTGAAAGAGGATCCCAGGAGAGTGACTGATAAGGGACCCACCATGGTGATGGATTAGTACTGCCCACAATTTGAACTTGGTGAAATATATGCAGAGAAAAACTTTCTGAAATCTAGGGACAAGCAAAGCAGAGTCAGTTACTTTGGTTCTTGACAACAATATTGTTTTTGAATTGCCTGTGTTTGTAAAGCTGTTATAGATTCTATTGTGAGGAATAGTTTGTAAAGTAGATACAGAACCAAGACTAACTTTCTTAACATAAGCTTGGAAAAATTACATTCATTCTCTGGTCCTTGGATTTCTCATCAGTTATGGAAAGATTTTTAACTATTTCCACAGCAGGTGCATATACTGAGTGGGTTCGTAGGCATCTAGACTAAACCCCGTTGGCTTTCAAGGCCTAGATACTCTAACCTGCCCTTCTGTGTTCACATTTCCTCTCTCCTCACTGTACTCCAGCCATGATCATGTCTTCCTTTTCTATCTGATCCAATGTCTTCTCAACTTAAAGCACTTGCACTCACTGTTCTTTCTGCCTGGGGTGCTCTGTCTCCACACAATAGATTAAAGCCACTTAGCAGGACTGGCTTAATCTATTCATTCAGATCTCAGATCAAGTGGCATTTGCTGAGTGTTTTCCTTAATAATCTCAGACAAAGTGGCCTCCAACTTATAACTCTGTCACATGTCTTCATAGGACAACACCAGCTCCCCACATTTATAGTGTACCCATGGTAGTCTTAGGTTACAGATATTGTCCCGAGAGAACTGCCACTTGGTTCCCTTCACTCCTGGAAGTGTTACAATTTGACTAATAAAACCTTATTGCTGCTGGCATTTCCTTGAGTACTTAATTTTGATTTCTTTGGTTCTGACTTACTCTCCAAGAGATCAGGATCCCTGCTTGCTGAGTATACTGAATGATCTGTGGAAGATACAAAACCTTCTGACACGTTAGTAAATATCTATTGAATTAATAACCGGTTCTTCAATGATACAGTACCGGAGACCAGAGAAGTTAGAGGTTAAGTCTTTACAGATTTAGCTGGGAAAGTTTTGATGTAATCCCTGCTTTATGTGCTTCTTTCCTATGAAATGCACAGTAAACAGGAGACATACCCAGGATAAGAATTGCCCTGAGCTTCACTCCTAAATCGAGGCATCAAGGCATTAAATGGTGCAAAGCTTTGTTTGGATTTTTCATTCCAAGTACAAACTTTCTGGTACATTCCTGGATATGGTGTCACATCCTGTAATCACAAAAGGACTGGTGTGTTAGAGGCTGATAAAATAACTATATTATCACAAATTATTTAAGATAAAACAGGACAATCATTTAATACTGCTTATAAATCAGCTACAGTTCAGTGTGTCAAAGGTGTAGAAATAGGCCTATGTAGGCAAAACCCTAAATATGGATGTAGTTGAGCTATGTAAATATAATATAATATAATATAATATAATATAATATATATATATATATATATATATATATATATATTATGGGTAAAGAATCAAAGCAAGTTGGTACAGTTTACCACTGGGATATTTTTATAGTTAGATTGCCAGTCCTAGACTGTCCAGCAGGAAAGTAGAATCTTAGTTAGTCAGGGGCTGTAGCTCAGTGGAAGCACATTTGCCTGGTATAGTCTAGGCTCAGCACTCATCAGAAAAAGGAGAAAGATAAGGATTTTGTTTCTGCTCACAATTAGACTTGAAATCCAGTCAGACACACACTCACGCACAATGAAAAAGTTGGAATTTGTCCTTTAACTGACAAGATAGTGTGATGTAAATAAACTTAGCTTCTATATTTTAAAGCTCTGTCTGAGGACTATTTCTTCAGTGAACTGTTTTCACTCTCCCAGGGTTACTTCCTGCTTGCAGTGTTAATGCCTCAACTTTTTATGTTGCCATACAGACCGCTTTACAATCCCAGAACATTACCTTGCTGACTGGCTTGAACCTCACCGCTGTCCTGGCTCCAATAGCATATCCTTTTGTACTGGTCGGGACATGAGACAGGCTGTATGCTAAACCATTCCACTTCCGGTGGAAGGAAGAGAGGGAAGGGGGGGAGAAGAAAAATATCAGTAATACAATCATAAAGCAGCCTTCAAAGAGGAGTGAAATTAGAATGTTCCTATGTGAACTTCTTTGCAAGACATTATTGTTTTTTCTTGTCTTGATTCTGTTATAGTTAAAACCATAGTGTTAAACAAACAACTCGAGTGACTGTGCAAAGAAGTCTGGCTGGAGAGAGGAATACATTGAATTTCTGTGAATTCCAGTGACTTCCATCTTCAGAGCCCTGTAACAACTGAATTTGTGTTTATGGAAGAGGCAGCCCGAGGACTGAACTAAGCAGGAAGAAACTGACATCAGCTCAAAGGGATGCTGGAAGTAAAGATGGAGCAGGGATTGCATAAGGATACAGCTTGCGTTTGGTGGGGATGGAAAGGGGTGAACTATGGGCCTTTACACATTGGCTCTACAGCTGGTTGTGGACCAGGGCTCCTTCTCATGTTGGCACCCAGATAAAAAAAGGCACACATAGAGTAATTTTTCTGTCAGAACAGTTGGGTATCCTTCCATAGGGTACTGAAGGGAGGTGAATACTCACATCTGCTGCCGTGTAACACCCCGGGCCTGTGTGGGGCGATCCCCTGACAGGGAGAAACGTGTTCCCCAACCAGGTTGGTGGGTGGTAGTGAGGAAAGAGTTTCCTCTTCTGACGTGTCCCAAAGGAGTAATCATCCACCTTCCCTAAAGATCAAGAGGAGAAACTCCAAGTGAGCACGAGGGTGGAGGGAAGCATCCGAGCTGGTGGATAGGACGACCCGGCGGCGGCCAACTCTTACGTAAACCTCGCTGCGTAACTCCACGGAGTGAGTGAGCGAGCTGTACTTTCTCCGTGTTCATCTCTCCTGGTCTTCTTACCCCTTTTCTGCTGTCTGTTCTGTAGTCCTCTGCTACTCTTCTCATCTACTTTGCTGAAGCACATCGTGCACTACTAGGGTTCGCACTGTGTACTACGTTGCCAAGGGAACGGAGCGGCTGCGAGCCAGAGAGGTGGAGCATAATGCCCTGAGTGCGCATGAGCAGCGGATTGGCCCGCGCGCATCGGTCCCTTCAGATCTAGGCTCTGAGGATGTCTTAATTCATCCTCTGAACTGAGGGTGGAGCCTGCTAGACCTCAAATAGAAGGGCTGAGTAGGTGAGAGGGTGGCAAACTGCTTCGGAAACATCCACGAGGAATGCAGTGCTGTAAAGGTAGGGGCATGGGGTTCAGACCGCCTTAGGTCTGGACTACTGGCACCAGGGAAGCAGAAAAAACTCAGGAACTGTGTTGACAAGTGAGGAGGATGTGTAGTTGAACAATGACAGGAGCAGAGGATGCGGGCAAGGTTGAGCTGACAGCTAGGACACTATCAGGACCATCTTAGGCACATTTTTCTTAGAGAGAGAGAGAGAGAGAGAGAGAGAGAGAGAGAGAGAGAGAGAGAGAGAGAGAGAGAGAGAGAGAGAGAGAGACGACAGAGAGAGAGACAGAGAGACAGAGAGACAGAGAGACACACAGAGAGAGACAGAGACAGACAGAGAGACAGAGGGAGAGAGCTACACAGAGGCAAAGAGACAGAAAGGTGTGTGTGTGTGTGTGTGTGTGTGTGTGTGTTTGTGTGTGTGTGTGTGTGTGTGTACAGGGGTGAGGAGGTAGGAGAGTGTAGGGGTGGGTGTGGGTAACGGGCTTTCAAAGACTAGCGGCTCTCAGTGGAACAGTAAGAGTGCACTGGCACTGTAGAATTGCTTAATAATTTAAAAAAATTCTTTAATTTCTAAGTCTCAGTGTCTTCATGATTCAATTGATAAGGTTGCTGAGAATTTTGAAGCGATGGAAACAAAACCATGTGGTGTCGGCGTCCTAGCGGTTGACAGTATGACAGGTTTGCATCACTGAAGATAAGAGCCGGCTAGCCTCTGAGTCCCCTAACATGAGGAAAAATGTCAGTGTTTGTCATTCACCTTTAAACGTGGTCCTGGGCAGAAACAAGGACTTGTTTTCGCTGTGTTGTAGATCAGCTTTAGGAGTTGTGCAGGTGTGGGGGGTAAGGAGGCACACTGTCTGCTGTCTGCTGCTCTTTGTCTCTTTAAAGATGATCCTGCAGTGCACGTGTGCTTTAGACTAACACTTTTTTCAGAGATAATTTTACAGATTTATTTAGTTTTTAAAAATTCATTTATTTTACTTTATTTTCTTTTTCTTTTTTTTTGTGTGTGTGTATGTGCGAGCACATCCAATTATATGCATGTGTGGCACTTGCACGCAGGTGTCTGTGGGGTGAATGTATGTGTGGGGAGATATTTGTTATTTTCTTTTACCTGAGGAAAATCTGATAACACAGCACATTGTAGGCAAGTCTGTGCAAGATTTCAAGAACATAGTCAACACATAGGGAAGTTTTATGCTTTTCATGACTTAATACAAGGTAACATCCTAGATGAATTCTAAGAGAACAAAAATGGACTGAATTCTTTTTGTATAAAAATCATGTTTTTCCAGTAGTCTTTCATCAAAGCTTCATTACTTCATTGTTAATATTACTTTATTGACTCTGGGACTTTTAGCACTGACTCATCAAGTCCTTGAACACACTGTTTATAGGATACCTTTTAGCTAGGTGGTGGTGGTGGTGGTGGTGGTGGTGGCGGCGGCGGCGGCGGCGGCGGCGGCGGCGGCGGCGGTGGCGGCGGAGCGCACGCCTTTAATCCCAACACTCGGGAGGCAGAATCAGGCAGATCTTTGTGAGTTTGAGGCCAGTCTGGTCTACAGAGCGAGATCCAGGGAAGGCACAAAGCTACACAGAAAAACCCTGTCTCAAAAAAAAAAAAAAAAAAAAAGATACCTTTTAAACCTTCAACCTGTGTTTTAGGAAATATTAATATTTTCAACTTCTCATATTTTTGAGAATTCCATTTGCATCATTAGTGATATGAAACATATCTTGCAAAGTATGTTGAAAGTAGGCAGCTCATTAATACCCAGCACTAGTATAAGGCAGCCTAGTATAGGCAGCCCATCAATATCCAGCATTGGTAGGCTAGTTTCCTTCCTGATAGCTAACTTGTTGATAGTTACAGTACAGGGCAGAAGACAATGGAACACTGTCTTCTAGTGCCCGAAGTAGCAAGACTCGAAGGATGGCATTCAAATTCCATAGGAAGATCAACAAAAAGTGCATGGGTGGGTGGTAGTATCAGATGAAAGAAAGCCAGAGGCTTTGCAAAGATAGAGGTTATTTTTAGTCAACACAAAAGCCAATGTTCCTAGAACCTGGGTCATTTCTGAATGTGTTTGCATCTACCTCACAACACAGCCTCAGAATATATTATGCAAAAGCTTGATGGAATAAAATACAAAGGAAATCACTCTATGTCCAGAATGGAAGACTTTAAAGTACCACTCTTAGTAATGGACAATATAAACAGACTAAAATCAGGATGGTAAGATTTGGTTAACACTACTGTCACCTTGGAGCTGGGCAGATGGCTCTGTGAGTGACAGTGCTTGCTGTGGAAGCATGGGAACCTGAGGTCAGGACTCAGCACTCACATTTCAAAGAAGCTGAGTGACTGCACACATGATTGTAACCCCAGTGGTGTGGGGAGTGGAGGCAGGAGGCTCACTGGGACTTGCTGGTTACTAGCCTTGCTTCAAATTTAGTGAGAGACCTGGTACAAAGTGAATGTGGAAAGTGAGACAGTGAGGAGTACAGTGTTCTCTGGCCTCCTGTGTATGTTCTGCACATGGTGCCCCCAACATGTGTACATACCATCCACACACCACACCTACCCACATATATACACATAACAAAAATATTAAAAAACTACATCTATCAAATGATGGAATCGCCACATGAGGAACATTACACTGATCTAATGACTGAAGAATGGATGTAGATGTGCTTTTAAGTCCTTGGACACATTTATTCAGACTTGTGCTTGTTTCAGAGATCTAACAAATGTCACACTAGTGAAATTTGAGTTCATAGAGAGTCTGTTCCTTAACTACAGGGAAAATGAAATAGATCCACAAAAAGTCATTAACAGACAGAAAATTATTTTAACTGAATGATAAAGAAAATATGATACACATAAGGTAGCCAAAATAATGAGCAGTCAAAAAAAATTGTAGCATTAAATGCGTGTGTTAGAAAATGAGAAGGCTATAAAATATGAATGTAAGAACTCATCTCAAGAAATTAGAGAACTTGTATTAAATTAAATCTGAAGGAAGGAAAACAAAGGCAGCAAGAAAAACTATGTACACCTATTTGTCAACAAGAAAAACCGAATATGTAGTGAGAAAAATCTAAACAGATGTTGAGCCTGAATGGATAGTACGTGCCTATAGTTTTGGCTGCTTAGGAGGGTGAGGCAGGAGGATCATCAGAGTCTAGGAGTTTGGGGCCAGCCTCAGAAATATACTGTGACCTTTACCTAAAAAAAATTAGAAAACCAGCTCTTTAAGAACACAAAGAAAATTAATAAATCACTGATAATAGTGTTTAGGGTAAAACATGAGGGAAGGAACAAACAACTGAGATTAAAAAAGGGCAGCACTATTAGAGACTTTGCAAACACTGACAGCAAGTGGAAACCATAAGACTATATTCAATTAAATTTATTTTATTTATTATTTATTTTTTATTTTTGGAGCTGAGGATTGAACCCAGGGTCTTGCGCTTGCTAGGTAAGCGCTCTACCACTGAGCTAAATCCCAACCCTCAATTAAGTTTAAAGAGTTAGATGAAATCAGCAGTTTTTAGAAAAGTTATTGTAGTAGTTTTTAGGAAATTTTTTAGAAAAGTGTAATGTCAAAAGTATTATAAGTAGAATTCACAGTATATGGCTTTCACAACATAGAAAATTGTAAAAAGTGGCTTTGCCAGTGAACTTACTAACTATTTAAAGAAATATTTTGAGATAGATAGATAGATAGAGAGAGAGAGAGATGTGGAGTGAACATGGGAGCATGGAATTGTGGGAGTAGGGAAACGGGAGGATCTGGGAGATGTTAGGGGAGGGGAAAGAGTAAGCTTAAAATGTATTGTATCAAAAGAATTTTTTTAATTAAAATTTGTATAAAGTTTTAAAAAAGCAATGTGATGCAATGGATTCTGGAACAAATCTAGTGGGAACAAGATCTAGCCTTTATAATTATCATAATAATGTAGCAATGTCGCTTTTTTAATCTTGATAATATACCCAATAAGGTACTGATAATGGAGGAAACTGGGTGAGGAATTTGTGAGAACTCTCTGTATACTCTGTAAATTTTTGTAACTGAAATGAAATCTAGTTTGATCCTAAAAAAATAAAGATAAAGAAAAGGAAAAAATATATCAAAGAGGCACCATTACTAAGTTTAGTCTATAAAACTTGCAAAATCTTGATGATAATATTTGCCATTACAAGAAAATCTTTATGAACATAAATGAAAAGAAAAAAATGAAACAAAGTTGAGCAAATCAAATGTAATCTGTCATTTCATGACCAAGTTGTAGTTTGTCCCAGGAATGCATGGTTTGCTGTAAAATTTAAAAGCAAAACCAATATAGTTTCTTATATTAGCAAACTAAAATGTGATTATCTCAGTAGATAAAATATTAGCACAATACCTACTCATAATTTTAAACATAAAATCTCTTTGTAAATTAGGAGAAGCTTCCTTAATCTGATATTATTAATGACCAACATATACAAAATACACTTCATGATGAAAATATGAAAAATTTCAACTGGAGATTGCAAACAAGGATGACCACCTTTCCATATTTACAAGCTACTGAAGAACAAATGAATATGAGTTCATACTGATGATATATATGTATATATAATATATATATATATTATATGTATAATATATATTACAGAAATAACAAGAAAGAAAATACTTGCAGAATGATGAAATATATAATCATTTGGCTGCCATCAGAGTGGACATTGGTAAGACAATTGGGGATAGATACCAAAGCCCATGAGTTCCCTGAGGAGCAGGATGTTGGTGCAATATAAGAATGTTTTCTGTGACAACTTTTTTTTTTTAATATATCAACCTAGCTAGGCTATAGTTTCTAATTATTTCATTAAAATTTTTAAGGTTTACTTGAAGGGATTTTGGAGATATGATTAAAGTCCCTCATCAGTTAACTTCAAGTAAAGTTTACTCCTTAATCTGGATGGGCTTTTAAAGGTTCCACTAAGAGATAGGGTACAGTAAGAGAAGGAAAATTCCAACTGCCTCTGCATAGCATCAGCCTGTAGAGTGACTTGGCCTGCCTGTGTTTTGGACTTGCTTAGCCAGCTCCCCCAACCTGAAATGCACCCAGGTTAAGGACCTTCCTGCAGATATCTTCTAAAAGACCATTAAGCATTTGAATGGCAAGGAAAGGCTGGAGAAATTATTGTGGATTGAAAGATATTGATGAAACATGACAGTGGAGCGCAGCGTAAATTCCTGGAGAGGATCCTAGATGAGATAGGGTTGTGACAGCTGGAGGAACTCAACAGTGTGTGTGTGTGTGTGTGTGTGTGTGTGTGTGTGTGTGTGTGTGTGAATTCAAGGGTAGTACTCCATTGCTGCTGGTTTACAGAGTGGCAGTGCCATACAGACACAGTGCGAGAGAGCTGTCTGCTGGGAGTTTCACTGGAGGCTTTATGGAGGACTGGGCACCATGTCAGAAAAAGTGTATTCTAAAGAAGACACACACACAGACACGCAGACACACACAGGCACACAGACACAGACGACACAGACACACAGACACACAGACACACACACACACACACACACACACACAGAGAGAGAGAGAGAGAGAGAGAGAGAGAGAGAGAGAGAGAGAGAGAGAGAACAGAGAGAGAGAGACAGAGAGAGAAAGAGCACAAGACAATGTCATACAACTGAAGAACTGGGATGAAAAGGTTGTTCTTTGTGCAACTCTTCTTTAGGTTTGACATGGTTTCAAAATAGTAATTTGAACCAAGAGAAACCATTTAGAAAGTGAGAAAGTGAGCCAAGGTGTCAGAGACGCTAACAGCAGCAAAGCATTGAGGCCTGTAGCATTCAACACAGAACCACTAAAATGTGTGGCCATTGAGTGCTTGAAACATGGCTACTCCAAGTTAGAGAAGCTGTGCTAGTCTACACTCGTTCGTTGTGACAAAATACCTACACAAAGGAATTTAAAAGGAAAACATGTTTGTTTTGGCTCACGGCTTCAAGGTTTTAGCTGTGTTACTCAGCTTTGCTGTTTTGGGCCTGTGCTGAGGCAGGATGCCACGGCAGGCAGCAAAGGGAAAGCAGAGCTGTTCACTCAGTGGCAGCAAGGAAGTAGGGTCTGGGGTGCAGGGAACAGGGACAAGTTGTAGCCTTCAAGGACAGGTCCTCAATGACCTACTTCCTCCAACTAGACCCTACTTCTAAAGTTTCCAGAACTTGCCTATAGTTCATCAAGCTATGAAGTCATGGTGTTTAAACACATCAGTGAGCCCAGAGCCCTCATGATCCAGTCAACTCTCAAAGTGAACACTGCCCATTGAGATCAAGTCTTCACATGAGCTTCCAGGGGATGTTTTAGGTCCCAAACATAACTACAAGTGGAACACACACTGTATTTTAAAAACACACTGAACAAGGTGTAAACTAGGTTTTGCATTGATTACACATTGAAATGACAGTATTTGGTGTTAAATCAAACCATGATTAAAATGAACTTCTTGTGTTTTATTCTTTTAATTTGGTTACTTGGAAACTTAAATTATACACATGGCATATGTTGTATTTCTATGGGGCAATTCTGACCTAGAGTGTATAAAGTACTGTTACAAAGTAGTAAGAAAAATCATTTCATTTAAAAGATGAACAAGACTTGAGTGTTAACTTCACAAAAGAACACCGAAATAATTGGCAAGTATATAAAAGTGCTTGTCTGAGAACTTATAAAGGCAGTTGGAAGCTGGAATGAGATGGACACTGAGTGACCAAGAGCCTGAGGATGATAAGAACATGAAACAGTAAAAACTCTAGCCTGAACTTCCGGTGGATGTGGTTGGTGGTTTGAATGAGATGCCCCCATAAGTCTTGGGCATTTGAATACTTGCTGCCCAGTTGGTAGCTATTTGGGGAGAATTAGAAGATGTGGCCCTGCGAGATAAAGTATGTCACTTGGAGAGGGCTTTGAGGATTCAAAGACTCAGGCTGTTTGCCTCGTGTTGGCAGTTTGAGATGTGAACTCTTAGCCGTGCTCCAGCAGCCTGCTCTTTCCACTCCGCTATCATAGACTGTAGTCTTCTGGAACCATAAGCTCTTTCTTCTATGAACTGCCTTGGCCATGCAGTTTTATCACACTAAGAGAAAAGTAATCAACACAGCGGAAATGTAAACCAGTCATTGCGTTCACCCTGGATAACTGTGGTGACCTTTATAAGACTGACCATAGACGGCTCTGTGGACCCTTAATTTTTCCTCCTCGGCATTTACTTGGCAGTAATGCACACAATTGTGTACTGAAAGACACGTGCCAAAAAGTTAAGAGCAACATTGGTCGTAATAGTACTAAACTAGAAACAAAAATATCCATTACTAATGAAATTGAAAAACTAAATTGTGGAATAGTAATATAAAGGACAGCAGTGGAGATGCAATGTAAACAGATAAGAGGATCCCAGGGCTGGGAAGGGGGCTCACGTGGTAAAGTGCTTGCTGCACAAACACGAGGTCCTGAGTTCAGGGCCCAGGACCCACATAAAAAGCATAGTGGTGCGTTTCTGTAACTCTGGCACTGGGGAGGTGGAGACGGGATTATTCTTGGGGCCCGATGGCTGGCCAGCATGGGAGTCCCAGGCTAACTGAGAGTCTCTGTCTCAACAAGACAAGGTGGTTATCACCTGAAGGATGACACACAAGGTATTTTAATGAAAGAATCAGAGACTATAGCCTATATATATATATATATATATATGAAAAAAAAGTCTCAGAAAACATTCTTTTTTTATTTTATTTTATTTTATTTTTTTTTGAGACAAAGGCCGGACTTTATTTATGAACAAATACAGTGTCTAGAAGGGCAGAAGGGATTTAAACTAGTTCCTAGTTCCTATGTGTATAAAGAGGAAGGAACAGAGATATAAGAAGAAGGGAAGAAAGGGAGGGAAATGAGAGAAGAGAAAGCAGAGAAAGAAAGGAAGCCTCAGGGGAGAAGGCAAATTCAGAGGCATGGAGCTGGCATCAGACCCCGTGCATGAGGTAACCATGCCAGACGTCCCTAGGCCTCACTTCTTTCGGCTGGGCCTGCTCCAGAGGAAGAAGTTACAGCGGGAGGAGGGGTCGCTGGGAGGACCTCGGGGCCTAGCACACATGTAGAAATGGCGGCCCAAGTTGGGTCCTGCCTTTTTCACAGTACGCATCACACATGGCTCCTTATGGCCTCCACAGAGGGGCATGGGTGAGGGCCCACTCAGCATAGACTTCCAGAAGGAGGTCCGTATTTCTTTCTCATCTTTGGCCTCTGAAACCTTGGCCTTCTCTTCCACCACTGTGGCCACTGTGACCTCTTCTGGAGTCTCTGGGACGGTAAGAGTGCCCACCAGAGGCACGCTAGGTAGTTCCACAACAGGAGGGGGTTGGGGAAGGTTAGAGGAAGGCCGGAAGTAACTCATCAGGTTTTTCTGGTTTCTTTTGGCGCCACCTTGACTTTTCCGAGGCCTGCTTGAATGCATGCGAGCTTTACTTGGGTGTTTCTGTACCTGGATTTGATGGCTGGGCTGCGGTACTGGCTGAACTCGTACAGGTTCTTGTTCGAGAGGAACTAGGAAGCGAAGAATCTTGAGCTGGGTACCTGCAAACTCAGGGAGGAAGCGGGTACACAGAGCTGGGCACCGTTTTGCTGGCACACAGGACACATTCAAGACAGCGCCCACAGGGCAATGGTCAGAGCCCATCACTTCGGGGAGTAGGAAGGAGGACCGGAAGTTGTCCATGACCAAGGTACTATCCCCCAGTACATAGTCAATTCGAGTGCCGTAGTTGAGAGGGCGTGCACCACTGACCACTGACCAGCAGGTGAAGGCCCTCTCCTGTTTTGGATGGAAGTAGCGGTAGCTATCCATGAAGAGCCCTGTGTGGGATCCAGCCTCCATCCCTGGGTTACTGAGCAAGCCATCCATCCACTTACGCCCTGGGTCCTCTTCAAAGCACTCCAGACTGCCTGCATCACAGTGGTCAATGGGTCGATGGGCTGTATTTAGGTCTCCCAGGATTATCACATGACTGCCAGCTGCCAAGAGTGCTTCTGCTCGGATCTGCAGCAGGCGATAGAAACGCATCTTGAAAGTCAATCGCTCAGGCTTCCCAGGATCCACATGTGGACAGTACACGTTGATCAGGGTCAAGGTCTTCTCCTTCCCTTCCAATGTGCGGATCTTATGCTGTGTAAGGAGGGCCCGGCCCTCACTATCCAGAACCCGGAGTTCTTCTTGGGTGAACTCATCCATGTTTCCATAGCAACCAACATCCCCATTTAGGGTGGCAAAGACACCACTCAGGCCTTCTTCAGCGGCTACTGGGGTAGCACTATCCTTACAAAAGGTAGCCACACCAGAATAGCCACTACGGCTGCGGCTGAAGCTGAAATAGGAGTTATAGCCCTCAACAACAGCCAGGCGCTCTGTCAGTGCATCTCTGGTCACTTTGGTCTCCTGGAGACAGACAATATCGGCATTCAACTTGTCCAAAATGCGTCGCAAGGCCGTGGGACAGCTGCTGGGTTCCTGGCATGTGAGCCCCTGCAGGGGACTCCGGATCCCATTGATGTTCCAGCTTACCACGAGCAACATTTTGGTAAACTGCCCGGTTTCAGGAAGCAAGCTTAGGCGCGGAAATTCAACGCCGCCCGGAAGTGAGCTAGCTCCTCCTCAGAAAACATTCTTATATTGCACCAACATCCTGCTCCTCAGGGAACTCATGGGCTTTGCTATCTATCCCCAATTGTCTTACCAATGTCCACTCTGATGGCAGCCAAATGATTATATATTTCATCATTCTGCAAATACTCACCTACTCACATATGAACACACACATACACAGACAAAAATAATGAAAAAAAGCCTGGGAGTCTCTCATCCTCAAGGACAACTTCTCTTTGTAGCAGACTGAAGCCATTACAGGAAAACAATAGCCAATCAATATATGGAGTTGTAGAGTCCAGTCTCAATGGCTACATCTACAAAACACTCCTGCCCCTAAGGCTCAGGGAACACTGTGGAAGAGGAGGGCAGAAAGATTGTAAGAGCCAGAGGATCAGGGAACTTTCTGTAAGATTGTTTCTCCTAGTCGTGCCAGAAACTGCATCCATAAAGTCTAAACACAGTTGCTGAAACATGAGCTGAATAAGGACAACACACAATAACATGCTGAAGTGGACAGGCAAAGCCCAGGAGGCCTCACCTTACACAAGAAAAACGACAGACAACTAAGGAATGTTGAGAGTGGGAGAAAAGTTTCCTCGGAAGAAGAGCACACACGCTTGTTATTCAATACCAAAATTTCAGGCCTGAGAACATATATGCAAATAACATTATACAGACTGAGCAGGTTATAATTAGGAATATATATGTATCTATATCTATTGATATATAAATGTAACAACAGTTAATGAAAAAAGAGGCCATAAATTTGAAAGAGCGAGGAGGAGTATACAGGAATGTTTGAAGGGAGGAAAGGGAAGGAGAAAATGATGTAATTATATCATCATCTCAACAATAAAAGAAATTAAACAAAAGAGGCTGGAGAGATGGCTCAGTGGGTAGGAATGCTTGCTGTTCAAGAATGAGGGCCTGGATTTGGATCCCAATCACTTCTATAAAAAGCCAGGCGTGGTGCTCATACCTATAATCCAGCACTGGACAAAAGAGGATCACTGGGGCTTGTTGGTCTCTGGCCTAGCTAAAAATGTTGAGATCTGGGGTCACTGAGAGAACTTCTCTCAAGGGAATAAGGTGGGGACTGATAGAGGAGGACTCCTGATGTGTTCTTGTGGCCTCAAATGCATATCACCCCCACATGCCCATGTGCATCCATCTCATTTGTACGTAACACAAAACAAAATGAAAATCTTGCAAGGCAATAATAGAGTCTCACTGTGTTGAATGAAGGAACTCAGATGAACATTCACAAGATACATAAGTCAGTTTGTATGAAATTTCAAAATAAGTAAACCTAATCTATGAGTTAGGAGTCAGGACAGCTAGACTGGCAGAGCAGGCTGAGAGGCCCTATGGAGGAGGTTGTGGAGTGACAGTGAATTTCTATCTTGGTGTACTGATTACACCAGTGAGCTCACCAATCACTTCATGTTTGATTTAGACCCCTTTCAGTATGTATTATACACCAATAAAATAATTTATGTCAGTATCTCTGAGCCAAATGTTCTGGTACCACCTGTGACCCAAGCAGTCTGGAAGTGGAAGCCAGAGAATACTGAGTTTGTGATGGTTCTGAGCTACACAATGAGACTTTGTTTCAAAGAACGCATGGAAAAACTAGTAAATGAAACAACATTGTTTACTTCCTGAAATTCACTCATGACCTATCCCATCCCTCTTTTTAGACATAAAGGGATTTTATCTACAAGTAACCCAAGTTCAGGTAGTTATTTGCCTTTTCCTGTTACCAGAAGCTAGTAAGATAGTATTATCTTCCTCCCTTCATTCCTTTGTTTGTTCATTCATTCGTTCCTTTCTTTTTTTGAGACAAGGTCTCTTTATGTATCCCTGGCTGTCCAGGAGCTTGTTATGTGTATCAGGCGGGCCTCAAATTCAGAGATCTGTCTGTCTGTGCCTCCCGAGTGCTAGAATTAAAGGTGTGCACCAACATACCTGGTGTTAATTTTATTAACACTGTTTTTTTTCTTTTGTTTTGTTTGGTGTCCAATTGTAAATCCTCTCTAATGCTCATATGAGATAAAATTTGATCTTTTTTTTCTTTTTTTTTTTTTTTTTTTTCCGAGACAGGGTTTCCCTGTGTAGCTTTGCGCCTTTCCGGGAACTCATTTGGTAGCCCAGGCTGGCCTTGAACTCACAGAGATCCACCTGGCTCTGCCTCCTGAGTGCTGGGATTAAAGGCGTGCACCACCACTGCCTGGCATGATCTTCTTAATCCTAATTTTATTTATTGTAAAATACATGGTGCAAGAATTCAACCTCACTGTCTTCTAAAGTAGTTATGGCTGAGCATCTCTTTGCTGGTATACATGACCTATTACCAGAATTCAGTTTTCTTTTTAAAACTAAAATTAGGGCATTATATGTGAGCTTATGAAATTGTGTAATGTGTTACTGATTAACAACAGAACAAGGAAGTGAACATCATGAAATAATTTGTCACCCAAAGTAGGCCTTAGATCTGAACAAGGTTGGGGACCTCTGATCTGGGGAGTAAAAATACTGCTTCAGGTGTCCAGAGAAAGTAGACAGAGGAGAAGAAACAGACTTCCTAAGTCCTCCCTTTTAGACTTTCTTCAGTGTCAGACTTTGCCATTCAGTAGTAACAAGTGAACTACTTAGGCTCTGAAGTCTCTCTGACTGGTGTGCACTAAGTACTGACTTGTGTTTCCTAGCTTCATGATCTTGTGGGAGCTACTGAAACTATGAGGCCCTATGGAGTATGGCAGGAATCATGTCTTTCCTCCAGGGGCTGCCAGGAGATTGTAGGAGTCTCCACAGGGGCAGATCATGCAGAGTGAGTATAAACTTGTTAATGAAGAGCTGGGAACTCATTTCTAGTCTACCACTCTGTGTTCAGGGCACCAGCTGGCTTTTGGCATAGCGGGCAGAGGCTTCTCCTTCCCACCTAGGACCAGGTTCCTCCTGCCATCCTCATGTGATCTCTATCCTGTTTTTCAGGATAAACTTTTTCAAAGTTTATCTTCTACCACAAAGGGATTTATTATATATATAAATATAATATATAAGACTATAATATATAATTATATAATATATATATTAGAGTCTGAGAGCATCATTACCTTGATGGAAGTTCCAAAAGACTGGATGGTTGCTGTGTTGTGTGAATTCATTGTCTTTGGTCTTGTCAGGCAGGTCTTCTGTCTTAGGGTTTCCAGATGTCTCGAGAGTTTTGGGCCATAACTGTAGTGCATGGGAACTTTCAGGAAGCCTGGGCTCATTTGTTTGCATGAGACACTACTCTCTTGATGTTTTTAAGCAAGAAAATGAAGGGTGCTCTCAAGACTGGCTGCTAAGCAACAGCTCTGCTCTAGAAGTTCCCCTTTGTGACACTGCTTTCTGCAAATCAGCATTGTCGTATGAAGGCTGCTGGAAAGCCTGATTTGAGTAGTAACTCTACCAATGACCAACAACAGGATCCTGGGCTCACTCCCTTCAGCTCTGGTATAAGTTAATGTGCCTTGTTCATTTCTACCAAGAGGAGCTTGTCCTCGCCCTAACTGTGCCTGAGAAACTTCCCAGGTGAGAAAATTGTTGGCTGCCTTTGGCTTTGGCTAAGATTGTCCCACAAGAATCATTGTTTGGGACTGGACAAAACAAAGTATTGTCATTCATTGGGTACTTTTAAACAAGCTTTCACCTTGTTCATTTCCTTCTTTTATTTATTGTTCAACACAACCACTCTGCCTTTCACACTGAGGGGGACATCTGGCGTGTAGTAGAAAGCGCTTGGAGTTTGCGGTGACTGGTTATTCCCCAGGGGGAGGACTATCTGCCAGTTGCCAGTGCTATCATCTCTCATGAGATCTCCGTGTTTGGTGTCAGGGGATGGAGTAAAACAGTAGAGAAGGGTCCGAGCTGTGGTTGCCTGGTCTGGATCTGGCTTTGCAAGGAACCAAGCTTCTCCAGGCCTCCTCTCCCAGGAAGTAGTAGTATCTGTCTTAAGAGGTTTGTGTGAGGACTAAGTAAGAAAATGTATGTTCAATACTTAGAGTTTGAGCTGGATGTGGTGGCATCTGCTTGTAGTCACAACTGCCCCAGAGGTTTAGGCAGGAGGATCACTGAGCCCAGGATATTGAGACTGGTCTGGGTTATACAGGGAAACCTATTCTAAAAGGCAAGAAACAAAGCCAAAATAATTTGATACATAAAGTGAGTCTAAAGTGGGTTCTGGAGAAAACCAGAGCCATTATATTCTTATTACATGAGAACATTTTTTAATTGTAAGTAAGAGAAACACACTTGAGTGCTTTAAGGAACAAACAAGAAGTGTATAGTTAAAAGGGAGTCTTATAGACTCTAAAGGCACAAATGCCTCTGGCTTCATAAAGGAGCTAGAATCAGGAGCTGTGAAGCTATTGGTAAGTGCTCTCACTAGATCCTACATTCTAGCTTTGGCATTTAGAGTAACTTTCTCTTCTCAGTCCTCTACAGCTCCTGAGCTTACATTCTGCCACTCTTTAGTGACAGACAGACCAACAGTCCTTGTTTTCAGTTGTGAATTCCAGGAAGTGATAATCTAATCTGCTCCACTGAGTCTAATGACCAGCTAATCAGACAACCATGTGAGGAGTAACAGCAGCTGGCAGCTACTACTATGGTTTTTAAGTACAGTACATTTTTTTTTAAGATCCTGCTAGCTCATATTCTGGGCAGAGACCCCATGATGCCCCTCCATGATGAGCCCACTGCAGTTATCAATCCTGGAAACACTGGAGCAGCACTGGACCTTCCGCAGAAGTAGGAAGATGTGCTGAGCTTCCAATCTTGGACAAGACGAGCTGTGCTGCTTATGCTAGTGAGTCCAGGAGTCACTGCAGCTCCTTCCTGGAAGTGGTCATGATGCTACAGACCGTCCCCGAAAATGTCCTCATCTTGTCCTGTGCACCAACAGTTTAACCGTCTCCCTCTCACAGTCTCAGCCAGCATGCAGATGTACACAGGCAGACGGAAGACTGTAGGGTGATGGCTCCACTACATTCTCACACAGTCTTTCCACCTTTCACCCGAAGCAGCTGGCATTTCCACATTGAGCAAAGGCGTCCACCCAATCACAAGAAACCCCCAGGGAACTCATGTTTTGACTGTTGATTTTGTTTTGGTACTTTAGGTAGATTCAAGACGACCTTTGTAAGGTGCAAAGGAGACTTCAGCACACTGGGAAAAGCTGACAGGGACAAGTTCCTGACTAGTTTTTTCATAACAGGTTATTTGAGTAGAAGGTCCATTTGGAAATTGTGCTGGGATGAGATTCCACTTGGGAAGTGCCAGAAGGCATTTTGATTATTCTCTTGGCATGGGTGACACAGAATCTACTGCCTCAGAGCCTCTCTTCCAGCTCCCACTTCCACTTTCTAGAGAATCATTTACTTGCTGAAGTTTCTGAAACAGAGGCTGTGCAACCCGAGAAACACAGCACAAAGTGATGAGCAGGGACCCTCACGAGAAGGCAGGCTTCTGCTGGAGGTGAAGAGAAGTATGGACATGGCGGCCTTGACCAGGGCTTAGATCAGAGGATAATTCTATGCTCAGGATTTAAGAAGTTATATCAACCCAAGTCCTCACACATTTCCCTGTCTTCCTATCTTGCCTCAAAGCCATCTGGACTTGGAATGAATGCTGTGGAATAATCCTGTACACTGTGAATGTGTATTATTCTCATTGGTTAATAAAAACCTGACACGCTGGTAGCTGGGCAGTAAGTTAGGCAGGAAAGCCAAACTGAGAATGATGGGAAGAAGGAGGGCAGAGTCAGAGAGATGCCAGCCAACTTCCTAGGAGGCAAGACATGCTAGAGGATAGGTAAAGCCACGAGCCAAGTGGCAATACATAGATGAATAGAAATGAGTTAATTTAAATGTAAGAGCTAGTAACAAGTCTGAGCTATTGGCTGAGCATTTGTAAATGATATAAGCCTCTGTGTGTTTATTTGGGACTGGGTAGCCAGGACAGGAAAACTTTGCTTACAAATGAAAAAAGTATTTTTTTCTCCTTTTAACTCATTAAAACATACTTGTGGATGTACCTACTATGTAAAGTAAAAAGTTTTTAAGATCCAGGTAAAAATATGCTCCAATGTAAAAAACAATCTGCCTAGCAACGTGAGAGTACTATTGAGCTTTCCTGATAAATCTCCCCAGAGAGGGGTAAGTGAGACATTGAAGAACAGCCCCATAGAGACATAGATGCCTATAGTGATGGTCAGCACAATTTCTGTAGATTGTTGCACACCCCAAAGACTTAACAGACTTGCACCCTGCTTCTAGGTATTCTTGGTTTGCCCAGAAGGTATACCATCCCCAGCATGGAAGTTGAGGGTTTGTAAAAGCTCAGTGACTGTCACTTGGGCAAGAGCAGTGGGATGAGGTGGGAAGAGTCTCCATGGGCAATGGATATAGGCATGTCAAGGCTTCCCTTGAGCTGATGGAGGGATATTTGCATACCCTTGGCATGTCCCTGGTGTTACATACTTGTACTGTACACTCTGAGAGCATTCTTCAGGGCAGAGGTCAGAGGGAACTGTCCCTGATTGCAGAAAGCACCAGGGTCCATAGCATGGCACCTCCCAGGTTGTTCTGTGTAAGCCATTTGGCCTGTTGAAGGATAGAGGTTAACAATAGTTGTTTGATTTCTTGAAGTTCAGGGTTGGGGCCTCAGAACGTCCATAGGACTGACTTTACCTTGATATGAAAGCTTTTAACATTATCATAGCCAACCCATTTGTTGCTCTGATAAGCATAGGGTACTTCCTGAGCAGCATCCCAGGCCTCAGTGGCTCCATCGTTAAGGAAGGTGCAAATCTTTAAAAGCCAAGAGACAAAAATCTTTTAAATATTATGTCATGCAAGAGAAAAAGGTAGACTTCATTTTTTCTTCCTTTAATATATGTGTCTAGTGGGGTTTTCCTTAGTTTTCTAGTGGATTTTATTTGGAGTTAAGAAGTTTGAGGTATTTTTCTTTTGGTGGTTCTGGGGATGAAAGTCATGGCCTTGCTCATGCTACATAAGTACTCTGCAACTGAGCCTCATCCACAGCCATTTTTTTATTACTTATTTGTTTTTGGTATAGAGTCTCAGTCTATAGCAGACTTCAAACTGTTGACTCCTTTATCTCTGCATTCTGAAAGCTGATATTACAGTTTTATATATATATATATATATATATATATATATATATATATATTACCATACTGGACAGAAATATTCATGATGTATCATTGTACACTATGATACATTTTTTAAAAAGTGTATGGTACTAGAGATTGAACCCAAGGCCATACTAATTAAGGCAAGAGCTAGACCACTGAGTAACACCCTCAGCTCATGCTGTTTTTCAAATGCTCATTTACTGTCCATATTTTAGGGTTGGATTTTTAGAACTGTAGTAATTTGGGACATACATTTATTTACTCCTTTATCCGTATAAACAGACTTTAGAATGCTGTCTGTTGCATGAAGGGCTATTATATATTGTTACCTACTCCTCATTTTATTAAATATAGACTATAAATACAAAACTTTCAAGCATTTAGAATGATACTCTGTTTAGAGCTTAGAGCAGACACTGGACAGACTGAACATTAAAATTCAGTAGATTTCTATCCCTCAGCTCCTGGGCAACAGCACAGCTCCAGGCCTGATGTTCACAGAGCACTGTACAGACAATGTACTGACCTCATAATAGGCCCAGATGCCAGACTCCTCTGTATAGGGCCCTAGTACACCAGCACTAGCAGTAGGGGTGCCAATTCCAGTGTTGGAGGGGTCACTCAGAGTGAAGGTTTGTCCATATGCTGGGAATCCCACAATGAGCTTCTCAGGAGCGGCTCCATTTTCAATCCAGTAGGTCATGATGTAATCCTGTAGTGGCAGCATGTTAGCTATAGGCCTTAGGTAGCTGGTGACCTGTGCTGGGGTATGTTAGTTCCCTGTTCTAACTGCTCAGATTATATGTTGATTATTGATTAGTTTTCTTTCCAAAATACTTCCCTGAAGTTGTAGTTAATGAGGTATATAAGAATACTGCATGCTCAAAATTTGATGTTTTAAATTTTGTGATGAAACTTTCATAATTTGGACCATTTCTAGTCTGCATTTGCAACTGTGTGCTATGGAATGGTCTTTCTGTACGCTGTGAATATGTGTTGCTACCATTGGTTAATAAAGAAGCTGCTATGGCCTATGGCAAGGCAGAATAGAGCCAGGCAGGGAATCTAAGCAGAGAGACAAGGAGAAGAAAGGCAGAGTCAGAGGATATGCTGAGCACTGTCAAGGGAGCAAGATGTAATGGAACACAGGTAATGCCA
Organism: Peromyscus eremicus; assembly: GCF_949786415.1. Lineage (NCBI taxonomy): Eukaryota > Metazoa > Chordata > Mammalia > Rodentia > Cricetidae > Peromyscus > Peromyscus eremicus. Next base: position 79,269,204 of record NC_081421.1, read on the forward strand.
TGAAGCCAAGTGGCAAAACATAGATGAATAGAAGTGGGTTGAATGAAGTTGTAAGAGCTAGTTAATGATAAGCCTGAGCCACAGGCCAAACAGTTTTATAATTAATATATGCCTCTGTGTGTTTATTTGGGACCAAGTTGCTGCAGGATACAGGAAAACTGATGGCTGCAACTGTGTAGGGTCTTACCACATTGAGGAAGGTGTTGGTACCAATGTCATTTAGGGACTTGTAGAGGGGACTGTTTTCTCCAGTGTAGCCATCTTGGGAGCCATGGAGATTGTAGGTCATGACCTGGATGTAGTCTAGGGAGCTATGGATGAAGGATGCTGTTTAAAATAATTTTGGATGGCCATTTGTCATATCTATGCCAGGAAAATGCACCCTTGCAAAGCCTATAAACAAAGTCCATGGGCAGCAAAGCATCCCAAGGATGAAGATTTCAGAATATGGTAGACCACTTACTGTGACAGTTGGAGGATCTCATAGCCAGAGCGGATGGTGGTGATGACACCAGCTACTGTGGCAGTGATCACCAGCCTGGAGCAATTGTTCTCAAAGGCTTCCCGTTCAAAAGCTTCATGCATTTCCTACAGAATATTAAGATAGTACAGTAAGTATATCACAAGTTCATTTCAGCTCTCCTGATAACATGAGTATGTATTTTTAAAAAATCCCTTTCACATTTTGTTTTACCTTATTCTGTCACCATCTCAACAGTCAGTAGAACAGGTGGTATTAATAGTCATTTAATATTCATGGGGTTTGAGAAACTTCACTATGTCCCACCTAAAGTTAGTCATCCCAAATCCAGATCCCAGGTGACTGAGAGCTTTGCCACCATCACCACGTTTCAAAGCCTCCCTTGCTGCGGTTCCCTAAATGGAGCTTTCAGTGGTAGAGAAAGTGTTCTCCTTTTTCAATAGTTGAAGTACGTCAGGGAACCAACATCTCATTGCATGAAATGCAAAGCTACCTAAGGGAGAAGGAGGTAATGACTGAGTGACTTGTAGTCAGTGCCAGATGGTAATCTACCTCTTCATTATGTGACTTTAATCTTACATGAAGCACTGGGGTCAACTCTTACAGTTGCCTTATTTCCGAGTGCCAGGTCATCTTCCAACAGAATGCTCACAGAAATTGCCATGTGTGCAAGTGATCGAGTGACTAGGACATTTTACTCGACGATGAGGCATTATAAGAAGGGTGTTAGAGCTGTCTTGAAATATTAACCCCATATATTGCAGGCACGTGCTTTTATATTGTGCTGTTGTAGTGGGCTGGAGGCATGCTTCAATTAAAAATAGAGATAGTCTGTAGAAGCCAGGAAACCAGAAAGGGGCCATTGGGGTACAGGGAATGAAGAAAGAGCTTAAAGGGGGGGATAGGATAGTAGACAACAGATAGTCTGGAGGGGGAAAAGGGAACAATGGGGAGGGTTTAAGTGTGGAGTGGGAGGTTAGTGTAGAATACAGTAGGGGTAAGAGGAAGGATAACTAACACTAAGAATGTTTGACAAAACCATAGGGAAATCCACTATTTTATAATAGGTTATATTCCTACTATCTAATATAATATAGTAGGAAACCTAAAACATGTTTATTGAAAAACCTTAATTGGAGTTACCTACATCGGGGATGGTGTAAAGCTCTTTCCAGAAGCCATAGGTTATCAAACAAAAAAAGCCCAGGGCCAGATGTGGTATACTAGACTTCAAGTCATTGGTCAGGGGGGCGGGGGGTCCTGCAGACCCCCAGGACAACACAGGCTGTTAACATTGCTGTGGGTTACCCACTAGAACTTTATGGTGAGAGCCTATCGATAAGAACATCATACACTTCGACCAAAGGATATAGAAAAGTCAATCTGGAGCTGACCTGGAAGCCCCCTCCCTGCCGGCTAGCTTTCACGGAGCCAGAAGGTACTTGGAAGGCTGGTGGGGAAGAAAAACCACCAGAAATTGTACCAGCTGTGACCTGTGTGAGCTACAGTAACAACTGGCCTGAAAAGATATGTCAACTAGTGCAATACAGGCCTGGATAGTATGGGGGTGATCGACACCTTTCTAATGAGCTTAATTCCTGCTCCATGGAGGGGAATTCATGCCTAGTACTGTAAGTCTGGCCAACAACCTGTGAGCTGGGGAGTCATAGGCCCTGCAAATACTGTGTTCCTAGTATTGAACTGCCTCCTAAATAACTTATCCTTGTACCCACAGACTAGAGCAGCTCCCATTATGCAGCAAATGACAGTTAATACAGACTCACAACTGGTGGAGTGTCCTGCTCTAAATAGGCTATCTGGATCACACTCCACTTCCCCAAGACTCAGGGAACATTGGAGAAAAAACCGGTGAGCCAGAGGTTGGGGGAGATGGCTGAGAAAATGCCTTCTGGCTACAATAGGGCTGTTGTACCCACAAATTCACAACAGTTGTGGTTGTCTCCACAAGAATGGCACAAGATCAAGCTAATCAACACTTCATTATAGAGAGGGAAGGGTCTCAAGGGGTCTTACCCTTAGGTGAGGAGCTAATGGCTACAGTGGGAAAAAGAATCAGTTTTCCTGAGCGGTTTGGCCCATGGTAGTTTGCCTATTCTCCAGTAGATGGCGCCATACACACATGCAAATCTGAGCAGCGGTCATTGGCCTCTTTAAACAGAAACCCTGAAGTTGGGAGTGACATGAGGGAAGTCCGGGAAGAATTGAAAGGGGGTAGCGGTGGGGGAGGTGATGAATATGATCTAAGTACATTGATTTATGTATGAAATTACCAAAGAATAAATACAAACAAAAACAAAGGAATGGAGTTACTGTGTCTGGTAATTATAGTTATCAGACAAAAGTAAACTGAGTTAGTGAATTATATAGTATTGAAACTCTCCAGAGGCTGCCTGACAATATGGAAATAATCTGTTGGTGTGGGTATAGGACAGTGGTAGAGATTCTGCCCTAAAGGAGTAGAAAATAGAAGTAAAGAATGGGAATAAATAAAAGCCGTCTGTCATCTTTGATTTCATAATCTATTCATTTTTGCTTGGTGATCATCCCTCCTGCTGACAACACAAGTTCATCAAGTCAAGTTCTTTCCCACGAGCTCTGGATTTGCATTCATCCGATGCATCCTGGCCATTCAGATACGTCACAGTCCCCATGTTCGGGTGTAAAGGAATCAATTCTCCTGCTCTAAACCTACTCTTTTGCTGCATTTATCATCTTAACTAACCCATTTATGCCCACACAGCCCTTTAAGGCAGAAAACTGGGGATCTTCTATATTTTGTACTAGAAATTATCTCCAGGTCCTACTGACGTCTATCTTCAAACGTCTCTTTGTAAAGCCCTCCTTCCCCAGTGTAGAAGCGCTGCTTCCCTCTGACGCCGGTACCTTCCACTGGAACTTGGCCTGACGACTCTACTTGTTTGTGGTTAATGTCCGAACAGTAAGTCAGACCCAAACGTTTGGTCATATTTCTCTACTGTGTACAGTCCTTCTCAGCATTCCCAATTATCTCGAGGGAGAATTCCTGATCCTTCAGCTAAGGACCCACACGGTCAGATGCTTGTTACCTGTGCAAACTCATACTCTTTTTCCTAATCACTTGATCATTGATCTCTGTGTCTTCATTTGGGGCCTGCCCATTCTGACCTAATTGAGGAACACCATTGTTTTTCCAAGACTAAGACTGAGCGGTTCTTACTGGGGTAAGCTTTTTTTTTTTTTTTTTTTTTTTTTTCGAGACAGGGTTTCTCTGTGTAGCTTTGTGCCTTTCCTGGGACTCACTTGGTAGCCCAGGCTGGCCTCGAACTCACAGAGATCCGCCTGGCTCTGCCTCCCGAGTGCTGGGATTAAAGGCGTGTGCCACCACCGCCCGGTGGGGTAAGGTCTTTCTAATTCTGCTTCACACAAATTTCTCTGGGTTTCTTTTGTATTCTGGACCTTTATCATGACATTTATCATAATCATGTATCTGCAATTGCTGGTTATGTTTTAGTCTTCTGCCTCATAGTTCTTTGAAGCCAAAGATTTTGCCTTATTCTTATTCGAAGCCTAAACCCAATATGTGCTACAGAGCATGTGTTACTCTAATAACAACAGATTGTGTCATGTAATTATTCCTGGCATTGAATTCTGTTGTCAGATAACACAGGCAGTTATCATATATACTTAGTTACTTATCTGTAGAACAAAGATCATAATACTCATGGTACTTTTATCATAGAGCACTTAATACACAAAGATCTGTGCAAGTTCAACCAGACAAAACACCAGCATAGAGTGGGGAGGTTATCAAGAAATTCCATTCCTAGTGAAGGAATTATTAGTAATTGATAATTTCCAGGAAAAGTTAACTTTCTTTAAGGGTGTGGCCCCTGATAGGTGGGGCATGCTCCAGTCAATGGCTGTACAACCAAGGGTGCCTAGACAACTCTAATTGGAGTTGTGTGTGTGTGTGTGTGTGTGTGTGTGTGTGTGTGTGTGTGTGAAATCAGAGGTGGATTTGGGAGAAGATGAGTGAGAGGAAGATATGGTCAAAATCAATGTATGGTATCCGCAAAGAATTAAAACACTCATTAAATGTGAATCTGAACCATCATTCCTAAAACAATATGAGACATCTGGAATGTAATTGTGGAAGGGGTATGTAATACAGCCCGGTCTTCGTAATGCTAAGATTCTGTACTTCTAAATTCAGTTGAGTTTGGTTTTACTCTGTAACCTCCCAGTTCTCCTTGGAAAGAACAGACTTTGAATCTTTTAGAGCTGAAGACACTAATGCTTTTCCTGCTTCCCTACCTGCACGAGGACAGTGAAGAGATGCTTGTCCTTAGTAGGGCTCCCATGAGACCCAGGGAACTGCCAGTCCAGGTTCAGCCCATCAAATCCATACTGGCGCAGGAATTTGATGGCCGAGTTAATGAAAGTCCGGCGGTTGTGAGGAGTGGAGACCATGGCACTGAACCTGAGAGAGTCCAAAAGAAGGCAGAGTAAGGCCTCTCCGACATCAACACATTGGAATAAAAGCACTTTACAGCCCAAAGTCTACCTCTGAGCCCTTCACTAGGATGCCTCAATCTGATGAACGCTTGCTCCTCTTTTTGTCCCAGCATCCCTTTGCAATCGCTACTCTTGTCAGCCTCAGATCTCAGCATCCCCTCTGTGCTGTTATCCCTTTTATTTCCATATTGTCGGACAGCCTCTGGAGAGTTCCCCAAATTATCTTTGTTTCTTTAGATAGCCAGCCATGACAACTTACCGTGTTGTCTTCAAATACCCTCCAAGTTCATGTGCTCTCTAAGAGTCTTATTTATGAGTAGACTTTTGATTTCCCTTCTCCAACAGACAAAGAAGTTGTACAAGACCTTCCTGAGCCATTGTGACCCTGAAATACCTTAGGTAGAAGTACTCTGGAAGCAGGTAACTAATGCTCAAAGGGTGCTGTATTTGAATACCCACTTGAATTTGACCATTTGATATCATAGTAATCTTTTCACTATGTTCTGCTTAGAAGTAAGGTTCCAGTCAATGGACAGAGTTAACAGTTCACTCATTGGATCCCTTCAACAGCTTCTCTGATGCTGTGAAGTACTGCAGTAGGGGCTGTGCTGGGCTTGCTTGCTTTCAGTTCAGTGAATGAAAAAGTGGCTTTCTAGAGAGAACTTATGGGGCAGGTCCAAAGTCCCAGTCTCCAATGGCCAGGAGGGTTTTCAGCTGAATGTTCCTTAAAAGCAAAAGATAAAAATGATTTTAAAAATCCATGGCCCCCTATTTAAAAGAGCTTTGTTAGTTAATACAGCTGGTATTACTCAGTATTGTCCTGACATGATATGACACACATTAGCACAATTTTCTTCCATTACCATAAACTTTCTCTTTTTAAAAAATTTATCATAATTGTAATTCAAGTCCTTGAGGAAAATCTGAATTGTAGAATTGTGTTTGTTTTTTATTTTAGGGTAGTGACTGACAATAATTATGGTGTCTATAACTTAAAGTATAATCAGCCCATATTCTCTTCCATTGGATAAAATAATAAATATTGTTTGGACATTATTATTTTCCCAGCCTCCTTCACAACAGCATAAATTTGTCAGGCTAGAATTACACACATTCTTGAGAATACTGACTATGAACATCAACTCCTATAAGAAAATTCTAGGTTTATTGCACCTTTCTTAGAGATTCTGATTTTGTGTGCTAGGGTAGGTCTGTATGTTTTGTTTTTGTTTTTGTTTTTGTTTTTTTAAGTGGTCCATGCAGTTTTGTTGCAAGAACTGTGTGGGCCACACTTGGCACAAAGCCTGGTAAAGGAGTTTACTTCCAGCTTGGGATATAGCATCTGTTCATCCTGCTGCACTCACGATAGTGCCATTACATTGGGAGAAGTCACCTGACTCTTCCTTCTTGCTGATGTGGTTGAACTGAACGAATCTGCTAATTACTAGATATGAGGCCTTATTGTTTGTTTTACACAATGAAGAACTCTATTAGAATACATCAAATTGTTCAATTTGTAGGCCCAGTGATATCTAAATTCTAATATCATCTACTTCTTGTTTCCTGATATAAGTAGCAGAGGTTGGTTGGAGTTCCTTTTCCCCACAAACTCTCCAAATAAGACAATGAAAGGAAGAAACATAGCCCCTATTTTTCACGTGCTAATCATAGTAGTGATGTGACAGATTGTCTACATCCTTGCTACTTAACACATAGCTCCTAGACTGGTCAGCATCATGTACCAAGGTTTACTAGAAATGTACCATCTTGTCCACATGCAGAAGAACAAAGGGGTTAGACTGATGTCCCATACAGTATCCAAAAATCAACTCAGAGTGGATTAAAGAGCTGAACACAAGATTTGAAACTATCAAAGTACTAGAAGAAAATATGAGGAGAGCTCTTGGAGAGTGGCCTGGGCAGTAACTTTTAAGATATGGTCCCCAAAGCACAGACAACAAATTCAAGAATAAACTGAAATAATTCTGGAGATAGAGATAGAGATAGAGATAGAGATAGAGATAGAGATAGAGAATGAAATTATGAACTCAGGAGTTAAAAAAAAGACATAATGGAATTTTCGGGCAAATGGATGGAACCCGAAAAAAATCACTGAATGAGGTATCTCAGACTCAGGAAAATGAATATGGTATGTATTTGCTTATATGTGGATATTATATGTGAAGTTAATCCTAGCCAAGCTATGACAGAATAAAACTAAATTCTTAATCTGTAGACCCACAGATGGTAGGGATAGAGCAAGGGACTACAGAGAATATATCTCATTAGGAAAGGAAAATAGCATAGAGAGTTATGGATGGGAGGCTGGAATGAGAGGATCACATGGGGAGGGGAAGAGAACAGGGGCTTGTAGAAAGGAATAAAGGGAGAGACAGCTAAAATTAAGGGGCATTTTGAGTGGTAGTATGGAAACCTAATACAGTAGAAAATTCCTAAAATATACACATATGTGAAGGCAATTTAAATGAAATTGCTGAATAATGGGGGTGTCCCAACTGACCATCTCTTGTCACTAAATGAAGCTCCCAATACCAGGATTGGGTTATATCTATTGAGTTGTTGGCCAAAGGAGCCCTACAAGAATCCTCAAACAACCCAGGCTCTCCACAAACTGACAGCAAGACCTCATTGCTGAAGACAACAGCTACACAACTTATTGAACATGGAGATGTCTAACTGGTGCCTACATAGAACCTTCACCCCTTATATTGCAGCATTTTTGGTACAGGAATGTACTCTGCACACTCTCAAAAAGAGAAATGTAAACGTCAATCCAGCCACAAACACTTTATCTATAATGGTGTACTGCCTGCAAGATAAGCTAGGGCAATGATGGCCTCAAGCTTGTGGGAGTAACGAACTAATAATGGATCTGACTTAAGGCCCCCTCTATGAGATGGAACTCTTACCAACACTGACAGGTAACCAAGAACCTGAGACGAGATAGCTCAGGGATCTAGGGTAAAACCAAACAATACTGATATAAAAGAAGAAAAAAATAGTGATAAATGACTCCTAATGATATTCTGCTATATTCATAGACCAACACCATGTTCAGCCATCATCAGAGATGCTTACTCCCAAAGCAGGTGGGAACAAACACAGAAACCCACAGTCAGACATTATGCAGAGAGCGAGAGACCTTGGAACACTCAGCCCTAAATGGGATGTCTCCATCAAATCCCTCCCCTCAGAGCTCAGGGAACCCTATGGAAGAGGGCGTGGAAGTATGTAAGAGCCAGAGGGGATGGAGGACACCAAGAAAACAAGACCCTCTAAATCAAAATGAGCAAAGCTCATACGAACTCAGTGAGGCTGAAGAAACATGCACAGGGCCTGCATGGGTCTGCACCAGATCCTCTGTGTTTATTGTTCTTACGGGATTCCCGAGTGTGCAAACCAGTGAGTCTCTGGCTCTTGTGCCTTCTCTTGTGCTATTTTCCTTCTCTTGGTCTGTCCTGTCCAACTTTGATATAAGCTTTTGTTTTATCTTGTTATATTAAAAATGAATGAATGAATGAAAACTTAGCCGCTAGGGTAAAGGTTAACAACTGAGCTGTCATTATATCTGCTGGGAGAGGGAACATCAGTTTTCTCTTACACAGAAATATCTGAGTACATCAACCACTCTAGTACAGGCCTCATGTTCATGAGTAGTTGACCAGCATGTAATGGAATCCACAGTTTTTTATTTGGTTACAGTTTGATTTTTTTGGGTGTTTTATTTTGTTTTCTTGGTGTTTTTTGGGGGGTTGTTGTATTTTTATTTTTGAAAAAGAAAAAATTGGGTAGGCAGGGAGGGGGGAGAAGATCTGGAAGGATTTGGGGGAAGGGAAGAATATGATCAAAATATATTTAAAATTTTTAATAATGAAAATATAATAAAGAAAAGAATATGAGCCCTCATATGAAAAGCCGTATAACTGATCTATGAAAATTTTAGCAATAATTTTTTTGCAATAATTTTTTTATAACAGAGATTTCTATGACTGAAATTGGAAACATCCATATACTTGTTTGAACGTATCCTGTTTTATGTGTTCCAGGGTAGATATTTATGGCACTATCTACTTTTACCATAACTGCTCAAAATTCGAGAAATCAAAGTTTGAATATATAATCAATTAGATTTTTTACCTCACATTTTTCTCTCATATGTGGACTCTCTCTCTCTGTGTGTGTGTGTTAAAAACATAAATGAGGTTGACGAGATATTTATGTTTTTAAAGAAATTGCAGAGAAAGTTTGGATCTTTAGATCCCATGAATTCCAGGTAGGCTTAGTGGCTAGCCTGTAATTCCAGCCTCAGAAGGCAGAAAGGGATCCCTGGAGCAAGCTGGCTAGGGAGAAAAGGCATATGGGTGAGCTTTGGGTTTAATTGAGAGACTTGCTTCAGCCTTGGGTCTCCACATGCATGGACATTCACATGTACACTCACACACGTGTGGTAATACACATAAAGGCATGCATATAAACACCCACTTACACTCACACACCATACACACAGAAATGGAAAAAGAAAAAAGTAGAAATGTGACTATGAATGTAGGAAAAAAATTTAAGGGACAGAGAAAAATGGAAATAATAGAATACAAGAGACATGAAAGTAGAAGGTGGACTACTTAGTGGGGGGACAAAGATCAGAGAGAAAGAGAGAGAGAGAGAGAGAGAGAGAGAGAGAGAGAGAGAGAGAGAGAGAAAATGGGAGAGAGACAGAGAAAATGGGAGAGAGAGAATGGGAGAGAAAAGGAGGAAGGACATGAATAAATATACACAAAATATTATGGTGTAAATGTGTGAGTTGCCATAATGAAACCAGTTACTCTCTATGATTACTTCAAAAGAAATGAAAATGAATAAAACTACCCATGAACTTTAGAATGGGAGAAAATATTTGTAATCCATACATCTGAGAAAGAGTTAGCATTCAAAAAATCAGGAATTGGAAGAGAAATCATCATTTAAAAATGAGAAAAAAAATTTGATTAGACATTTCTCAAAGAAGGCAAAAGCCTAAGAGTATGTGTATGAAAACAAACAAGTGAACAAACACAAAAACCCTAAACACCATTGCTAATCAGAGCTATTCAGGTTGTAACCACATTGACTTATCACCTAACACCTGTTAGAATGGCTAACATCAAAAGGTAACTAATACCTCAAGGATGTATAAAGAATTACCAAAATACTATTGACTTAAACACAAATAACAAAAGCCCTAGAGAGAGCACTGTGTAGATTCCTCACAAAATACAGACAGATTGCACATGATTTGTCAACATCACTATTCAAAGAAAATGAAATCAGTGTCTTGAAGATACAGCACTCAGATAGTATTCATAACATTGAATAATAAGATCCAAGATATGGAATCCCATCAAGTGTCCACCAATGGATAAGATCCTAGGTTGGTGCATTATCCAGTTGTTATCATAGAAGCTTTTTCTGGCAGCAGATGGGGGCAAGTGAAGAGACCCACCACCAGATATTATGCAGAGAGAGTCTAAACTGGAAGTTTCCTTTGGATCCCTCCCCTAGGAGATCAGGGAATCCCCAGAAAGAGGGAGAGGAAAGATTATAGGAGTCAGAGGTTATGAAGGACACCAGGAGAAAGAACATGACCCACTGAATCAATTAAGAAGGGTTCATATGGGCTCACATGGGCCCATATAGGCTCACATGGGCTCACATGGGCTCACATGGGCTCACATGGGCTCACATGGGTTCACAGAGACTGAAGCAGCAAGCACAGCCTGCTTGGGTCTTCACCATATGTGTTATGTTATGGCTGCTAGCTTGGTGTCTTTTGTGGGACTCCTAACAGTGGGAGCATGTATATTTCTGATTCTTTTGGCTGCTCTTGGGAATCTTTTCCTCCTATTGGGCTGCTCTGTCCAGCTTCAATATGAGGGCTTTTGTCTTGTCTTATTGCATCCCACTTTGTCTCATTTGACTGTTGTCTCTTGGAGGCCTGTTCTTTCCTGAAGAGGAAACAGAGGAGGAATGGATCTGAGGGAGAGGGGAGATGTAGGAGAGCTGAAAGGAGTGGAAGGAAGTGAAACTGGTCAGGATGTATTGTATGAGAGAAGAATTTATTTTCACTAAAAAATTGAAAATATTCAAGAATATTTTAATAAAAAATTCAGTGAGGCTGGAAGAAAAATTTCAAGAGAGCTTTATGTAAAAAATATTCACCACAAAAAAGGTAAGTGTGTGAAGTAAAGATATGTTAGTGAGGTCATGAACCATTCTAAAATGTAGGCAACATTCAAAACTCACATGTGTAATAATTATATGTAATTATTTCAATAAAAACTGATGACATTGGCTGGGTCCTCATCCCAAACCCATGGATTCTGAGCTACATTGAAAGAAGTATTTATATGTGGCAACTATCAATGCAAGAGACGCAAAATCAGACAGCTCTGCTGCCATTCTCTGACCTGCTTTTTAGGGCGTTTAAAGCTTGGTAGTCAGTGAAGTCATTCATGCTTTTCAGGGTGATCTTGTTGTTCTGCACACTAGCAAAGGCATAGATGAGGTAAAAACACAGGCAGGGGTCAATATCAGCAGGACTGAAACTTTCCAGTCTTGGCCTGTTCCGGGCCACATTATTTTAGTAGCACATCAGCTGGTAGGAAGAACCTGTGGACGGTGAGCAAGAACAGTGGCCTGATGTAGATGGCAAGAACTCTTTTGACGGTTGGCCCTGCCTCTTTCCCTTGCTGGGCCTCAGGCACCTGTTCCCTGGGAAGCGATAATTTAACCTGAGTCCAGACATTGCAATTTAGACACCAGGCACTGACTTGAAGTTGATTATTGTAACCGCGACACTCATTTTTGAATCTTGGATAAGTTAGAAGACTAGTTAGATGGCATGCCACTGTTTCTGTGATGCTCTGCACGAGCTGGCTTGTTAATGCTAAGGTGGGCATACCACAGAGGTTGATGCTGATAGCTGAGCTGAAATAGTCAACTCCCAACAGTGAAATTCTGTCTCTTTCCCTCATTGGTTTATCTCTTGACAACTTTTTCAAATAAAGTCATATGAGAGTTTAATTTAAAAATCCCAAATAAGAAGAAAGTACATTAAGTAACTCTTAGAGATTTGAGGCTTATGGTGGGAATAGGTTTTGTAAACAATAAAATGTGAAATCATGACATACCCAGCTGAGAATTCAGCAGAAGTGACAAACATAGAGAGATAGAGAGAACAAACATTTACTGTGAAACATTTGCCTGAATCCTTGAGTATCAAACTCCAACACAGTAGGGCCAGTCTACTGGCCATAGATTGGAACAGCCCAAGTGAAACTTTACAGCCATTTCAAGGGGTGGCATTTTCAGTGAATAAACATTTCAATCTACTCATATGATTTAGTGGAAAATGGCAATGGCCATCCTTGTCCACTTTCTGTGTCCTAATTAATTGTTACTGAATGTAAAGTTCACAGAACTAATACTGTCTGAAATTACTTCAGTTTCCTTTACTTAGTAATCACCCCTTTAGACTGTGTGTCACCTCCCAGAGTTTGAGCCCAGCCTTCTGACAGTCAAGCCATCCACCAAAGCAGAGAACAGTATTCCCACAGTCTGAGTTGTTTGAAGCATCTTTGAAGAGACCTTGCTAGAGGAACAAAGATGTGAAGTTCCAGGCACCTCTCATTGGCTTCAACAGAGCAGGTTTTGAGACAGCATGTCTTACTAATTAGCCCAGACCAGCCTTGAACTAGAGAACCTTCTCCCATGTCTCTTGATAGCTGGAATGATAGGCCTGAACCACCATCATGTAACCAGACCACTTCCGAGTCTTTTATGTGTTGAGCTTCAGTGTTCATCTGAAAAAGTTTCTGAAGCTTAAACAAGTTTACAAAGCACAAATTTAGAGCAACTAGGAAGATTTCAATGACTTGGCTCAAAACCACTACCGAATAAATCTCTCTGAATGGTTGTCTGTGAGCAACACTTTTACTTCATCAGTGCAGCAGACCTATGGAGGATAAATGAGTAATAAATCTGAAAACAGTAGAATAAAGACAACTAGGATAGCTGCATCTTAAGTTTCTACTGATTTTCTTCTCTGTAAAAGCTAGTTCTAGCAAATAAGTAAATAAATATAATGCCAATTAAAGGCAGATAGTATAGGAATATGAATGTGTGGACAAAAACGGGAACCAGCAGAAAAGTATTGTTAAAAATGAGCCTCTTTTCAGGATATGCCTGTGTCATCAGTGAAGGCAGAAGAGTTATCACAGCTGTGAGGTTAGGAAAACCAGACTTCCTGAATGATGGAAGAAAATTTGAAATGATGAAAGAAGAACAGTAATGCATAGAACTGTAGTGTGACGATGCCTCATGGTTGTCAGATCCTGAGAACAAAAGAAGACAGGCACCATTGAGTCTTTATGTCTGATTACCAACTCACCTGTGACAAGAATGAGCTTGCTCATGATGTCTTCAGCACTGCTTCAGCAGAGCCTCAGCTGGCTTTTTAAACAATTTAAGACTGGGGTAATCCCAAGGTTTGTCAGGCAGAAAGTGTTTACTAGGATGTACGTGACTAAACAGTAAACCCCCAGCTTTCCTCCCCTACTGACTCCGTTCCTTTAGTATCTCACTGCTACCACCTTTCCTGTTTTGTGTGATAAAACAATGATGTGCCTTAGCCGTTGGGTGGAGACAACCAGCACAGGGAGTACTCATTCCCTTAATTTCATTTTTTGGCAGTTCCCAAGCACACAGCACTGCTCAGGTATTGCAGTTAAGTTTTATTGTACTTATTTCTTTCCTGACATAAAATAATTTTCTTGCAGGAAAACAAATAATAAAACCACTTCAATTTTTTTTTCTGTTTTTAAACCCCTCTTCTTGGAATCATTTGCATGTAACTCTTGTGGTCAGTGCTAATGGACCTTCACTCTTTAGGGGCCACATTTTGAATATTGAATATTGTGTGCACACTTGTTCTTTGGAATGAATTCCAGTAATGGTTATAAGATAAATTTATTTAAGAATGTATGGACCCTGAAATGTTCCTTCTCAGGCTTCTACCCTCTTAGTATTCTGTAGCATAAATTGACATCCAAGAGTCATTGAAAAAGATTTGCAGTTGCCAATACATTAAGATGATGGTATTGAAATGTCTCTTTTACTAGAAATACTTGTTACCTGATTATTTCTTGAGTTTTAAAAATAGAAATTAATTCATTATAGTCTTCCCAAACACCATCTTCTAGTATGATCTTACATTAAATTTCTGTTTTAGTTAAAATGGTGTGCTTAATACCTCAACATAATTTGCGTGCCTCTGCTCAAGCTGTTACATCCTCTCACATCTTACTTTCTACCCCAATCATAGAATTCAAAGTTCAGATCAGACTCTGTCTTTATCATTCATTGATGCCCTTCCTCTTAATCCTTCTATGTACTCTAGCCCATGTTGTCTGTACAGCTTATGACTTGTGATAATATCTAGAACTCAAGTAGTAGGCAAATGTATGGCCTCCTTGTACCCCATCAGAGTTACTATGAATCCAGGCTCCTTTCATCATTTGATACATTTGAAAATTAAAATGTATCTATTCTGCTACAATAACTATGTCTTATGTAATGGTTTCTGTCTATTTCAAAGAAAAATTTCCTTGAGGAGAAGGGGAAGACAACATTTATCTGTGGGTATAAGGACAGGTATTTAAATTTTGGTTAAGGATACTACTGGTTTAGTAAAGTGGAGGTTGTAGGTTCTCCTCCAAGATTCATTACTTCACTAGTCCTAGGTACATGACTAGGTTTCCAGTCAGTATAGAAAACCACAGTCGATCAAAATGTAGAGTTGTTGGACCCATTGCTGATACATCTATAACACAATTCCTGCACCTAAGGCTCAGGGATCATTGCAAGAGAGGGGGTTAAAGGATTGTAAGAGCCAGAGGAACAGGGAGTTTGATGTGAGATTGTGTCTTCTAGAAATGTCAGAACTTCCACCCATGAAGTCTCACAAACATGGCTGCTTAAAACATGACCTGAACAAGAATGACACCAATAGAACATGATAATGTGGATGGGGGAAAACTCATGAAGCCTCAACCCTGACAAAGAACTACAGTTAGCTAAAGAATGCTGAGATATAGTATTTCCCAGGGAACAGTACACCAACCAATTGGTTGTCCAATACCAAATGGTCAGTCCTGAAAAGTATATGTAACAATAGACAGACCAAGCATATTGTATTCATGTACTTATGAGTATGTATGTATAAATACACACACATATATGTATATAACAACAATTCAAGGAAAATGGATTATAACTATGAAAGAGTGCAAGGGGAGTGTATATGTGAGTGTTTGAAGGGAGGAAAGGGAAGGGGGAAATGATGTAATTATACTATAATCTCAAAAAAATATTAAAAAGCTAATTAGATCTTGAGGATTTGGTTCCCATCCACAGAATCATACAACGTCTCTTCATGCACATTTATGTCCTACAATTCTATTCTTAAAATGGATGGAATATACCTAGAATCTCAGTTATGGATCCCCAGTTTGTCCTTCCCCATGCCCTCCACCCCACCCACAACAATGATTTAGGAACACATGGAGTTCTAAGAACTGGACCCCATGCACGAATTTCCCCACCCCTGAGGCAGTCTGCCTACTTGGCAGCCATCTCAACCAGTGATCAGCCCATGGACATAATGTTCTAGGACTGTGAACCCAGGCAGGGACCCTCAGATCAAGCACATCACCCAACCATTCACCAGCTACCCTACCCACCACATTTCACAGGGAAAGCATGACATCCTGAGACTATGACTCTAGTAGTGGCATCTAAGCCAGTCTGTCCACTGTCTGCTAGCCACACCGCTCATGCTCATTGTGCTATTCTGGGACAGTGTGGAGTCCTATGACAAGAAACCTCAAGTATTGATACCCCAGACCCAGTCCATCTACTCTTTAGCTATGCCACTCACCCACAGCACTCCAGGACTGCAAGGATCTCTGATTCCTAGAGTCCCAGGTAGGGAACCCCAGAGCCAGTCTGCCACCCCACCCACCAGGTACCCCATGACAGCATGGTGCCCTGTGCCCCAGACTCCAGATGGGGTTCCCTTAGCCTAACTGCAAACTCACCATCCTCTGCCTGAAGATGATGGTTTGGTGTCCCATAGAGTACCATTCACTATTATTGAGAGTGACCCCATCTTATGCTACTTAAGGACCATCTGTAGAACCCTGTTGGCCCTCCACAGACATCTGAAGATTGGAAGCAAGAATCTTCTAAGGCTAAAGAAGGTTTGTTCTTGAGCTCAGTTGCTTAACAACAGAAGTTGCACATATCCCTAGCTGAAGTGGGACTCCTTAAGATACCTCATTCTCACATCAATAGAGAGTTGTTGTAAGACTAAATCCAAAACCATTCAGCTGGTCCACAACCAAGCAAGTTGGGGGTAACATCAAACAAAGATCCAAATATCCACCTAACAAAGGTGAAACTAGACACTCATACCAAGAAAAACCAACACCAACCTAATTCCAGATCCCCATCTTCTGTTGCAAAAACAAAACTGACATGGATAACTAAGAAAATATATCTCCTTCTTTCCTAGTTTCTCTGGAGCTGTGGGTTGTAGAGGGATGTATGGATCACCCTGGGAAGGGGAAATAGATGAGATCTCTATGAGTAAACTGGGGGTGAGGGGGGCAATAGAAGGTAGGGGATGGGGGATGAGAACATAAGGGAACTTGATGGTTGAGCTGGAACAGGGACAGAGTGGGAGAGCAATGAAAGAGATACCATGATAGAGGGAGTCATCATGGGGATAGTGAGAAACCTGGTGCTAGGGAAGTTCCCAGGAATCCACAAGAATGACCCCAGATTAGACTCACAGCAATAATGGAGAGGATGCTTGAACTGGCTTACCCTAGTAATCAGATTGGTAAATACCCTAACTGTCATCATAGAGCCTTCATCCAGTAACTGATGGAAGCAGATGCAGAGATTCACAGCCAAGCACCAGGCTGTGCTCTAGGAGTCCAGTCAAAGAGAGAGAAGAAGGATTCTATGAGCTAGGGGCATCAAGTTCATGATGGAGAAACCTACAGAGATAGCCAAACCAAGCTAGTAGGAACTCATTTACTTTAGACCAATAGCTGTGGATCTTCCATGGAAATAGACTAGGCTCTCTGCATAAGCGATACAGTTGTGTAGCCTGATCTGCTTAAGGACTCCCCTGGCAGTAGGATCAGAATCCATCCCTGGTGCATGAGTTGGCTCTTTGGAACTCACTACCTATGGTGAGACACCTTGCACAGCCTTGATGCAGGGGGATGGGCTTGGACCTGCCTCAACTAGGCTCTGCTGACTCCCCATGGGAGGCCTTACCTTTTCAGAAGAGGGAATGGGGGATAAGTTGGGGGGAAAGGCTTGGGGATCTGTAAGAGGGAAGAGAGGGGGAATCTGTGGTTGGTATGTAAAATGAATAAAAAATTTCTTAATTAAAAGAAAAAAGAAAATATGTCTCCTTAAGAAATTATTACCCTCATTGTAATGTTCTCTGAGAAAAACAATCTAATTGATTAAGATAATGATTTCACAATAGCAATTATAAATATGTTCAATGAACTCAAATAGGATCTGAATAAATAAGTTAATAAAGACCACAGAAATACAGACAATTGAATGATGTATTTAAAACAATTCAAGACATGGAAATAGAATTTAATAAAGAGAATCTCTGAAGAAAAGCCAAAATATTATAAAACTTGAAGAATCTCAGTCAAACAAAAAACACAGAGAAAAGCCTGACCAGAAGATTTGGGACCATGAAGAAGAGGGAATATCAAGTCTCAAGGTCAAAGTGAGGAACTGGATCACTCAGTCAATGAAAACAATCTAAAAAAAAGGAACTCCATGCAAGAACTCTGATACATAATAGAAAGATCAAATCTATGAATAATAGACATAGAGGAAGAAATACAGGTCAAAGGCACAGAAAACGTTTCCAACAAAATCATAGAAGAAAGTTTCAAGAATTATGAAAAGAGGACCCTATCAAGGTTTGAAAGGTATATAGACTACCAAATAGAAAGAACTAGGAAAGAAACTCCTACATCACATAATAATCAAACACTAAATGTATTGAACAAAATTTTTTTTATTGAAAGCTGCAAGAAATAAAGACCAATTCACATATAAAGGCAGGCCCATAAGAACAGCATCTTTCCGGGCGGTGGTGGTGTACACCTTTAATCCCAGCACTCGGGAGGCATAAGCAGGCAGATCTCTGTGAGTTCGAGGTCAGCCTGGTCTCCAAAGCAATTTCCAGGAAAGGTGCAAAGCTACACAGAGAAACCCTGTATTGAAAAATCAAAAAAAAAAAAAAAAAAAAAAGAACAGCATCTTGATTTTTCAACGGAGACTTTGAAAGCCAGATGGGATTAGACCAATTTTTCACAAGTCCCAAATGATCTCAGGTTCAAACCTAGAATATTGTATGCAAAACTATCAGTCATAGTTGTAGGAGAAATAAAAAGTTTCAGTGTTAAAAACAGATTTAAGGAACTTATATTCACCAAACCAGCCCTTTAGAGGATACTAGAAAGATTACTTCAGTTTGAAGAGATTAAACACACCCAAGAGATCACAAGGAATAAAGAATTCCACAACAGTTCATGAAAAGAGATCTAAAAAATACAAATCAAAATGAAAACAGAAATTAATAAATGTTGTTTAGTAATAACTCTGAATATCAATAGTCACTATCCTCCTTCCCCTCCCAAAAATATCTTGGATTAGAGAACATAATCCATCTTTTGGTAGAGCTTATCTCACCATCAGTAGACACCACGATAGGGTAAAAGGATGCAAAAAGCTATTCTAAGCAAATGGAACTAAGAAATAAGCAGGGTTAATTATGATACCAAAGTTCAAAATAGACTTAAAACCAAAACTAGCTAGAAGAGATAGGAAAGGACAATTCATACTCATTAATGAACAATCCACTAAAAGGATATTATAATTCTAAACATTTAAACACCTAATACAGGCACACCCAATTTAGCAAAAGAAACACTATTAGATCTAAAACTACAAAGTGAACTTCAACAATGATAGAGGGATGGCTTCAATATTCCACTGCTGTGGGATGTATGGCAACTGTGTTGCTGATTAATCAGTAAAACACTGATTGGCCATTGGCTAGGCAGAAAGTATAGGTGGGGCAAGGAGGAGAATAAAGCTGGGAAGTGGAAGGCTGAGTCAGAGAGACACTGCCAGCTGCCACGATTACAACCAGCATGTGAAGATGCTGGTAAGCCACGAGCCATGTGGCAAGGCATAGATTAATGGAAATGGATTAATTTAAGCTGTAAAAACAGTTAGTAAGAAGCCTGCCACGGCCATACAGTTTGTAACTAATATAAGTCTCTGTGTTTACTTGGTTGGGTCTGAGTGGCTGTGGGACTGGCAGGTGAGAGAGATTTGCCCTGACCGTGGGCCAGGCAGGAAAACTCAAGCTACAAATGGCGCCCAACATGGGGCAAGAGTTTCCACCTAAAAACTGAGAAAAAAGATTCTAAAACGGAGCTAAAAACAGTTCCTAATTGTCTCTCTCAAATGAGCAGCAGCTGCTGGTTTGAGCTGCTGGTTTGAGCTACTTGTGGGTTTCTAGCTTGCATGCTCAACCTGCCGCCATATGGCGGGAATGAGGCCTCTGCAAGTGGCACATTAAGCTGCATGGTGGATTTAGACTTTGCTAGTACAAAACAAAAAAAAAAAAAAAAAGAGGTTTCCGGGCTACACGCTGCTTGGCTAAAAGCATAGACCCACGATAGCTCCCAGAGCTGGTGGTGAATGTACCACCCCATGTTGGGAAGCTGAGGTGGGCGGAGCCAGCAGCCACAGCTGCTGCAGTTTAAAGCAATAGATTCACAGTAAGACAGATTCAGATGTAATAGTTTACAATGTGTGTAAAATATATGTAGGCTTGAAAGAGACAAAAAAGGTGATATATACAGTTATATAAACAAATACATAGTTTTAAAAAATAAAGTCTTTAAAGAGACAGTAAAATTAATATAAAAAATAAGCCACATAAAGATGAATATTACACAGAGAATCTGGATTGTGTTGTCTTTGGGATTCTTAACTGCAGAGAAATATTTGATTGTAAAGGAAGCTGAGTTAAACCAATATGTATATTTTAAAGGTACCTTGACTTCAAAATTTGGATATAAGGATATGTTGCTTTGGAAAAGAGTCTCTGCTTTTGTTCCTACAGAAAGCCAAAGGCTATGGATTTGTTCCAGATTAAGATACATCAGGTTTGACCAGCCAAGACCCCCTGAAAGATCTCCGATGACACCATGGCCCAGATGATCCAACATCCAGAATGGTTTGAAGGCATCTGGCTCAGACGATACAGCCTCATGGACTATTCCATAATTCTAAAATTTTTTTTGTTTCCCCATAAGATACAGTGCCCCCTTCCAGCAGGAAGTAGTAAGAGAAGCTACGCCCAAATTCCCAAATTATATGTAATTTTACTTTGTTAAGGTTAAAACCTTCCTTTTTGAAAAAAAAAAGGGGGGAAGTGCTGTGGGATGTATGGCAAATGTGTTGCTGATTAATAAATAAAACACTGATTGGCCGTTGGCTAGGCAGGAAGTATAGGCGGGGCAAGGAGGAGAATAAAGCTGGGAAGTGGAAGGCTGAGTCAGAGAGACACTACCAGCCGCCACGATTACAACCAGCATGTGAAGATGCCGGTAAGCCACGAGCCATGTGGCAAGGCATAGATTAATGGAAATGGATTAATTTAAGCTGTAAAAACAGTTAGTAAGAAGCCTGCCATAGCCATACAGTTTGTAACTAATATAAGTCTCTGTGTTTACTTGGTTGGGTCTGAGTGGCTGTGGGACTGGCAGGTGAGAGAGATTTGCCCTGACCGTGGGCCAGGCAGGAAAACTCAAGCTACATTCCACTCTCAGCAATAGATCATCCAGACAAACAAAACAAAACAGCCCCAAACAAAACAACAACAAGAAAACAAAACAAAAATCCCACAAAAAACTTTGTAGTGAAACTCTGGAGTTAAATGAAATAAATCAAATATATCTACTAGACATACAGAACATTCCACCCAAACGCTAATAATACACTTTCTTCTCAGTAGCCCATGAAACTTTCTCAAAAATTGACCACATATTAGTATACAAAACATGTCTCAACAAATTTAGGAAAATTTGAATGATAACCTGGATTCTATTTGACCACAACAGGATAAAGCTGGATGTAAAGCAAAACATAAAAACAAAACTAGAAATCTCAGAACATACATGAATTCATGGAAACTAGACAATATACAACTGAATGAAAAATTTGGCCAAAGGAGAAATCAAGAAGGAAATTTAAAACAAATCCCGAGAACTAAGTGAAAATAAAGACAATACAGTATACCTAAATCCGTGAGACAGAATGAAGACAGTCCTAAGAGGAAGGGGTACACTGAGTGCACAGATAAAAATTTAGAGATTAAATATTAATCACTGAATGATGTGCCTGAAGGAAAACAAGAACAAATGAAACTCAGAAATAATATTCAGGAAGAGACAATAAAAATCAGGGCACATACTAAGTAGAGATAAGAAAATAAAAACAAAAAACCAATGCAATATAAAGAACTGATGAAATGAAGAGTTGGTTCTTTGAAAAAATTAACAAGATTTACAATTAGCCAAAGTAACCAAAAGGGAGAGGGAACCCAACCTAATAAAACAGAGGAAAAAGCAAACACTACAAGAGATACTGAAGAAATTTGGATAATCATGAGGACACACTTTAAAAAAAATCTATATTCTTCTGAACTGGAAAATCTCAAAGAAATAAATGAATTTCCAGATATATATGACTTGTCAAAATTAATGAAATAATTTTAATGAAATAAAGTAAATAAGTTAAATAGACCCATAACAATCAATGAGATAGAAACAGCAAGTAAAAATTTCACAACTAAAAAAGCCTAGAATCAGATGGATACAGCACAGAACTCTACCAGACCTTCAAAGAAGAACTAACATAAACTCTCCTCAACCTAGTCAACAAAACAGAATAAGTAGTTCAAAAATTCTTTTACAAAGCCAATATTACCCTGATACCAATACCAAAGACTCAATAAAAGTGAAAATTATAGACCAATCTCCCTGATGAACATAGATGTAAAAATACTTGCACAACAAAATCATTTATTTATTTATTCATTCATTTATTTATTTATTCACTCATTCATTCATTTATTTTTTTACTGCAGTAATTTTCTTTATTTTCTCTTTTTTTAATTAAGAAAATTTCTACTCACCTGTATACCACCCACAGATCTCACCTCCTCCCTCATCCCACATGCCCCCAGCCCTCCCTCCCAAGCCACCTTTCCATTCCCACACCCTCCAAATCAAGGTCTCCTATGGGGAGTCAACAGAGCCCGGCACACCGAAAAAGCCCCTCCCTGCCGCACCAAGGCTGCGCAAGGTGCCACACCACAGGCACGAGGCTCCCAAAAGCCTGTCCATGCACCGGGGATGGATCCTGATCACTGCGCCAGGGTGTCCGCTAAACAGTTCAGGTTAAACAACTGTCTCCTGCATCCAGATGGCCTAGTCCAGTCCCATGGAGGCTCCAAAGCCACTAGTCCACAGTTCATGGGTCTCCACCAGTGTGGCTAGAGATGTCTGCACGTCTTCCCATCATGAACTCATCGTCCCCTGCCTGCAGAATCCCTCCTCTCTCCCATCAACTGAATTCTTGGAGCTCAGCCTGGCAACTGGCTACGGATCCCTGCATCCACTTTCGTCAGTCACTGGATAAAGGCTCTATGATGACTGTTAGGGTATTCACTAGACCAGTCACCAGAGTAGACCAGTCCAGGCACCCCCTCCATCACTGCTAGCAGTCCAAGGTGGGGTCATCTCTGTGGATTCCTGAGAGCTTCCCCTGCACTTTGCCTCTTCCCACTCCCATGATGTCTTCATTTATCACGGTATCTCCTTCCCTGCTCTCCCATCCGTCCCCGCTCCAGCTCCACCCTCCCATTTCCCTATGTTCTCACCCCCCATTCCTTGCCCTCTGCTTCCCCTCCCACCCCCAGCCTGCTTATGCAGATCCCATCCACTTCTACTTCACTGGGCGATCCCTGTGTCCCTCCCAGGGTCCCTTCCTGTCAGCTAGCCTCTCCAGAGTCATGAGCTGAAGTCTGGCTGTCCCTTGCCCTACATCTAGTATCCACTTATGAGTGATTACATACCATGTTTGTCCTTCTGAGTCTGAATTACCTCACTCAGGATGATATTTTCTAGTTCCATCCATTTGCTTGCAAACCTCATGATATTATTGTTTTTCTCTGCTGAGTAGTACTCCAATGTGTATATGAGCCACATTTTCTTTATCCATTCTTCAGTTGAGGGACATCTAGGTTGTTTCCAGGTTCTGGCTATTATGAGTAATGCTGCTATGAACATAGTTGAGCATGTGTCCTTGTGGTATGACTGAACATTCCTTGGGTATATGTCCAAGAGTGGTATAGCTGGGTCTTGAGAAAGATTGATTCCCAATTTTCTGAGAAACTGCCATAGTGATTTCCAGAGTGGTTATATAAGTTTGTATTCCCACCAACAGTAGAAGAGTGTTCCCCTTGCTCCACATCCTCTCCAGCATAAGCTATCTTCAGTGTTTTTGATCATAGCCATTCTAGCAGGTGTAAGATGATATCTGAGTCATTTTAATTTGCATTTCCCTGATGACTAAGGATGTTGAGCAATTCCTTAAATGTCTTTCAGCCATTTGAGCTTTTTTCTGTTGAGAATTCTCTGTTCAGCTCTATAGCCCATTTTTTAATTGGACTATTAGGAATTTTGATGTTTAGTTTCTTGACTTCTTTATATATTCTGAATATCAGCCCTCTGTCAGATTTGGGGTTTCTGAAGATCTTTTCTTATTCTGTAGGCTGTCATTTTGTTTTATTTACCGTGTCCTTTGCTCTACAGAAGTTCCTCAGTTTCAGGAGGCCCCATTTATTAATTGTTGCTCTCAGTGTGCTACTGGTGTTATATTTAGGAAGTGGTCTCCTGTGCCAATGCATTCGAGACTACTTCCTATTTTCTCTTGAGTGTAATTGGATTTATGTTGAGGTCTTTGATCCACTTGGACTTGAGTTTTGTGCATGGCGGCAGATATAGATCTATTTGCAATCTTCTGCATGTTGACATCCAGTTATGCCAGCACCATTTGTTGAAGATGCTTTCTTTTTTCCATTGTGCACTTTTGGCTTCTTTGTCAAAAATCATATGTTCATAGGTGTGCGGATTAATGTTAGGGTCTACAATTCAATTCCATTGGTCCACATGTTGGTTTTTATGCCAGTACCAAGCTGTTTTTATTACTGTAGCTCTATAGTAGAGCTTGAAGTCAGGGATCGTGATGCCTCCAGAGATTATTTTATTGTACAGGATTCTTTTGGCTATCCTGGTTTTTTTGTTTTTCCAAATAAAGTTGAGTATTGTTCTTTCCAGGTCTGTGAAGAATTGTGTTGGGGTTTTGATGGGGATTGCATTGAATTTGTAGATTGCTTTTGGTAAGATTGCCATTTTTACTATGTTAATTCTACCTATCCATGAGCATGGGAGATCTTTCCATTTTCTGATATCTTCTTCAATTTCTTTCTTCAGAGACTTAAAGTTCTTATCATACATGTCTTTCACTTGCTTAGTTAGTTACCTCAAGGTATTTTATATTATTTGTGGCTATTGTAAAGGGGATATTTCTCTGATTTCTTTTTCAGGCTATTTATCATTTGTATATAGGAGAGCTACTAATTTTTTTTTTTAGTTAATCTTGTATCCTGCCACCTTGCTGAAGGAGTTTATCAGCTGTAGGAGTTCCCTGGTAGAATTTTTGTGGTCACTTATGTATACTATCATATTGTCTGCAAATAGCGAAAGTTTGACTTCTTCCTTTCCAATTTGTATCCCCTTGATTTCCTTTTGTTGTCTTTTTGCTCTAGCTAGAACTTCAAGTACTATATTAAATAAGTATTGGGAGAGCAGACAGCCTTGTCTTGTTCCTGATTTTAGTGGAATCACTTTGAGTTTCTCTCCATTTAATTTGATGTTGGCTGTTGGCTTGCTGTAAATTGCCTTTATTATGTTTAGGTATGTTCCTTTTTACAACAAATTTAAGAGCATGTGAAATAGAATTATTTGCCATGATCAAGTGATCTTCATCCAAGAAATACAGGGATGGTTCAGCATACAGAAATCATAAACTGTAGTCTACCACATAAACAGACTCAAGGACAGAAACCATCTTGATCATCTCATTAGATGTAGAAAAGATCTTTGACAATATCCAACATCACTCATAATCAAAGTCTATATTATCTAGGGATATAGGACATATTTCAACACAATAAAGGCAGTATATGACAAGTTCACAGTGAACATTACGCTAAATGAGAAAAGGTCAAAATATTTACATTAAAATCAGGATCAAGACAAGATTGTCCACTGTCCTGTTGAATATACCATTTGCAATCCTAGCCAAGTAAAGGAGATTCAAATTGGAAAAGAAGTCAGAACATCCTTATCTCAGAAGATATGATTCTATACACAAAAGTCCCCAAAGAGTCCACCAGAGCAAAGTAGCAGGACACAAAATTAACATACAAAAACAAGTAGCTTCTTTTGGCCCATCTTCCTTTCCCCTCTTTTATTATATATTTTTCTCATATAATATATAGTGATTATGGATGCCCTTCTCTCTACTCCTTCCAGTTCCTACCCATCTCCTTTCCCACCCAGATCCACCCTCTTTTTGTTTTTCATTAGAAAACAAACATTCTAAGGGATTATAATATAATATAAAATGATATGATATAATAAACATACTATAATAAGATAAAACAAAAACTAATTATTGAAATAGGACAAAACAAAGAAATAGAAAGAAAAGAGCTCAAGGAAAGACACAAGAAACAGATATAGTTGAAGAGACTCACTTGTTTGCATACCCATGAAACATGTAAAAACACAAAACTGAAAACCATACTATATACATAAAGGATCTGTAGAGTAAAAATAGAAAACATAAACAAACACATACAAAATATATAAATCAAATAAAAAATAAAAAAAGATTTTAAAAAAGCCCTGACATGGCATTATGAGACAAGGAACTTCCAAAGATGTCGCTGAGTTCATGTTCTGTTGGCCATCTACTTCTGGGCATGCAGCTTATCCTTAAGAGCAGTTTGTTTCCCTAGTGAGACTCCCATGGAGAAAACTAAATTTTCACTTGCAAGTTGTTATTGATTGGAAATAGATTCTGGGTTAGGAATGGAGGCATGTGTCCACTTCTCCTTTTAGCTCTAGGACCCCATCTGGTGCAAATCTGTGCAGGACTGTGCATGCTACCTCAGTCTCTGTGAGTTCATAAGTGCTGCAATCTTATTGATTTAGAAGGCATGTTTCCTTGGTGTCCTCCATACCCTCTACCTCTTACATTTTTTCTGTCTCTTCTTCCATAGGGTTCCCTGATCCACGAGGGGAGGGATTTGATAGAGACATCCCATTTAGGACTGAGTGTTCCAAGGTCTCTCACCCTCTGTATATTGTCTGGCTATGGGTTTCTGTATTTGTTCCCATCTGCTGTGGGAGGAAGCTTCTCCAATAATGGCTGAGCAAGGCACTGATTTACAAGCATAGCAGAATGTCATTAAGAGTACCTTTTTTCTACATTTTTTTAGTAGAACAGTAGTATTAGTTTTTACCTTAGGTCCATGTGTAGCTGGAAGTTTCTCCGGTCCAGAAAAACTTCCAGCTACATCCATGGGCTATCTAGTCTCTGGTTCTTAATCATCGAAGCAGTGCCAGGTATGAGTTCTATCTTGTGGAGCAGGCTTTAAGTCAAATCAGATATTGGTTGGTTACACCTACAAGCTTTATGCCACCATTGCACTAGCATATCTTGCAGGCAGGACACTATTGTAGATCAAAGGATATGTGGTTCTACAACTGAAGAAACATGACACCTAGCTCATTGTGTTGGATTTTCATGGGGATTGCATTGAATCTACAGATTGCTTTTGGTAGGGCAGCCATTTTTACTATGTTAATCCTACAGATCCATGAGTTTTTATCATACAAGTCTTTCACTTGCTTGGTAAGAGTTATCCCAAGATATTTTATATTATTTGAGGCTATTGTGAAGGTTGTTGTTTCCTTGGTTCCTTTTTCAGTCTGTTCATTATTTGCATTTAGGAAGGCTACTGATTTTTGTGAGTTAATTTTGTATCCAACTATTTTCTCAGTTCTATCTGAGAAGGCAATTAATGGCTCCATGGGAGAGAGGGTCATTTCTTATTTTTCTTCAGGAGTAAAGATACTGGTAAGTTGCCCAAGATTCAATGAATACCCATGCACATATAAGCAACTTTAATTAAACTCAGTGGGTTATTCAAAACAAGAAAGAGCAAAGGAGCTCACAGAGACTGAACCGACAATCACAGAACCTGCATGGATCTGACCTAGGCCCTCTGCATATATGTTGTGGTTGTGTTGCTTGGTCTTCTTGTGGGATTTCTAACAGTGGGGGTGGGGGCTATTCTTGACTCATGATGTCATTGTTTTTCTCTGCTGAGTAGTATTCCATTGTGTATATGTACCACATTTTGTTTATCCATTCTTCAGTTGAAGGGCATCTAGGTTGTTTCCATGTTCTGGCTATTACAAACAATGCTGATATGAACATAGCTGAACAAGTGCTCTTGTGGTGTGGTTGAGCATTCCTTGGGTATATGCCCAAGAGTGGTATAGCTGGGTCTTGAGGAAGAGTGATTCCCAATTTTCTGAGAAACTGCCATACTGATTTCCAGAGTGGCTGTACAAATTTGCATTCCCACCAACAGTGGAGGAGTGTTCCCCTTGCTCCACATCCTCTACGACATAAGCTGTCTTCGGTGTTTTTGATCTTAGCCATTCGGACAGGTGTAAGATGGTATCTCAGAGTTGTTTTTATTACAGATGATTTTTTAATTGAAACTTTGAAATACAGAAGAGCATGAATTAATGCATTCCAAGTCCTAAAAAGGATGGGCAACCTATACTAACATACTCAGTAAAACTATCTGCAAAAATGAAGGAGTAAGAAAAGCTTACCATATTATAAACAGCCTAAAAACTAATATCTGTAACCTCTCACCTATAGACTGTCCTGCCTATGGGAGGTGCTAGGATTGGTGTCTAGCTCAGTTGTCAACAGAGAGGTGTCATCCAGTAACCGATGGAAATAGCAGCAGACCTACAGCCAATCATTAGTTGGAGCTTGGTGACATCTGAAGAAGAGCGAGAAAAAGGTTTGTAGGAGCCAAAGGGATCAAGGACACCACAAGAAAACTAATCAACTAAGAATCAACTAATGTGGCTCATGGGGGCTGACAGAGACTGAACCAACAACCAGGAAGTCATATTTTGCATTGAATAGAGAATTGAGCATAGAAAAGAGATTATGAAAAGAAATACAAGACCATATTTATTAAGACACAGAATACCACTGAGAGCACAAACAATACCATCACAATTCAACAACATTAAGGCCAACAATTGTGAAGTGGTACTTCACAAAACTGAAAAGCTTCTGTACAAATAAAGAAATAATCAATCTGCTGAAGAGGAAGGCCATAAATTTGGAGAAAATCTTTTCTATCTACATATTTGGCAGAGGATTAATATTTACAATATATAAAGAACTAAAAAAGGAATCAATAAAACAATTGTCCTATTTAAAAATTGGGCCTGGGACCTGAAAAAGAATTCTAAAACTTGCCTAAAAATATCTCAAAAAAAGGTTCTAGTCATATCAATTAGTGAGATACAAATCAAAACACATTTGAGATTGCATTTTACCCAAACCAGAATGGCAAAGATCAACAAAACAACTCTCAACAATTACTGGAGGGTGTGTGGGGAAAAATAAACCCATAACTTTGTTGATAGAATTGCAAACTGGTACAACCACTATGGAAATTAGTGTGGAGAACTCTCAAAATGATAGCAGTAAATCTACCATTGACCCAGCCATACCACTCCTTGTCATATGCTCAGAAGACTTGACATGTATTTTTTTAGCCCTATGCATTGTTGCTTTATTCACAATAACTTGGAAATGGAAGCAACCTAAATGCCCTTCAACTGATGCATGAATAATGAAAATTTGGTACATACACACCATGTAATACTATTCAGCTGCTAAAGGAAAATGAAATCATGAACTTTGAAGGTAAATGGATGTAACTAGGAAGGATCTTATTGTGTGAGGTAACCCAGACTAAGAAAGACAAACATTGTATATTCTCTTCCATTGAAGGCTCCTAGCTCCAAATCTTCAGATGCATATACATATCCTAGGTAACAGCAAAAACTAGGAAGGTAAAAAAGGACCACTGTTGGGGTCACAGTGTCAGGGAGAAACAGAGAAGGGTATAGTAGGGTACAATGACATGATCAGAGAAATGGGGAAAAATGGGGACTCTAATTGGTGGGTGGGTAGAGACAAATTCAAAATAAGGCTGATAAAATAATGGTAAGGATGTCTGAACAAGTCATAATCAATCATCCTATTAACTATTTACCTAAAATCCTATAATAAACACATTTGTAGATAAATATATGCATATATTTATAGATATAAATGTACATATATTTATGAAAATTTCTAAACTGGGCTGACAGTGCTTCCTCTAAGACCTAAAGACCATCTAATAAAACCCCAACATCAGACATGAGAAGTGGTCCTTTTAGTTGTTGGTTAGGGTTGTCCAAGAGACTCCCAAAATACTACATACTATTACTATTGCCCTTGGTTGCCCCACAACCAGAGGTGTAAGATAAATCCCTATTGCTGAAGACATTGTACAGTTCATTCACAGGGCCCAGAGATTTCTGACCTGGAACTCACCTAAATGTCTCCTCCCAGAGGATCAGCTTACATAGTACCAGAAGGTTGACCTTAAGATTCACCCAAAAAGAGAGAAACTGTGCTTGATACTAGACACCTAGACAACTATCTAGAGCTAGTGAATTCATAGATCTTGGAGGAGAAACTACAAACACCACTTTACTAATCAGGATAATTCCTAACTGCACTCTAATATTTGTCCTTATACCCACAGATAAGTGTAGTTTTCACCCATTATCAAGGAAAATTTCTTTGCAATAATAGAAGCCAAGTACAGAAATCTACAACCAATTAAAGTGTAGAGTTGTGGAGCCCAGACCCAATGGATATATCCATCAAAGAAGCTTTTGTAGAGCAAAGGACATGGTCAACAAGACAAAGCAACAGCCTACAGAATGGGAAAATATTTTCACCAACCCCACATCTGACAGAGGGCTGATATCCAGAATATATAAAGAACCCAAGAAATTAGACATCAAAATGCCCAACAGTCCAATTAAGAAATAGGCTATAGAGCTAAACAGAGAATTCTCAACAGAAGAATCTTAAATGGCTGAAAGACATTTAAGGAATTGCTTAACATCCCTAATCATCAGGGAAATGCAAATCAAAATGACTCTGAGATACCACCTTACACCCATTAGAATGGCTAAGATCAAAAACACTGAAGACAGCTTATGCTGGAGAGGATGTGGAACAAGGGGAACTCTACTCCACTGTTGGTGGGAATGCAAGCTTGTGCAGTCACTTTGGAAATGAATATGACGCTTTCTTAGAAAATTGGGAATCAATCTCCCCCAAGACCCAGCTATACCACTCTTGGGCATATTTCCAAGGAATGCTCAATCATACCACAAGGGCACATGCTCAGCTATGTTCATATCAGCATTATTTGTAATAGCCAGAACCTGGAAACAACCTAGATGCCCTTCAACTGAAGAATGGATAAATAAAATGTGGTATATATACACAATGGAGTACTACTCAGCAGAGAAAAACAATGACATCATGAGGTTTGCAGGCAAATGGATAGATCTAGAAAAAAATCATCCTGAGTGAGATAACCCAAACTCAAAAAGACAAATATGGTATGTACTCACTCATAGGTGGATACTAGATGTAAAACAAAGAATGACTAGACTGCTATTCACAACTCCAGGGAGGCTACCTAGTATAGAGGACCCTAAGAAAGACACAGGGATCTCCCAAGGACAGAGAAATAGATGAGATCTACATGAGCAAACTGGACATTAAGGGTGTAATGAAGGGCAAGGGTTGAGGCAAAGAGAGCTTAGGGGAGCGGGAGGTCCCAGCTGTATCAAGAACAGAGAGGGAGAACAAGGAAAAAGAGACCATGATAAATGAAGACCCCATGGGTATAGGAAGAAGCAAAGTGCTAGAGAGGTCCATAGAAATCCACAAAGATACCTCCACAATAGACTACTGGCAATGGTCGAGAGAAAGCCCAAACTGACCTATTCTGGTGATCGGATGGCCAAACACCCTAACTGTCATGGGAGAACTCTCATCCAGTGACTGATGGAAGCAGATGCAGAGATCCATGGCCAGACCCCAGGTGGAGCTCCTGGAGTCCAATTGGCGAGAACGAGGGATTGTATGAGCGAGAATTGTTGAGACATTGATTGGAAAAAGTACAGGGACAAATAACCAAACTAGTGGAAACACATGAACTATGAACCAATAGCTGAGGAGCCCCCAACTGGATCAGGCCCTCCGGATAAGTCAGACAGTTGATTAGCTTTAACTGTTTGGGAGGCTCCCAGGCAGTGGGACTGGGACCTGTCCTTAGTGCATGAGCTGGCTTTTTGGAGCCTGGGGCCTATGCAGGGACACTTTGCTGAGCCTGGGTGAAGGGAGGAGGGGACTGGACCTGCCTCGACTGAATCTACCGGGCTGAGCTGAATCCCCAGGGGAGTCCTTGCCCTGAAGGAGATGGGAATGAAGGATGGACTGGGGGAGGGCGGGGGTCGGGGTGGGAGAAGGGAGGACAGTAGAATCCGTAGCTGATATGCAAAATTAAATTAAATTATAAAATATAAAAATTCTTAAGCCAAATTACCTTATAATTTTAACTTGAAGTCACTCCTAAGAACAGAAATGGGCACAATATTTAGAAAGAATCCCCCAAAGAGGAAAAGTTCTTTAGACACCTGCTATACCTGTTACATGTGGAAATTCCATAAAAAAGAGGCTTTTAAAAACAGCTGATAATTTCCAAAGGTTTTTATAGTATTTACTTTGGAATAAGAACATTCTTTCATGCCAGGTACGAAGTGTCCACAAAATGAAACTTAACTTTAGTGTATGAACAGGTGTTTGTCCACACTGGGAACAGCCAAAAAAGCTTTTAAGCCTAAAGGGCATGTCTAATGGTCTAACATGCCCCTTATAAAGAGATACGGTCGTAATTAGTCTGCACAGGGCAGGAAAGATTATGGCATTAGTGAGAGAAATAAGCAGCCAATCCTGCTAAGGAGATCTGTAAATTTAATGATTAGTCGTGTACACCTCTTGTTTAAACACTGTCTATTTAGAAGTCCTTGTGATAAGTAGGCCCTTAGATGGTATAAAAAGCCATTTGAGGCCTGCTGGAGCAGTACTGAAGGCACCATGGCCAAGCTCATTCTTGTTACAGGTGAGTCTGTAGCCTAGCCTTGTGTCCTTTTTTCCCTTCAGGATCTCACAACCACAAAACTGTCATTACATTGTACCTCTATACTTTTCCTTTCTTTCTTCTTGCTGCAAATTTTCTTCCCTCATACAATCAGTCTTTCTCTGGTTCTCAAAGCTCATGCCACTGGCATGGCCCTAAAAGCAAGTTTCACTGTTTTTTAGTACTTGTCTTACTCTTTCCTGTCCTGTCCAGTCATTCATTTTCCCCACTAATCTTGCTGCACCATCTGCCTTAAATTGATATTATGTTTATTTCTTTGGGTCCTGGAACTAGCTCCTTTAGAGATAAAACAATAGGAATCCACATAGAGCCATGCAATTTGTCTTTGCTCTGCCTTCTGCAGGATTATTTCCTATTTCTCTCTTATAGTCCTGCTTAGGGGATGATGACATAAGTGTCTCTCTGAGGCATTCTATCAAAGTGGCTGATGAAGTACTTGTTTAGAGCCAATTCTCACCTAAAACTTGCTAGCTGCTCTAAATTTGTGATTTCAAAACTTTGTTATTCTTCAAAACCTTTTCAAAAGTGACACTGAAGCCCAATATATAAAAAAAGCAGTGGCCCAGTTCTCTTGACAGTGATTCAAGCTTGTGGTCCCAGCACTCAAGTGGCACAGGCAGGAGGTTCTCCAGGTCAAGGCCAGACTGGGCTATAGAGTGAGATAACACCTAAGAGAAAGTGCTCTGTTGAAGCCAAGCAGAAGCATTTGGAGGCTTACTTAATACCTCTTCTAGAAAAATTTCTCTGAAGATGCTTTTTAGTGAGAAATCCACAGAGTCTGTTTAAAGGGCAAAGGATTTTTTTTAAGGGGAAAAACTGTACAGAGCAGAATTGATGCAGGTTCTGGAATACTGTTCCAGCCGCCTGGACCAGTCCTGATATCCAAGTTGCATGATGGAGGAAAGACAGCGATGCCTTCATGAATCTCAGGTCTTAAGGGTCCACGAGGCCAGGTCCCAGGGGCATGTACTTCAAGGTTGTAGGCAGGTGGAGCAGTTACCTGTTGCATCTCCAGGGGAGGTGCTTCAAGGTCATAGACAGAATAGCTACCAACTACATCTCCCCTTTTTGTCTAAATAAGAAAATTCTAACCTAATACAAAACTATGTACAGTAGGAATGATTATTGTCCAAGTATTGTACAGGAGAGGGGAAAAGTAATAACCTAAACAAAAATAGAATTACAACCAGCAAGAACAACATCAACATAATAAAATCCAGAGATGTCCAAATGGAGTGTCTTAGAAGCCCAACATTTTCTTGGGATCAGATCAGTGCTGCCAGGAGCAATTGTGTCAAATGTCAACAGA
The DNA here is from genome assembly GCF_949786415.1 of Peromyscus eremicus. Taxonomy (NCBI): domain Eukaryota; kingdom Metazoa; phylum Chordata; class Mammalia; order Rodentia; family Cricetidae; genus Peromyscus; species Peromyscus eremicus. The sequence goes on from NC_081421.1 coordinate 79,303,227, forward strand.
AATCTAAGTTAATAATACATTTAAATGTCATATTCTCTAGGTCTATGAAGTGTTTGAAGATTACCTATCCACCCTACCTATATTTCTGTAAATCTGGAAAAGCTAACTAAATAAGTATAAACATGACTAGTATGGGTGACTATCAACCTGTAATTCTTATCATTCTAAATAACTTAAAGGCTTCACATTATAAAAACAGTCTGTAAATACATGTATAGTAAAGGGACAATGACTTCGAACTTGTGACAATATACAAAATATCTTAAACAGAGGTAGAAATGTATAGTGCAATATGCAATATGACAACAATATCCTTAATATGTATCAATATACAAAATATCCTAAATAGAGGTAGAGCATACATATAGTATGACAAATATAATTTTACATTTGTATCAATATACAAAATAATATGTGTACAATATGATGATTATAGTTTTGTATTTGTATCAATATACAAATTACCTTAAACAGAACTATAAAAATAGTTTGGCTTTGTGTCAATTAAAGAATCCATCTCAGTGCAAATTATCTAAGGCTGATATTTTACTAAATTAGTTTATTAGCATATACAATAATCTACCTTAATATACTATACCTATCCATTTCCCTTTTTCTTTTCTTAAGGAGAATACTGAGTATAAATCTTATTGTTCCACCCCTAACCCTATAACCATTTATCTATAACCCTGAGAAAAATGAAACTTTTGGGAGAGGGACGTCATTTTCTTAGAATTGCTTCCTGCTGTTTAGGGGCCAATGGAATCTCTGTTGGGTCTTGTAAAAAAGCTTAGGCCTCAACAGGACTAGCTGTAGAGTCTGCAACCAGTCTCAGGGTAATGGGTAAGGTTGTCTGAGAATCTGGCTAGAAGTGTAGTATGATGGACTATCTCATCTTGTAACTGTCCTGGAGAGTTTTCAGTCCAAAGTTGATTGTTGAATAATGTACAGTGGCACCATTCTGGACTGGGTAGAATTGTTGTGGTGGGGCTCAATCTTCCTTCAGGAGACTTCAGAGATTGCTATTGGAAAGACTTATTTTTCACTATGGAAGTCTGAAACTTTACTAATATCAAAATGGAAAGTTTGGATTTATGCTGAATCAAGAAAAGATTCCCAGAAAGCAAGGACAAGCCTGGAAAGAAGTAGAATCTTGACAGTAATGGTCCATAGATTATTGGTTTTCTGTCTCACACCAGTTGGCTCTTCTGATATGAGACAGAATCTCCTAATTTTTCTTTTAGCAATATGCTTGTGTTTAGAAGAGGGAGCCACATTCCAACTCCAAAGCCAGCTTGATTTATAATTGATTCTGGACCACAGCTATTCTAGAATTAAAGAGATATCAATGTTAGGCAGTGAGATATTACCCTGCAGAGTGTATAAGTACTAATATGTCCTTCCTTTCTGCTGCAGACATCTAGGTGTACAAGGCCTTATAATTTCTTGAAGATGGGTATTTCTATTATTCTGTAAAGACAAAAAACATAACTCTGCCCTGAACTTTGTTGAGTTTTTCTTACAACTTGTAGAGTTGCCACATCAGCAGATGAGCTATTACTTCTCATCAAGGGCTTTCCCCTGTTAATTAATAATCAAAATTTTATTAATTTTATAGGTATCCATAGCTTTTAGTCTCCTATGGAAACAAAAGCAAAACTCCTTCCCCAGTATAGGACGTATACTGGTTTCCATTTTGAGGTCAATACATCTTTGAAGTAAACCAGTTGGTTTAGTTCAGGAATTTTTTTCTGTTGTCCAATGTCTCTCCGCAGTTGTTGTTCCTTTCTCATCAGCATTGAAAAAATTCAAGATAAGTAAAGCATTATGTAATCTGTTTCTAGGGGTCATTTTTTTTCTTTCTGTTTATTTAGCATAGCCTTTATAGTTCAATTATATCTTTCTATGACTGCTTGCCTGTGGGATTGTGTGGTATACCTGTAATGTGCCATATATTGCAATAAGCAAAAAAACAATGTCTCATTTTGAGACACATGATGGAGCATTGTCAGTCTTAATTTGTACAGTTTTTTCCATGATGGCTATAACTTCTAATAGGCTTGTAATTACAGAATCAGACTTTTCAGAGCTCATAGGAGTTGCCCATTGAAATCCTGAATAGGTGTCAATGGTAAGGTGTACATATTTTAATCTTCTAAATTCTGCATCCATCTTCCAAATTTTATTCCTTTGTATATATTTAAGGTTGCTTCCTGCAAGTAATGGAGTTTGGTTATAGTAGGACTTTTTTTTTTTTTTTTTACAATTTTCTTAGCTTGTTGCCAAGTGATGGAAAAGTCTTTCTTCAAACCTTTGCTATTTACATGGTATCTCTTATGAAATTCTGAGGCTTCTAGCATATTACTTATTAATAACTGATCAATCTCATCATTACCTTGTGCTAGAGGACCTGGCAGACTTGTATGAAATCTGATGTGTATTATATATATAGGATGTTTCCTATTTCTGATGATTTCTTATTATTGTATAAATAGTGAAGTTAATTCTGTATTATCAGGAATAAATTCAGCAGTTTCAATATGTAAAATAACTCTCACTGCATATTGAGAGTTAGTAACTATACTGAGAGGTTCTTTGAAGTCCACTCTTACCATAAGAATGGCATACAGTTCTGCCTTTTGTGCAGAATTGTAAGGGCTTTGAACCACTTTACTTAAATCTCCTGATTTATATCCTGCCTTTCTTGATTTATTTGCATCAATACAGAATGTGGGGGCTCCAGAAATTGGTTTTTGCTGTACAAATGAGGAAGGACCCATTCACTTCTTTTTATGAATTCTCTTCTCTTGCTTTTGGTCTGACAATTGTTAATCTCTTCCAAAAAGTTACTGCAGGCTCTTTGCCAGTATTCACTATCTTTCCATAAAGAGGAAATTTCCTCATTAGTTAAAGGTACTCCATTTTCTGCTGGGTCCATTTCTGTCAACTGTTGAAGTCTTAATTTCCCTTTTAGAATCAAACCAGAGATCTTTTCCACATAAGTCTTTAACTTCTTACTTGGTTTATGTGGTAGAAATATCCATTCCAATATAATATCTTTCCTCTGCATCAAAATCCCTGTGAAGGAGTGTCTAGAGGGGTAGTATGACCAGAATGCAGTTAAATTCTGGATTCACATGATCCATATGTACCTCTCATATTTTCTTTTCTACTAGAGCCAATTCCTTCTTAGCTTCAACTGATAATTCTCTTGTATTATTTAAGTCCTTGTCCCATTTTAGGGTATTGGCCAAATTTACTAGTCCATCTTTAGGTATTCCAATGATAGTGTATAAGTTGGAAATGCTTTCTAACATTTAAAAAAATCATTAAGAGTCTGCAGTCAGTCTTTCCTGAGTTGTACCTTTTAGGGTCTAATTTTCTTGTAGATCTATCTTATATCCTAAGTAATTAATAGTCTCCTTTCTATATTTTTTTTGGGAGCAATTTGTAATCCCAGAAAGGCAGAACTTACTTCACTTATTCAAACATGGTTTGTAAGATATCTAACATTGGATCAGCTAACAAGATATCATCCATATAATGGTAAATTATAGATTGTAGAAATTTTGCATGGATCATTTCCAATGTTTTTTGCACAAAATATTGGCACAGGGTAGAGATATTTAACATTACCCATGGGAGGACATTCCATTGATATCTATTGACTGGCTGTGAATTATTATAAGTAGGTACTGTGAAGGCAAAATTTTCTCTATCCTTTTTTATATATGTATGGTGAAGAAACAGTCTTTTAAGTCAATAACTATAATAGGCCATTCTTTGGGTAACAGAGAAGGCAAGGGTATCCCATTCTTTAGGGAGCGCATAGGCTGAATTATTAATTATTAGTGGCTCTGAGATACATCAGCATTCTTCATTTACAAAATTTATTTTCAATAACAAATACAAAAGAATTCAAAAGGCTCGTAGATTTTTCAATATATTGAGCATCTAACTGCTCCTGAACCACCTGTTCTAAAGTTTGCAGTTTCTCTTATGTCATAGGCCATTGCCCAAACCAGACAGGTTTATCAGTTAGCCATTTTAAAGGTAGGACCATTGGTACTTTGAAAAGCTCAACAGCAGCTGTGCTCTGTTTATGGACAGCTTGCATGGTTGTTGGTTGTTTTTTTATAGCATTTTATATTATTATTCCTAGAACCATGAATTGATCTATATTTCACTTTTGAGATTGGAGGAATTTTAATCTGGCTATTCCATTGCTGTAACAGATCTCAGCCCCAAAGATTCACATATGGCTTTAGCCTTCCTCTCTGTCCTTCTGTTCATATGCATTCAACCCATCTCAAACTTTGTTTTACCTGAGATAAGGTTCCTATCCCTAGAAATTGGATATCTACCTCTTTAAGAGGTCAATTCAGATGCCATGATTTTGGTGTAATAACAGTTGCATCCACACCTATGTCTACCAGGCCTTCCAGAACAATGTTATTAATTTGTACTCTAAGCTTTGGTCTTTGTTCATTTATGGAAGTCTGCCAAAATATTCATTTTATGGTGTTTTTTTGTAATTTTTGATCCATCTATCAAGGCTGTTCTATTGTCCAGTGCAGTATCATTATTTATATTAGACACTGGGTTATTTAATTGTCCTATGGAGGAATTTCCTCCACAGTGGCTGGAAATGTTTGTACCACATTTGATTTGGGGCCCTGCAAGTGGCCCCTTGAGGCATTTCCCACTAGTAAAGGGTTGCCTCATATGTCTCTTTTTGATGTGTATTCATTGGTCCAATGTTAGCCTTTGCCACATCTTCTGCATAATCCAGAACATTGGGGTCTCCTGTTTGGGTTATTTCTAGAGGAACTTCTAGGAACACCCTATGTACAATTTTTTCTTATATGACCTGGTGTACCACAGTTAAAATATTTGGCACTTTAATGCTTCCTTCTACCTTTGGAAATCACCTCTCTTATCCAAGCCTCATTACCATAATTAAGAGACTCAATACTATTTTTATATTGAATCTATTTCTCTAAAGATGTTAATCTGAGCTTTAAAGGTGTAAGTATTCTTTTGCGTTCTTTATTAGCATTATCAAAAGCCAAAGACTGAGTTAATACTTGTCTTAATTCTTGGTCGGATACTGCCTTGTGTATAGCCTTGGCCAGTCTTTGTAAAAAATCAGTAAACAGTTCTTTGGGCCCCTGGAAACCCCATATATATATATATATATATATATCTCAGTTGGTTTCCCTGGTTCTGGAATATCCCCCCGAAGCATTTAAAGCTACTGTACAGCATAGGGATAATGTATCTTCACCAAAGGTAGATTGTACATTTATATCAGTGAAACCACCCTCACCAAGAATTTGATCTTGGGAGATCTCAAAACCTCTAATCTTACCTTGCTGTTCAATGGCTTTAGTCTCTTCTCTCAACCAGCTTTTCCATTGTAACTGCTGGCTGTATTCTAATGCGTCTGAAACTAATTGATTCCAATAATCTGGTGTGATTCTATTTTTAGGGGACCATGTAGTTAACATCTGTTGAATATATACCTTAGGTAACCACAGCCTCCTTAATGTGTTTTAAATCTCTTATATGAATAGGTTGCCAGATATATTCTACATTTCCTTAGGCTGTTTATCATCTGCTGGCTTCTCATGGACAGTGATAAGCCATTTTATGAGAGCCACCTGGTGATGTTATGACTTGTATGGCTTTGACTTTCTTCTTATTAGTTTCCTTATTATCCCTCCTGATAGACTCCTCCAGAGCTTGAAATCAATTAACTACCACCCTTTTTAGTGTTTGAACCTCCTCTGTTGTGAAGGATTCTAGAGATTTTATGGAATCATACATTTTTTTTATGTTCATCTGAAACATATGGTTCTAAAGACTTTATTCTATCAATTAGTGATGATCTTACCCCCTTAGAAATTATCTAAATGGCATTAAGATTGCTTTGAAGCAATTTTCAATTCTGAAGATTGTTTTATCCATTAAGTATTTATATTTATTATCAATACAATTAAATTTGTTGTCCAGTTATTATTATCAGACTGAAGTTCTTGTGGTAAATTAGCAGATTTCAGAGAAAGAATCCATTTGTTTAAGTCCTCATTACCACTTTGCAAAGTCTGTATCAGTCCCATTAACGTCTCATTTTTGGTATTGTTATTAAGCCAATTTTTCAAAGCTGTGATATGAATCACTATGCTAAATGCGATTATAGTGAACATTGTATACCCAGAAAGGTCATATACATCTTGTAAATTTTCATTCATAGTACAAAGAAGTTTTTAAATTCCTGAGTCATGATATTATTGGCCATGGTGTGAGAAATATTCAAAATATGTAAAGAAAACTTTTATTAATTTGTTTATTTGTTAATCAGTTTAAGGGGTAAAATTATTGAGTAATTAAAATTTTACCCCTTAGAGATGGTCCTAATTGTCCTGGTGTTCCAGATGTCCCAGATCTTTTGATGGTTTTTAGGTGTAGTAACAGTATTTGGCCAGCAGGTGTTGGAGATAAAGCTCCAAAGCAGGTCTGTTCAAACTGACCCAGGCTGCCTGAATGGGCTCCTGTGGTTGAAGGACTCACCCAGACAAACCCCTGAGTACTAGGTAGGGTTGCTGTATCCACAACAGATTATATATACCAATAAGGGAACACACCAATGGGCTGGAAGTGCTCAAACGTGCACCTGTCAGGAGCTGCCTGCCTGGTTGGAGATGCTATGGGGCTGGTTGCACACGTGTGCTACATGTAAGATGGTGGCAGCGGTCATGGGCAGAGATTCAGTGCCAGTGGTAGGACAGTAGGACAGTTGCAGGAGGGTACCAAAGGGCAGTGAAGCAGACCAGAGGTGCTGCCTAAGGGGGTAGGGCTGCTGCGGAGGCATGCTTACTTGGTTACTCTCTCACTTGCACCGTTCTCCCTCCCCAGCAGCTGTGGTTGCAGTACAAGGCAGTAGTGATGGGACAATGGCATCTATGCTGGTACCCAAGACCTGGTTCAGGAGGGAGGGTCCAGTTAGGGACCTGGTGGCAGTGGCACAAGGCTTGAAAGCAGGGATATTTGGTCAAGAAGGATGGAATCTGAGCTGCTGCTAGTACGCAGCAGATTGCCCGGGCTGCTCAGAGTCTATGGGCAGGATCTGAGCTGGCAGGAGGAAAAGGCTATCTCATACGGAAGCTTATCTGCATGGATAAGGGCCATGGATGGCCTACCACATGGGGGCACCAGCTATAATGAGAAATCCGCAGAGTCTGTTTAACGGGCAAAGGGTTTATTAAGGGCAAAAACTCACTGTACAGAACAGAACAGAATTTATACAGGTTCTAGAATGCTGTTCTGACTGCCTGGATCAGTCCCACATCCAAGTCCCATGATGGAGCAAAGAAAGTGATGCCTAGTGAATTTCAGGTCTTAAAGGTAAGGCCAAACCCCAGGGGCATGTACTTCAAGTTCATAGGCAGGTGGAACAGTTACCTGTTGCATCTCTAGGGGCAGTGCTTCAAGGTCATAGATACATCAGCTACCCACTACAATGCTTCCAACATATTCCTGTAGCTTGAGTCTGCTTTAGAGGATGCCTTATATGTTGAAGTACTGAGTTCATATCAGCTCTGGGAATGGAGACACATCTGATTGTGTGGTCACTGAGTGCAGTGAATTTGGAGCCAGTCAGCTCTATTTCATTATGACACAGAATGCAGAAAAGGTTAATGGCCATTTTGACCAACTGGTAAAGTGTAGATCAATGAATGTTTACTGAAAAGATGACTCCTTTACACAAGTGCAAAGTTTAACTTCGGCTGTCACAGCACACAATAAGCAGGATGAACCATAAGGCTCTAGGGTTATATCTGAGAGGATTTAGGCAGCTGGTTCAGAGTAAATATGTGTTTTCTCTCACTAGGTCTGGCCCTTCTGCTGAATGCTCATCTGGGTAAGTCCCTAATTCCATGTTCTACAGTTGACAAAACAATTACCTACCATAAAACTCAAATATCTGAATTTCCATAAAGCAATTGTCTGATTAATATATTTAAGTAAAAATACACCCTGGTGAAGTTGCTTTTTTTATGGGACCACTAGCTCCCCAATAATGACAGTGAGACTTATTATTAATTATGAAAGCTTGGACTTTAGCTTGCTCACAACTGGCTCTATAACTTAAATTGACCTTTTTTTAAAAAATAATTCATCTACATTCTACTATGTGGCTTTTATCTCTCTCCCATTCTGGATGCCTGGCTTGTTCCACATTTCACTAGTGCCTTTTGCACCTAGATTCTAACCCTCTGAGTTCCTCTCTCTGCCTGGAAGTCCTGTCTTTTCTCTCTTGCCTAGGTATTGGCCATTCAACTTTTTACTAAACCAATTGCAGTGACACATGTTCAGACAGTGTACAAATATCCAGCAACACCTCAATATTACTCTATTTGGAAAAATGTAACAAGAAATAAAACATATTAGAGAGGTGGGTTTGTTTTGTGGGGGAGTAGAGTTTCAGGTCAGCTGTTACTGCTATCTTCTATAGCTTGACCACCTAAAAGCTTTTTTTGTTTGTTTGTTTTTGTTTTTTTCGAGACAGGGTTTCTCTGTGTAGCTTTGGACCTTTCTTGGAAGTTACTCTGTAGCCCAGGTTGCCCCCAAACTCACAGAGATCCACCTGGCTCTGCCTCCCAAGTGCTGGGATTAAAGGCGTTTGCCACCACTGCCCGGCTCACCTAAAAGCTTTTAAATTCTCATCCACTGAACTTCACGGGACCACTGGGCTTCAAGAACTATGAGCATTTTGTCTTAGAAAAAGCCTAAGCTTTTCCAAACTCTCAAAGTGAATCTGTAGCTTCTCTTGACTTATCTACAAGTGTGCTCACACTAGTCATCTCCACCCAGAGATCAGGCCTATGAGGTGGGGAGGGAAATAGAAGTAAAGCCCAAACTTTTATCATAGTTCAGTGATATCTACACCAGACCATCATACTTATTTCTGACCACCACAGGGTCTACCTACAATCTGGTATGCTACTTCACCAACTGGGCCCAGTATCGGCCAGGCCTGGGGCGTTTCACACCTGATGACATTGACCCTTGCCTGTGTACTCACCTCATCTATGCCTTTGCTGGGATGCGGAACAATGAGATCACTACCATAGAATGGAATGACATTGAACTCTACAAATCTTTCAATGGCCTGAAAAACAGGTAAAATAAAGGGGTATCTTTTGGACCAGTAGTTGCCAAATACCAGTGCTTCTGAAGATGTTACTCATAACTTACTATAACACGTCAATGCTTATCTATCTATCTATCTATCTATCTATCTATCTATCTATCTATCTATCATCTATCCTCTACCTTTTACTTATATAAAATTTAATTTTGAGAATTTGTTTTTTTTAATTTTTTTATTTTATTTTGCTATACAATTCAGTTCTACATATCAGCTATGGATTCCCTTGTTCTCCCCCCTCCCACCCCCCTCACCTTCCCCCTAGCCCACCTCCCATTCCCACCTCCTCCAGGGCAAAGCCTTCCCCACGGACTGAGATCAACCTGGTAGACTCAGGTAGGCCCAGTCCCCTCCTCCCAGGCTGAGCCAAGGGACCCTGCATAGGCCCCAGGTTTCAAACAGCCAACTCATGCAATGAGCACAGGACCCGGTCCCACTGCCTGGATGCCTCCCAAACAGATCAAGCCAATCAACTGTCTCACTCATTCAGAGGGCCTGATCCAGTTGGTGACCCCTCAGCCATTGGTTCATAGTTCATGTGTCTCCATTCATTTGGCTATTTGTCCCTGTGCTTTATCCAACCTTGGTCTCAACAATTCTCACTCATATAAAACCTCCTCATTCTCTCTAATTGAACTCCCAGAGATCCACCCAGGGCCTAGCCATGGATCTCTGCATCCAGATCCCTCAGTAGTTGGATGAGGTTTCTAGCACAACAATTAGGGTGTTTGGCCATCCCATCACCAGAGTAGGTCAGTTCGGGCTGTCTCTCGACCATTGCCAGCAGTTTGTATAATGTACTTAAATCATATCACTCCCTTCTCAACCTCTGTCAGATGCTCTCCCTTTCTCTACCTATGCAACTTTAGTGTCCTCATTTTTGTTTTAAACACACTGAGTCTAATTTGTGCTGTCCATATATCCTTGAGTGTGTGGGAATCCACTGGAATATGGTTTACCTATAGGAGTCACACCCTTAAGGAAAACTGACTCTCTCAGAGGTTCTCATTTGGCACTAATTCTTCAGCTAGGGATGCAACCTCATGCTCACCTTCCCTTCTCATGATGGAATTTTGTATGGTTTGATATTTTGGATATCTTGTACATGCTGTTGTTCCAATTGCAGTGAATTCATATGTACAACTTCTCTGCTGTATCTGGAAAAACACTTTTATTGTAGTCCACTGTCTCTGTTTCTTACAGTATTTCTACCCTGTCTTCTGTAATTATTCCCTGTTTGCTTTATGGCCTGCTCCACATGATGAAACTCATATATTACATCACTATCAGGTCCAAGAACCTGTGAACAGACAGGTTCTTTTTATTTCTTGTTGATACAAATGCATGTGGTCATTGATGTTCTAAAATAAATATAAACTGTAGAATGGTTCATGTGAAAATTAGCAAATATATTATCTTACACATATTTTAATGATAAAACAATTTAAATGTACTTCCAATGGTTTTCAGAATACTATACAATGCTAAGAATTGTAGATACCATATTGTAGAGATAAGATCTTGAACTCACTTTTCCTATCTCACTAAAGGTTTGTGTTTGTTGACCAACATCTCTTTAATCTTCCCTTCCCCTGCTTAAACATGATAACTTCAATATGATAGTTTTTGCATCATCTTATTATATTTTATTTTGTCATGTTTAACTATCCCTTACAAGCCTGTTCTTTTCTAATAAGAGACAGAAAGGGAGTGGATACAGAAGGGGGGAAGAAAAGAAGAGGAACTGGAAGTAATATAGGGAGGAAAAACAAAAATCAGAATATTGTACGAAAAAAGATTATTTTCAATAAAAGGAAAAAGATAAAATTCTACCATCTACTCTTATGAGTTCAAATATTTTAGAATCTGCTTGTAAGTGAGATCTTGTGTTATTTGTTATTCTATGCCTTGTTAATTTTAGTTAACATGTCTTCTAGGTTTAAAATATTGTTACAAATGGCAGATTTCATTCTTTTTAAAATTCAATGATATAATTCATTGCATATAATAGCACATGCTTTTAAAAGGTTCATTATTTGATAAACACTTACAATGATTATGTACCTTGGATAACTAAGAATAATGCTACAATGAATATGGAAGTGCTATTATCTACCTGAGTCATTGGTTTTACCTATTTTGGGCATAAGCTTATTCAAAAGGTTGCTATGCATTACAATGATTCTACTTTGAACTTGTTCAGGAATCTTCATACTTGCATAAAATGTGTATAGACATTTACATTTCCTATTTGTGCTCAAATATTCTCTGTATTCTCTACATAATTTACAGTACTGGTTATCTATTCTGTTTTTTTTATAAGAGATACTCTCAATACTGTTTTACTTTGCATATCTCTTATAGACAATCTTATGAATTATCTATTTTTATATACCTTTGGGATATTTACATTCCTTTTGAAAATGTCTACTCAGGGTTTTGCTCCTTTTAGGATTAGGTTGTTTCCTTGCTACTGAGCTGAGTTCTTGATATATTTGGGACAGCATCCCTAACAAGATAAATGGTTTGCAGATATTTTCTCCTATTCTTTAAGCTGAAAATCAATTTACCTCAAGATCCAGTTAATCATTCATGGGCATATACTTAAAGGACTCTGTATCTTACTACAGAGATACTTGTTTATTCATGGTCATTGCTGTGCTATTCATAATAGCCAGAAATGGGACACAGCCTAGATGTTCATCAACTGATGAATAGATAATGAAAACATGACACATTTATACAATATAACATTATTCATCTGTCAAGAAATATGGAATTTGCAGCTAAGTGGATGGAGTTAGAAATCAACATCATGAGCAAGGTAACGCAGACCCAAAGGTCAATCATCACATGTTTTCTCCTATATGTGGATGTTAAATTTCAAGGTTTAGATATGTGTTTTAATCTGAATTAGGCAGTCAGTAAGAGACTAGTGAGGAGGATACAATCTTCCAAAGAAAGGAAATAGAACATAGTTTTATAAAGAGATAAAAGGGGAGGTGGAATAGAAGGATTTACTGGGGAAGGGGATGAGGAGCAGAATAAAGGAGGGAATATGGGGAGGGACAACTAACACTAAAGGCCTTTTGATAATTCATTTGGAAACTTGCTACTGTAGGAGCTTTTATAATCTGTTCCCATCTGTTGCCAGAAGTCTCTTTGATGATGACAGAATAAGGCAGAGGTCTATGACTATAGCATAATACTATTACAGCCATTTTATTTATTTATTTATTTTAGATCAGTAGTGTTTTGTTTTATCCCAGTTCTCTGGGCTATCTAGTCTCTGGTTCTTGGTCATTCAAGTAGTGTCAGATATGAGTTCCTTCTCATGGAGTAGCCCTTAGATCAAATCAGATATTGGTCAGCTACTCTCATAAGTTCTGTGCCACCATTGTCCTAGCATATTCTGTAGGCAACACAGATTGTAGGTCCAAAGTTTTGTGGCTGGGTTGGTGTCCATGCTTGTCTTTCAGTAGCCTGTAAAGTACCTTCCCACACTAAAGAGACTAGGATATAGGGGTGAAGGCTCTATGTAGGCACCAGCTCAACTTTTCTATGTTTCATGAGTTGTGTGGATGTTGTTCTTGGCAATGGGGCCCCACTGTCAGTTTTTGGAGAGAAGCCTTTTGTCTTAACAATATCATGGGTTATTTGGAGATTTCAATGGGATCCCCTTGGTCAATAATTCAATTGAATGTAACCCAGTCCAGCTACTGGCTGCCTTGCCTGGCTAAAAGAGGTGGCTAGTTGAGACATCATATTGCCCGTTACTAAGAGTCCTTATGAAGATCACCTTCATAGATTCAAGGAAATTTCCATTGCATTACGTTTCCACCCAACCACCCAAATGCTCCTCTCAATCCCAACTGTGTAGTAGTTGGACTTTTCTGATCCCCCAGCCAGCTCCATAATCACAACACAGAAACATTATTAATTATGAAATCTCAGCTGATAGCTTAGGCTTGTTTCTAACTAGCTCTTAGAACTTAAACTAACACATTTCTATTAATTTATATGCTACCATGTGGCTCATGGCTTGTTACCTCATCTCCTACATGACCTATTTCCTTTTCATCTGGCTGGTTATTCTGCCCCTCTTAGTCCCAGCATTCTCTCTACCTTGAAAATCCTGCCTACATATTGGGCACTTAGTTTTTTATTAAACCAATCACAAGTGACATATCTTTACACATATCTCACAATATTTCTCCCTTTTTGTCTAAATAAAAAAGAGTTTTTAACTCTGACATAGTATAATTATACACAATAAGAACAATTATCAGGTGAGAATTACATTTACAATGTCTAGTCCATTTATATTTGGCAATTTTAAAGAAAATACTCCATTATTTATTCTATCTTGGTGAGTCCAAAGTTTTCTACCTAATTTACCTTCCATCATAAATAAGGAAAACTCTATCTAGTCTTCAACTTCATCAAAGATCTGAGAATCATCTTTGTTTACTTGAGTAAACAAATTACATTGTAAGTAACTTCCAAAAACATAGAAGTGACAGAGACATCTGGCTACCTGGACAGTTACCCAAAGTTCCTCTGCAACATTGGGGCATCCAATCTTTGGCATACAGGCCTAGAATATTTGGCAGACATTTTATGAAGCAGGTATTTTAAAGGACTGCCCTGCCTTATCTTGACAAAGTTTGACAGTCTTTTTCCTTTGTGTCTTGCTTTTCCAGTTTGTACAGCATACTGTCAGCAGTCAAGGCAAAAGCAGTTTCTTGCCCAAATGGCTAGCCTTGCCACATTGAAAGCAAATTCCATATGGAATTTCTTTGACGATCATTTTCTCTCAAGTAAGTTGGTGCTGCCAGGAGCAGATGTGTCTCACTGTCATGAAAAGCCCTATGTTAACAAGACATTTTAATTGTCATACTCTGTAGGTCTTTGAAGTATTTGAAGACCATCTATCTATCTAAAATGTATCTCTGTTTGACCTTAAAAACATATCTAACATGACTACAAGTTTGATTGTTGTAGTCAACTAACTACTAACCTACATTCCTTTATTATCCTAAATACTTTGTAATAATAACTTTCAAGGACTAGAAATTTACATTACATTGTTAAATGAACTGCATAGGTATAATATCTTAAACAAGAGTAGAAACGTATGTATGGTATGTTCTAACAAAAGTACCTTAAATTTGTGCTTTATTCAGTTGATGATGTTCTTTGCCTTAGAGAAGCTTTTTAAGTTTCATGAGGTCTCATGTGTTAATTGTTGATCTTGGTACCTGTGCTATTGGTGTTCTGTTCAGAAAGTCATTTCCTGTGCTGATGCATCCAAAGCTATTCCTCATTTTCTTTTTCTTTTTTTTAATCAGGTTCAGTGTATCTGGTTTTTTTTTTTTTTTTTTTTTTTTTTTTTTTTTTTTTTTTTTTTTTTTTTTGGTTTTTCGAGACAGGGTTTCTCTGTGTAGCTTTGCGCCTTTCCTGGATCTCGCTCTGTAGACCAGGCTGGCCTCGAACTCACAGAGATCCACCTGCCTCCACCTCCCAAGTGCTGGGATTAAAGGCGTGTGCCACCACCACCGCCCGGCCAGTGTATCTGGTTTTATATGAGGTCCACTTAGATTTCAGTTTTGTTCAGCATGATAAATATAGATCTATTTGCATTCTTTTACACATAGACATCCACTTTTACCAGCACCATTTGTTGAAGATGCTGTCTTTTTTTTTTTTTTTTTGAGACAGGGTTTCTCTGTGTAGCTTTGCACCTTTCCTGGAACTCACGTTGGAGACCAGGCTGGTCTCAAACTCACAGAGATCTGCCTGCCTCTGCCTCCTGAGTGCTGGGATTAAGGGCGTGCACCACCACTGCCCGGCGATGCTGTCTTTTTTAACCAATGTGTATTTCTGGCTTTTTTTTTTTTTATTAAAAATCAGATGTTCACAGGCATGTGGATTCATGTTGAGGTCTTCAATTTGATTCCATTGATCAACATACATGTTTTTATGCCAATACCATGTGATTTTGATTACTGTACCTCTGTAGTACAGCTTGAAATTATGGATGGTGTTATCTTTGGAACTAATAGACATCATCCAAACACAAAATAACATGCTTTCTATTCTGCACCTCATGTAATTTTCTCCATAGTAGACAAGATACTCAAACACAAAGCAATACTCAACAGATATAAGAAAATTGAAACAACACCATGCATCCTATCCTACCACAGAATCCAGCTAGATTGCAACATCAATAGAAACAAGGAAAGATTACAAATTCATGGAAACTGAACAACTTTCTACTGGATGAAAAATGGGTAAAGACATAAATAAAGAATTAAGACTTTCTAGAATTCAATGAAAGTGAATATACAACATACACAAACTTACAGAGAAAAAAATAAAAGCTATGTTAAGAGGAAGTCCATAGCACTAAGTGCCTACATTAAGAAACTGGAAAGATCTCATACTAGCAGCTTAACAGCACATCTGAAAGCTCTAGAACAAAAACAAGTAATCACACCTAGTAGGAGTAGATGCAAAAAATAATCAAACCCAGGGCTAAAATCAATGAAATAGAAACAAAGAAAACAATACAAAAAGAATCAACAAAACAAAGAGTTGGTTCTTTGAGAAAACCAACAAGGTAGACAAACCCTTATCTAAACTAACTAAAAGATGGAGAGAGAACATCCAAATTAGTAAAATCATAAACAAAAAGGAGGACATAATAACAGATACTAAGGCAGTCCAGAGAATCATAAGGACACACTTTAAAAACCTGTACTCTACTAAGTAATGGTATTTTTACAATAGTGTGACATTTGGGTTGGTGATGATTAAAGTCTGATTTCTGGATTTATCTTTGTTGGGTAGATGTTTTGTTCCTTGGTTTCTGTTTCCTCTCTGGATTTTTCAGAGAGTATGACGGATGTGTGTTGTCTGTTTTTCTGGCTTGTTCTGCTGATGTGTTCACAGGGAGTACATGCTTGCATTGGAACCTGGTAATTGGGATGAGGTGAGGAAGCAAAGTTGGATGAGAAGGTCTTTGTGATTTACTGAGACACAAGTCAGAGAGGAAAGGGACCACAGCAGCTTCAGAGCTTGAGATGAGACTGGGGAATTGGATCTCAGGAGCAGTAGGAGAGGTGTGGGTCTGTCTTCAGCCTACTTGTTGCCCTGGGAGGGGCAGCCTTTGGCAAGCCTACTGGAGTTGGAAGCTGGGATATAGTGATGAGTGGAAGGAGAGAGGTTGGGAGGAGATGGTCTGTGGGGTCCACAGGAGATGTAGGCAGGGGAGAGAGAAGGCTGCATCTAGTGTTCTGGTGTAGTGCCAGGGATGAGACTGTAGGGTTGCTTCTGGGGGAACAGAGATACAAGATGTCTGCAGGCAACCTACCTGGTTTTCGGGCAGATTTGGCCTGTGGTTTAGAAGGTGTGCCTGCTCGAGTTGGCAGCTGGGATACAGCCGTGAGTTGGGAGAGAGAGGTTAGGAGGAGATGGTCTGTGTGGTCCAGAGGAGATGTGAGCAGTGGGGCGGGGGAAGAGTGCAGCTGGTGTTCTGGTGCAGTTCTGGGATGAGATTGTGGGATTGGGTCCTGGGGAACACAGAGAATATATAAAGAATTTAAAAGGAGTCACCATATCATGGTTGAGACAGTGTTCCAATTTGACATCTTATGCTACCAAATAAAACCTCAAGTGCCAGGAGTGGGTTACATCATAGTAAATCACTGACCAAAGGAGTTCGTTATCAATCCCCTCAATCCCAGGCTGTTGCCAAGGCTGTTGGTTATTCTCTACAACCTGATAGTAAGGCCCTGTTTCTGAAGACAGCATTCACTTATATCATCAAATATGGAGAAATTGAGCTAATGCCCAAGTAGAACCTTCACCCCTACTGCCTGTCATTCATGATTCTGGAAGATACTCTGCGTGCTACCAGAAGAGAAAAGTAACCATCAATATCACCCAGCTACAAACCCTGTGACGTGCATGTTGTGTCCTTTCTCTGTTTCCTTTATTCCTTTGCTATGCAGTGGCTTTAATTTGATGTAATTCTGCTGTCCATTTTGCATTTGCTACTCACGTTTCCAGTCATAATACCCACCCTCCCGCATAGAGATCACTGCTTAGCAAGTCTATCATGGAACTACCCACATGTTCCCTGATTTTTCTCTAGTAGTTTTTAGTTTTATAATTTTGAGTCTTATATTTAGCTCATCAATACACCTTAAGTTAGTTTTTTTAATATAAGAGAGAAGGGTTCAAATGAATTCTTCTGTTTGTCTATTAAGCTCTGCCACATGAGGGTGATGTTTCTGGTCCAGGAGCCTCACTTCAAGTAGCAAGAATGTAGACAACTTTTCATATTGCCTGCTGTAGTCAATATTAATATATATTACATTAAAATACTTAATTATTTTAATTTAAATAAAATGAAATAAAAATTAAATTAATAAAACATTTAAAAGTGTGTGTGTGTGATGATTTTTCTTTTTTCTGTCTTTTTGTAATGACCCAGGAAACTTCAAATCATCTTGGCTCACTGCAAGAGAAAACAATGAACAGAAGATTTTAAAACTAGACATGTTTGAGGTCAAGAATTAGAAGGGTTTTCTGTATTTTGATAGAATTCTCTTTGTTTCCTTAAAAATTTTTATTTTTATTTATGTGCATGTGTGTGTCTATATTTAGCCAAGTGCATGTGAATTCAGAAGTCAAAAAGAGGGCATTGGAGTTGGAATTACAGGTAATTGGGTTGTGAATCACCTGATGTGGGTGCTGGGAACTGAACTTTGGTTCTTTACAATAGCAACATATTCTCCTAATGACTGAGCAACTTCTCCAGCCATTGGTTATTTGCATCAAAATTACATGTGTCCCTTGATAAAAATGCCTCTCCTCATCCTAAAGCAGCAGTTCTCAACCTGTGAGTCATTATCTCTTAGGGGGTTGAATGACCCTTTCACAGGGGTCCCATGAGACCATCAGAAATATCAGATATTTTCATTGCAATTTATAATAACAAAATTACAGCTATGGAGTAGCAACAAAATAATTTTATGGTTGGGGATCACCACAACATGAGGAACTGTATTAAAGGGTCACAGCATTAGGAAGGTTGAGAACCACTGCCCTAAAGTAATGTCAGAATCTTAGGGGAAATGAAAATAAAGCTAGAACTTTCATGTCCTCTCATAACCTTTGTGCTTAATTGTTATGGAAACAGACATTTCATAACCACAATTCCCAGGTATGTGTGTAATGGCAAACCAATTAATTTATATTAGTTATTATAGAAGGTAATGAAGTAATTACACTTTAGCAACATTCAACACTTTATCTGATGAAAAGGCAATGAGGTAATTATGTTTTTAAGTTATATGTAGTACAAATATTGCTAGTACAAGTCAATAAAGCCAAACAGCTGTATAATTCTGATTTCTCTGAGTGGCCCTGATTTCATTTATGGTGATAATGTAAAGTGCTTTTGTAAAGAAAGTTTCAGTAGTGGAAGACAATAGCTCAAATAGCTCTTCAGTAGATAGTATGACATTAACCCTGCTCTGAATAATTTGAGCAGGCCCAATACTATGAACAGCAATGCTATTTTAAATGGCAGAACCCATGGATTTTAAAATTTCTGTTTATCTTTTGTTTTAAAGGAACAGCGAATTGAAAACCCTCTTGGCCATTGGAGGGTGGAACTTTGGAACTGCACCGTAAGTTCTCTTTAGAAAGCCAAATGCTCACTAAAAGCACTGTAGCCCAGCATGATCCTTGTATTTTTAGACTTCAAAACTCCAGATGAATATTAAGAATACCTATGAAATTAATATCTGACTTAATAGATTATCATGCAAAATAATTAATACCTATTAGAAAAATTTAGGATTATTGTGGCTTTCACAGGGCTAATTTTGGATGGATGTCTTGGGATGCCATCCTCTGAGCTTTAGTTGCTTGCTTCGAAAAAAACCTCTTTATAAAGTATATGGAGGGCACAAGGTCTGATAAAGGTTGTGTATATCTTTTGTCTGTCTTCCTAGAGAAAGGAAAAGGAGATCATGTATACCAACAAGACTTACTTGAGTACACATGAACTGGGGGCATATTTAAAGACACAAAATTGTCTGTGAACTAAGTTTGTAGGGCATTCAAAACAACAAGGGCATTTGCAATAAACATCTGAGTTGCAAGTGGGGAAGAATAATAAGATAGAGTGAATGCTAAGATACTGTGGGTGGCAAGAGTAGTGATTGCAAAGGGAGACCAGGAAGACACTGAAACATGCTTTAATCCTCAATCAGGTCCTGGAAAAGGACTGTGAGGCAGAAACTGAAGAGCAAACTGTTTTTATTCCAGGGTAGAAAGAACACCAAGACCTTACTCTGCCTTACTTTGGTTTCCCTCAGTTTCACTGCCATGGTCTCCACTCCTCAGAACCGCCAGACCTTCATCACTTCAGTAATCAAATTTCTGCGCCAGTATGGGTTTGATGGATTGGACCTGGACTGGGAATACCCAGGCTCTCGTGGGAGCCCTCCTCAGGACAAGCATCTCTTCACTGTCCTGGTGAAGGTAAGGAAAGCGGGAAGAGGTGCTATCAGATTCAAAGCCTGTTTTTCCCAAAGACAACTGAGTGCTTGTACACACCAAACATGACTTCAGAATTATGGAATCTTAGCATAGTAAAGGTTCTTAGATGCCATGCATTCCTTGAACAAGCTATATATTGGACATTGCTCTATATGCTGTTTTCAGAAACACAATTCATTTCATCTTGACATTTATTCTATGATCTAGGTTCATTGAGCATTATGGTTTTCATTTTACAGATAAGTAACTAAGGTACTGAAAACGTGTAAATAATTTGGACATAACACAGCTAGTAAGTGTCATAAATACCAGTGTATCTGTTACTGAGTCATTGCACAAAACTGTCTGCAGTTATTGATTAATCTACACTCTGTGCCAGTTATTTGGTAAAAGTCAAAACCAAAACTAAGGCAGAATCTTGGCTTTCAAGAACACACATCCGAGGAAATGATCTCAGATAAGCAACAACTCTAGCACATTTTGATAAATGCTGTGATACAGGTCCACAGAATCCAAAATCAAATGAGCAGTTACCTAATTCTGCTCTTGGGCAAAGTCACAAGAAGCTTTCTAGGTAAAGTGGTGCTGGATCTCACTGAGAGAACTTGCTGTTATCCAACTCAGTGAGGATGGAGATGACACAAAGAAGACAGATTTGTGTGTGCAAGTGAGGAATGAGTTTTAAGCCTGTGAGAGCAAATAGGTGGCATGAATCAGATCATGCAGAGATTTTCATATTAAGTTAAAGAATTTTGAACTTACCTAAGGACAATGGAGATCTTTCAAAGATTTCATGAACCGATAAATATGACCAACCTTGTATATTTTGGAATGGTTATTTTTGGATTAACTATGAATCATGAATTAGGAATGCAGAAGCAGGATACAGTAGTAAGTCAATGAAGTAAGTTAAAGAAGAGGTGAACAAGATCCCAATAGTGGCCCTAACACTGGTGGAAGGAGAGGATATACACAGATACATAAAGAGAACAAGTATCAGTAGGAATTGGGTTTGAAGTAGAAAGGATTCCTAGTTTTTTAATTTTGAAGACTAATTTCATTGTAGTGCAGCTGGTATAGATAAGAAGAATAATAAGAGGACTGTTTGTTAGCTTTGAATATGAGTGTGGCATATCTGGAATAACTGCAAGGAACTGAGTGGATACCAACCTGGAGGACATAGCAAAGGACACTACTGAACTTATCAGCAAGGGTATATGATTGCCAAGGAAAAATAAATGATAAAAGCAACAGCTATGATGTTTGTCAAATTGGGGAAGTAATTGGCAGTGAATAAATTGAACATTTATACTACAACAGTAAGAAAACACGTTTATTGGGTACATTGGAAGGGGAAACACTGACTAGAGATCCACATACAGTACAACAAAGTAGGCTGCATGTTGAAATTGTCTCTGTTTCAGAGAAGTATTTGTTGCACAAGGGTAAACATCTTAGCATGCAGCTTCTGGATGTTTAGCTTCCACAATGTGAATGAGTGAAGTTCAGACTATGAATCTGCTAAACACGTCACTTCTTGTTATATATAATATATATAATCTCTTCCAAGCAAATCAAGCCTGTAAAATTGAGGGACACAAAAATTAAGGTAGTTCTGATTGTTCATAGTTCTGTAGTAGGCAGAGATTTTGGTTGCAGGTCTAGGGTGAGACAGTATTGTGGTTTTGTTTGGCATTTACAGTTAATAGTTTGGCTGGAGGCAAGATTTTTCTTTTTGAAATTTCTGAACCAAGTTTGTGAAAATATCCTATCCATTTTCTGACCTCTCAGTGACCTTACTACAACATGAGCTTCAGACTTTCTTCTAAGATAGATTATTTTCTGAATGGATTCATATATCAGGTGATTTGGGACAATCCTTTTCTACACTATGAATATGTACTACTCCCATTTGCTAATAAGAAGCTGGCTGTCTGATAGCTGGGCAGGAAGAAATCGAGTGTGAGAGCCAGACTAGGAGAATTCTCAGAAGAGGAAGGGCAGAGTCAGAGTCACCCGAGAGAAGCAAGATGATAATGTTGTACTGAGAAGAGGTACCAAGCCACATGGCTAAACATAGATAACAATTATTCATTGATTTAAGTATAAGAGTTAGCTAGTAACAATCCTGAGCCATCAGTTGAGTGATAATATTAAACCTCTGTGTCTGTTATTTGGGAGCAAGTGGTTGGGACAGGAAGATGTCCATTTACAATCAGGTTACCAGCTGGCTTCAGAATAACTTCAATATTGGGCTAGTGAGATACCTCAGCAGGTAAAGTATTTTCTCCAAAGCATGAGAACCTGGGTTCAAATTTCCAGAGCCCACATAAAGGCCAGATGCAGTAATGCACATCTACAATCCCAGGGCTCCTATAGAGATGGGAGGAAGAGACAGGAGCATCCTGGGAAGCAATGGACCAGCTAGTCTGGCATATACAGTAGCAAAGAGAAAAAGGGAGAGTGCCTCAAAGAAAGTGGAAGGTGAGGACTGGTATCTGAGGTCATCACATGTGCTTGCACTCACACACACAGGAGCATGAACATTTTATGTGTGTGTATGTATAGGTTATATATATGTTTCAGGTGCACATGTATGTGAAGTGTCATTTCTCAGACACTGTCCACCTTGATTTTTGAGTCAGTTTCTCAGTAGCCTAAAAATCATGGAGTAGTACAGGCCATCTGTCCAGTGAGCCCTGGGGATCTATCTGTCTTAGTTTCCTCAGCACCAAGGTTAACAAAAATACACCACTTTGTTTTGTGTAAGCATTTTTTTTTTTGGTTTTTCAAGACAGGCTTTCTCTGTGTAGTTTTGGTGCTTGTTCTGAATCTTGCTCTGTAGACCAGGCTGGCCTCGAACTCTCAGAGATCCACCTGACTCTGCTTCCTGAGTGCTGGGATTAAAGGCATGCACCACCACCACCTGGCTGCTTAAGCATTTTTTTATGTGGGTTCTGTGGGAATTGAACTATTAAACTCAGGTCCTTCTGCCTGCATGGGAAGCACTTTAACCACTGAGACATCTCCACAGACTTCACTTTCGTTTATGTTGAATAGCTCCAAAGATCATAAATAGCATCCCTACTCTTAGTTGAAGTATGACTTCCATAAATTATAATGTCTAATCATTGGCTGCAGTTCTGCTCAGTGAAGTGACAGAGAATAAAACCACAGACACAACAGTATCTGAGTTTAGCATTTGAAGACAGACATGACAATTTGCTTATAATTCTTCTTCTTCCAGTTAAACATCTTAGTTTTTTCAACCACAATTCACACAGCAATGTTCAGAGGTGTCCCTAGAATGTCCTTTGGTGACCCAAATAATGCCATTATCAGAGCAGTACTCCAAATAAATGAGAGTCACACAGAATAAAAGTGAATTAATATCTGGTACTGAATTGGACCTGTCACCCAGCCATTACCACCTTCCCCACTTGGTAATTCATAAATATATTGAATGATATGTCAGTGTTGTAAGGTGTATGGAAGCAACTTTCTATACCACTGAAAGCTAGGTAAAGGGCATCACAGAGAGTATAGTTTTAACATGATGTGATACAAGTGAGCTCTGACTGGTCATCTGGAACCTTGGATCTGGTCATGACCCAGACATTAACTTTCTGTGGGACTCCAGTGAAAATTTCCAACTCCCATGCATATTTCATAGTTATAATTTTTAAAAATTAATATCATCTATACTACTCACTTTATTGAGATATTGATAGACTAAAGTCAGACAAAATAGTTGAAAGTACCTTGGAGAAGAAAGACACTGTGCAAGTATGCATTTATTTTATATACCTATTTGAAATTAACTTCAAACATGCTTGCCTTATTCTACAGGAAATTCGTGAAGCTTTTGAGCAGGAGGCTACTGAGAACAACAAGCCCAGGTTGATGGTTACTGCAGCTGTAGCTGCTGGCATTTCCAACATCGAGGCTGGCTATGAGATCCCTGAACTTTCCCAGTAAGTGATGCACTTACCCTAAACTTCTGTGGAACCATTTTAAGCACTGCTCTTATTCTAGAGAGGTCTTGTGCTCTAAGACCTTGTTTGTACACTTGCTTTGGAAAAGATGTCTTTGTCTGCACAGATGTGAGAAACAGTTATCAGAAATGATTTTAAATCTTACTACCTATCAGGTACCTAGATTTCATCCATGTCATGACATATGACCTCCATGGCTCCTGGGATGGCTACACAGGAGAGAACAGTCCCCTCTACAGTTACCCTAGTGAGACTGGCAGCAATGCCTACCTTAATGTGGTAAGACTCTACAGTAATGCAGACTGGGGGTGAGGTAAATCATATGGAAATTATGACCTCAAATTTATGTAAGTTCAGCAGCTGTCCAATTTTGATAAAGATTTTCTTAAGTTAACTATAATTTCATCAAAAGTTTTTGAAAAGAAAATAATCAAGAAATACATCTATTGGTTATTAACATCATATAACTTGCCTGCTAAAACAGGGAGCTAATGTAATTAAACACTCACCATTGGGTCCTGTGCCTAACCTGCTTCCATTACAGGATTATGTCATGAATTACTGGAAGAACAATGGAGCCCCAGCTGAGAAGCTCATTGTTGGATTCCCAGAATATGGACACACTTACATCCTGAGCAACCCTTCCAATACTGGAATTGGTGCTCCCACTTCTGGTGCTGGCCCTGCTGGGCCCTATACCAGGGAGGCTGGGTTCTGGGCCTACTATGAGGTCAGTAGGTTGGCTATACAGTGCTTTGTAAATTTCACACCCAATGTTGTACATAGTCTTCAGTTTAGGATCCCCTGGATCTCAATGTTCATTTTGCCTAGTACCTACCTATAATAAGCAGTTCACTCCTGGTGCTTTAAGTGTTTAGATAACATACTTCTATATTTAATGCAAATAATATTCTTTCAAGCAAAGACAATACTGTTATGAACATTTATGTTAGCACAAAAAGAAATAAAATAAATTTATTTCTCATTCTACTATGGAATCCAAATTTCTAGTGCTAAAATATGGATAAAATGTAAGAATTTGACAAATAACTCAATCTGAGAATGTAGCTTAGTGGTAGAGCATTTACCTAGAAGGGACACAGCCCTGGATTTATCTCTAATACCACAGAACAAAACAACGTAGGACCATGCTGTACAATGATTTTTCATGAAAATTTTCCTTAGGTTTGGTTGTTCATTTCTTTAATTTGAACAATCAGGAAGCTGAAGCAGGATGATTTTAAGTTCTGTCCTAAAAAAGAAAGACTAGGGATGTGATGTAGCTCAGTGATAGAGCATGTACTGAGAATAGGTAAGTCCTGGGTCCTGTCTCCACCACTGCAAATATGAAAACAACTCAATTTTCTTTATTACAAAGAAAATTGAATTACAAAATTGAGGTAACCCCAAGTGAGGATATGAAAGAAAATAAATCAATGTTTTCTCTCTTTCATGGGATGACTATTTAAAGGGTTTAAATCTCTTAATGTTTAAAGATTTGTACCTTCCTGAGAAATGGAGCTACTGAGGTTTGGGATGCCCCTCAGGAAGTGCCCTATGCCTATAAGGCCAATGAATGGGTTGGCTATGACAATGTCAAGAGCTTCAGTGTCAAGGTAAGGTGAGCTCCTTGGATTTGCTGACATCACAGCACCAAGGCTGAGGAAATCAAATTAACCTTACACCTTCTATCTTTAAATAGGCTCAGTGGCTTAAGCAGAATAATTTTGGAGGAGCCATGATCTGGGCCATTGACCTTGATGACTTCACTGGCTCTTTCTGTGACCAGGGCAAATTCCCTCTGACTTCTACTCTGAATAAAGCCCTCGGTGTGCCCACTGCAAGTAAGTGACAGCATGAGTATGCAGAGGGTGTGTTACTAATGTTTCTTTATCAATTTAAAGGCAGTCTTGGCATGCTCACCCCATGGCATGGGGGTACTATTCCCATTCCATTTCATTGTACTTGCCCAGGTGAAAGACAGCTACCAACCTTCCCTAAATCTCAATTTCTAAGGAATTATGGGAAATCAAGCTTAACTTTGGAGTGTGTGGGATCAGATTTTCTAGGACTTCAAGGTTTGTAAGAGTCTGCAGAAATTGTGCTTAACTTTAGCATACAAATCTGTGTGTTTGTATGTGTGTATGTATCTTATTCAATGTCTTGCTTAGGCTCCTGGGGAGAATTAACAGGAAGCCATGCCAGTGCTCTTATATATCAATCACTCAGGGAATGTCTCAACTTCCCTAACCATTTCCAGATTTTTCTCTCAGAGGTATTTATAAACTGATCTTAAATATATCTTTTTGGGCAAATTAGGTCATTCTTGAATGCCTTAGATGACAAAAGAGAAAAAAATAGAAAGCTGGGCTGGATTGACACTTTTTATTAATTCCTGATATGTAATTGTCTTTGAGTCTCGTCAGCTGTGAGAATGCAACTAATTGCATCCCCTCCTGGCAATGGTGTGCCTAGTTTTCTTTACTTCTGGGTGAAGTTCACTGCCACAACAGATCCACCACTCTACTTTCTCTACTTGTACATTTCAGGTTGCCCAGCCCCTGATCTGCCTACTGATCAAGTGACTTCTCCTCCAGTAACAGGAAGTGGAAGTGGAAGTGGAAGTGGGGATGGGAGCGCTGAAGGCAGCGGATTCTGTGCTGGCAAGGCTGATGGCCTGTACCCTGTGGCTGATGACAAAAATGCCTTCTGGCACTGCCACAATGGAGTCACGTACCAGCAGCACTGTCAGGCAGGCCTTGTCTTTGATACCAGCTGTAGCTGCTGCAACTGGCCATGAACCTGACTGTGTCACTCTTCCCTAAACTTCTGCACTCCCCTTTACTTCTTGTCAAAGACCTCTTGCTTCCATCTAAAGTTATGGAATAAAATTGGTAGCCAAAACATGAGAGTCAAGACCCCTATGTTTTTCTACCTGTCCATGTCTATCTGCATGATGGCTTAGGCTCTGGAAAATACTTGATGTTTTCTGAGACTCTGGAGGATATGCAATGCTGCTTGCATTGCTGAGGAATGAAATTTAAGACTTTCTCCCACTCTTGCTGGGGATCTGGTGCTGTTCTAGCACGCCTGAAATTGGAAGTAGTGGCTAGATAGATGCTTTGTTCTGCAGTAGGTGGCAGTTAATGCAAAGACTCATAACTGGTCAATATGCAGAAAACAAGAAACTGTGGAATGCTTAGTTGCTTAGTTGTGATGATATTTTATTTGTGCTTTAATAAATAAACTTTGCCTGGAGATCAGGGGGAAAAGGCCAACCATTATAAGTAAACAGAGAAGTTAGGCAGTGGTAGCACATGCCCTTAATCCTATCACCTAGCCGGCAGGATCTCTGTGTGTTCAAGGCCACACTGGAAACAGAGCCAGGTGTGGTGGCACATGCCTTAATTTCAACATTAGTTAGCCATGGAGGTCTGGAGGTCTGTACAGACAGACAGAAAGTGACAGAGCTGTGTAGGAAGAGGAAGTGATGTAACTGGACAGAGAGCAAATCAGATGGCAGAACAACAAGGTATATGTGCGTGTGTAAACAGGAAGTAACTCATATTTGGAAGCTGCAGAATCAGTGAGGTAAGGCTGGCTGGTGGCTTTCCCTATTTCCCTGATCTCCCCAAGGCTTTCACCCCTATATTTATTTTATTTAATAAGACTATTTAGAAATTCATCTACATTTAGTCCTAAATGAGACATCTATGACACACCTCTCCTCCTCCTGAGGAGGATAATCACAGGAGAGGTTCTCAAAAGATTGTAAGTGTCACAGACAGTGGATAAATACAAGGAAAAGGTGTTTTCTGGACACTATAGGACATCTGCACAGATGAATTCACAACAGTTGTGACAGTATACACAAGAACAGCAAGCCAGTAAGCACCCCTCCATAGCCTCTGCATCAGCTCTCGCCTCCAGGTTCTTGCCTTGTTTGAGGTTTTGTCTGACTTCCTTCAGTAATAGACTATGATGTGAAAGTATTATCCAAATAAATCTTTTCCTCCCCAATTTACTTTGGTTATGGTGTTTCATCACAGCAGCAGAATCTCTAAGACAAACAGGGACCAGGATAGTAGGGTATTGCTATGACAAACCTGATTATGCCATTTTGGGGATGGTTGTGGAAGGAATTTTGGAACTTTGGGCTAGAAAAGCCATTGAGTGTTGAGAGCTCAGTGAGCCACTATGTAGGAGCTTGGGAGATAAGAATTTGAGAGTAGTGTAGATGATAGAGGTCTAGCTTATAAAGTTTCAGAAAGATTTTTAAAGAGTATCAGGGCCATTTGTTATTTTGAATTAAGATTCTATGGTTTTGATCACGTGAGGCTGAAAAGTTAGCCACAATTAACAAGAGACCAGCACTCCTGAAATGAAACTTTGCATTACTGGGATAATTAATGCTAGTTGCCTGAGAAATTAGAAGTGATTAAGAGGAGACCAGAATCACTGAAGTGAAATATTCCAGAAAGTGTTTTCTCAGAGTCAGCACACAAAAGCTGTCTTCCAAAGGTGGCCAAGGTCGTACCTCTTGTTGGCATCCAAACTTTGTAGTATGAGTCACCTAGGTAGTACTGGTTTTGACAACATGACATGAAGGGGCCATGAGGAGCAGCTGAGGCTTGACACTGTGAGAGGCCAGGAAAGGCCATTGGTGAAGGTATAGCCAGAATAGCAGCTGAAGGCCCAGAGAAGTTGAGGCTTGGCACCATGAAAAGAGCCAAGAAGGGTATTGGTGAAAGTGTAACCCAGTTGCAGCAGAGATCCCAACAGTTTGAAGATGCTAGTTGCTGTGGATATCACTCTGTATAAATAAAATGCTGATTGGCCAGTAGCCAGGCAGGAAGTATAGGCAGGACAAGCAGAGAGGAGAATTCTGGGAAGTGGAAGGCTGAGGCAGAGAGATGCTGCCAGCCGCCGCCATGACAAACAACATGTAAAGATACCGGTAAGCTACAAGCCATGTGGCAACTTATAGATTAATAGAAATGAGTTGATTTAAGATATAAGAATAGTTAGCAAGAAGCCTGCCATGGCCATACAGTTTATAAGTAATATAAGTCTCTGTGTGTTTACTTGGTTGGGTCTGAGGGGCTGTGAGACTGGTGGGTGAGAGAGATTTGTCCTGACCGTGGTCCAGGCAGGTCTGGAGAAAACTCTAGCTACAGGTAGTACCATGGGATGACCACCAAGAACAGCATCAAAGGTGGACTGGAGCCAGCTGAAGCCTGGAAGACAAGCTGTGTATTTTGCAGAGAACAGAGTCAGTGAAGAGAGCAAAGCCCTTCACAGTCCAGAAGATCATGTGTTCTCCAAAAATTACTGATTTCATAATAATTTAAAAATGATGATGATATGGAAGATCTTTGAAATAAAGAATTCAAAATAATGATGATAAATATATTCAAACAATTCAAAGAATTGCATGTTCCAAGAGAATAAAACCAGACAGCCAAATAATATAAGAAGTCAGTGCAAACTATGAAAACAGATGTCCATTAATGAGATATAACAATTGAGATAGTAAGACAAACTGAAATGATGCTGAAAATGACAAATCATAGTGATTCCAGCTAAAATCTCAGTGGAAAGCCTCATGAACAGAATGGATCATGTGAGAAACAGAATATCATAGCTAGAAGTCAAGGTAAAGGAATTAGAGCACTTAATAAAGGTCAATGCTGAAATATGAACAATATATAGAAGAGATTTGGTACACCTTAAAATAATTAAGGGCATAGAAAAATAAAATACCATATCAAAGGAATAAGGGATATTCTTAAGAAAATAATAGAAGAAAATTTCTAAACCTAGAGAAAAAGATGTCCATCCTGGGATAATATAATGTATTTCAAGCATTAAAAACACAGAATAAAGAAAGGTATTGAGAGATACAGAGCAGAAAGCTCAACTCACTTACAAAGGCATGTTAATTGGAATAATTCCTGATTAACAGATGGATATTTAGATATATATGACCTAACCAAATTGAATAGAGATCAAGTAAATAATTTATATAGACCTATAATATCTTCTGAGATACAGCCATAATTAAAAACTCAGAACTAAACAGAATTCTGACTTCAAAGAATAGCTAACAGGCATGTCCCTCAAATTATTCCATAAATTAGAAATGGAAGGAACCTTTAAAGTTTCTTATGAAGCTAGTATTAACCTGATACAAAAACCAGATAAAGCCTCAACAAAAAGAGAAAATTGTAGAGCAATATTTCTTATGAATATATGTGCAAATAGCTTCAATAAAATACTTGCAAACAAATTTAAGAGCACATCAAAAAGTCATGATCAAGTTGGCTTCATCTCAGAGATGCAGGGATGGTTTAACATATGTAAATTAATAAACATAAACCACTACATAAACAGATTGAAAGACAAATCACATTTTAATTTCATTAGATGCAGGAAAGACCTTTGGCAAAATCCAGCATCTTTTTGTGATAAACGTCCTGGAGACTCTAGGAATACAAGCAATATATCTCAACATAATAATGGTATTTTACAAGAAGCACACAGATAACTAATTTTGAAATTTAATTTTTTATTATTTAAAACACTCTGGTGAAGAGACTCAAAGACAATTACATATCAGGAATTAATAAAAAGTATCAATTTTTGTTTAAATATATTTGGATTATATTTTTCCCATCCCCAAAGTTGTTTTAGATACTCCACTTCTACTTACCTGTTCAACTTTATGATCTTCCTGAAAAACCAAACCAAAAACCCAATGAAACAAAAACCTAGAAAACCAAGTAGAATAACCCACAACAACAACAACAACAACAAACCATCAAACTGTAACAAAAAAGCACACACACACACACACTATTACCACCACCACCACCACCACCACCACCAACAACAACAACAACTACAACCTGTAGAGTTCATTATTTGTTGTTTATCTACTCCTGGACATGAGATCTGCCCTGTATTAATTTATATATCCAGTATCATTACATGGGAGAAAACTGATCTTCCCTTTCCCAACAGGCATAAATGATAGTTAAGTTGTTAGTCTTTACCCCAGTGGCTAGGTTTTCACTCATTCATTCATTCATTTTAATATAACAAAAAATATAATGGTATAAAATAAAACATCATATTGGACAAGAAAAACAAACAGAAGGAAAACTGCCTAAGAAAAGGAACAGAAGTCAGAACCCACACATTCTCACACTCTAGAATCCAATAAAAAACATGAAAGTAGAAGCCATAATGTAAACACAGAGGACCTGGTGCAGCCCCGTGCAGGCCTTGTGCATGCTGCTTCAGTCTCTGTGAGTTCACATGAGCTTTGCTCAGTTGATGTAGAGGGCCTAGTTTTCTTGGTGTCTTTCATCCCCTCTGGCTCTTACACTCTTTCTGTCCCTTCTGAGTGGATCAATGAGCTCTGAGGGGAGGAATTTGATTGAGATATCCTGTTTAGGGCTAGTGTTCCAAGGTTTCTCACTCTTTGTGTAATGCCTGGGAATCTCTGTATTTGTTCCCATCTGCTTCAGGAAGAAGCATCTCTGATAATGGTTGCACAATCTATGAGCATAACAATATCATTAGGAGTCATCTTATAACTACATTCCCCCCTCTTTTAGACCCATATTATTTGGTTTTGCCCTAGGACATTGGGCTACCTAGTCTCAGGTTCTTGGTCATCCAAGAAGTCAGTTTCTGATATGGGTTCCATCTTGTGGACTAAGTCTGATGTGTTATTGGTTGGTTACTTCTACAAACTTTCTGTCACCATTGCTCTAACATATCTAGAGCTGTATGTAGTACTATGTAGCTGAAGTTTTCTCCAGACCTGCCCAGCCCCACAGACCCCACATCTGCTTATAAAATAATCGTTCAGAAGTTTATATTAATTAAAACTGCTTGACAATTAGCTCAGGCCTACCACTGACTAGCTCTTACATTTAAATTCAGCCTATTTCTGTTAATCTATATGTCGCCACGTGTTCTGTGGCATTACCTGTGTGTCATTACATGCTGCTCCCTGGATGGCAGGCTGGGTCTCCTGACTCAGCTTCCCACTTCCCAGAATTCTCCTTGTCTGTTTATCCCGCCTATACTTCCTGCCTGGCTAGGGGCTGATCAGCGTTTTATTTATCAACTAATCAGAGCAACATATTCACAGCATACAGTACATTCCACAGCACCTCCCTTTTCTGTCTAATCAAAAAGAAAGGGTTTGACTTTTACACAGTAAAATTACATATAACAAAACAGTTATCAAGCAAGAATTACAGTTATAATATCTAGTCTATTTGTATCTGGCAAAATTAAAAAAAAATTCTATCTATCCTATATTTATGAGTCTAAAGTTTTATATCTTCCTTATCTCTTATCATAACCAAGGAAAACCATAATTATAACAATCTACTCTTCAACTACATCAAAGACCTCAGAAGGCTTTAATATTACATAAGTAAACAGGAAGAGTATTGTAAGTAACTTCCAAAAAATCTAAAATGACAGAGACAGCTGGCTGCCTGGACAGTCACCCAAAGTTCCTCTCCAATGTTGGGGCATCTATCTTTAGCCCACAGGCCTAGAGTCTCTCAGTTACTTTTCTCTGTGTCCTGTAGAATGTCTGGCAGTTTCCTCTGCGAAGCAGGAACCTGAAGGACCATTTTGCCTTGCAAAGTTCAGTGGTCACCTTCCTATGGGTACTGCATGTCCAATCCATACAATATTTTTTCAAGCAGTCCAGACAAGAACAGTTTCTTGCCCAAATGGCTATATTTTGCCATGAAGAAGATGAACTCCTTATGGAGTGTCTTTGACGCCTGTCTTTCTCAGTAAATTTGTTCTGCCAGGAGCAGATGTGTCTCACTGTCCAGAAAGTCTAAATTTTTAAAACATTTTAAATGCCATATTCTGTAGGTCTTTGAAGTGTTTGAAGATTACTTAACTAATTGAAATATAACTATGTATATCTGGAAAGCTTAACATGACTATAAGTTTGACTATCATAGAAAACTAATTATTAATCTGTATTTCTCAACTATACATTACAATTTCAAGTGAGTTGCACAAACAAAATACTTTAAACAAGAGTAGAAATATACATACAGTATAACAAAATTAACTTTAAATTTTTAACAATAAACTAAAATCCATAGCAATGTAAAACATTTCAAACAAGTTGTTGCTCTTTAAAAGTAGATTCAATAATCTACCCTTTCATTCTATCATATCTATATCCTATATTTCTATATTATATCCTCCTTTCTTATTTTAGAAAGAGATTGACTATGACCAATAACAATTTGTAACCAACAACCTAAACAAAGGCAAACATCCACAATCCATTTTGGGGGAATGTGGGTGTAGTGTTCTAGGCTACTTCCTGCTGATGGAGGGTGCTGTATTCTTATGGGGATCTTGAGAAATTAAGAATTATGGTCAAGTTCTGACTTGTCTGAGGCTGCATTGTCTGAGCCAGTTGCCTTGAAAATGTTCTAGATGTTGGACCATCTGGACCATAGTGTCATCAGAAACCTTTCAGGAGGTCTTGGCTGGTCAAACCTAATTTATCTTAATCTGGAACAATTCCATAGCCTCTTGCTTCCTGTGGAAACAAAAGCAGAGCCTCCTTTCCAAAGCAACATATCCTTAGATCCAAATTTTGAAGTCAAGGTACCTTTAAAATATACATATTCGTTTAACTGAGCAGCCTTTACAATCAAATGTCTTTCTGCAGTTAAAAATCCCAGACAATACAATCCAGGTTCTCTGTGTGGTATCCATTTTTATGTGGCTTATTTTAATATTAATTTTACTTTTTCTCTTTTTTTTGGAGGACTTAGAGGAATGGTTGGAGATGTGAGGATCTGAAGTTAGCCTTCCCTGATTACCTGGCAGAAATGGCCTGTGGGGTCCCACGGATTCCCCTCTAGTTGGAGGATGGGATAAAACAACAAGTGGGGTAGGGTGGGCTATGATGGGAAGATCTGTGGGACCCCTTGGAGATTGGGAGCAGAGACTATCACAGGTTTTCTATTGTAGAGCTGGAGATGAGACTGGGACATTTGATTTGGAGGTGCATAAGCCAAGTGAAAGTCTGCACTTTGTCTATCTTCATCCTTGGCAAGAGTGGACTGTGTGTTCACAGGGAGTGCTTGCTGGATTTTTGAGGTGGGATAAATAAAAAAGTTGAGGAGGAGGGTGAAGATGGGAAGATCTGAGGAACTCACTAGAGATAAAGGGGTGGCTACCTCAGTTATTCTGCTACAGAGGTGGGATGAGACTGGCGAACTGTAGTTAGAAGAACGAAGAGTGTAGTGATGATTTGCAGTCAGACTACCTGCTTCCTAGACAGGAGTGCCCCATGGGTTCCCAAGGAGTGCCTGCTGAAGTTGGGACCTGGGATAAAGTAACTTGGTTGTGGAGTAAGGTTAGAAGTGAAAAATCTATAGGATTCACTGGAGATGTAGGCAGCATAGAAGGCAGGCTGCAGCAGGTGTTTTTTTGCAGATCTGGGGATGAGACATGGAGATTTGATTTGAAGAAGCAGGAGAGGTGACGGTTTGCAGTTAGTGGTGGGAGTGTCTTGTATATTCATAGTACAGCAAGGACTCTTAAATACTGATTAAACTTTCCTTACCCTTGATCAATAATTTGTTTTTTTTTTTTTTTTTTTTTTTTTTTTGGTTTTTCGAGACAGGGTTTCTCTGTGTAGCTTTGCGCCTTTCCTGGGACTCACTTGGTAGCCCAGGCTGGCCTCGAACTCACAGAGATCCGCCTGGCTCTGCCTCCCGAGTGCTGGGATTAAAGGCGTGCGCCACCACCGCCCGGCTGATCAATAATTTGTAAGAGAAAGATATGGCGACTTTGTCTAGGCTTGTTTGAACGCTCAGATCATCTTGCCTTTGATGCTCCAGTGCTGAAATCACAGACAAGTGCCAATAGGCTTTGTTCCTTCTTGTCTTTTGATGGATACATTAGGGAACATCCATATAAAGAATAAACCACTGTGTAAAGATGTCCATCCTTATAGTACACAATGTTCCAGATAGACACACAAATACCCACGAGGGAAGATTTCTGGGCATAGGAACTAAAATAGTTACAATTGTCTTAATTGTTGGTTTAAACATTCTGGATGTATGATTAATTTATTTCACATTTTTTGTTAGCTACCCAAAACACTGAACCAAATCTTGTCAATGCATAACATGACTATAGTGTAGGGTAAAAGGGCCAGTGAAAGAAACCCATCCTGGCCCTAAAACCAGAGCCAGCGGAAGAAAGACTTTGGCACTTAAACCAGAACCAATGAAACACACCCTGACCCTGAAACCAAAGCCAAAGAAACATGCTTTGGCCCTGGAACCAGAGCCAGTAAAAGAAACACACCCTTTCTCTGAAACTAGAGCCAAAAGGCTAAAAGGAGCCAGTAAAAGAAACACACTTTGGCTCTGAAACCAGAGCCAAACATGCCCCTGACCAACTGAACATGAAACCAGCCAATCAGAATCTCTGCTAGGAAACTCCCTTAGGGGAGGGGAGCAGAAGCAACTGACATCTCTGCTGGGAAACTCTCTTAGGGGGAGCTGAACAGAGTAACAACTTTTCACCAGAGCAGGAGTAGAAATGCTACATTTCTGCATGTGTTTCCCTCTTAGCAGAGTGAAGCAGAAGAAGTAACAATTTCGGCCAGAACTGAGAAAAAATGGATATCTCTGCGGGGAACGTCCCTTAGGGGAACAGAGCAGAGCTCAGCTGGAACAGCTCTCTCTTGGAGAGGAGCAGGATTGCCACATCCCGTGGGGAGACCATCCCCCACCATAACCTAGCTTCAGGTATGGTTTGATTTCCTGACAAGCCAGGATACCTTTCTCCTCACAGCTGTAGGTATCCAGGATTCCTCCCTTCACAGGTGTAGGTTTAGCCTGACTTCCTGACAAGAAAGGGTGCATTTCCCTCTGGAGCAGTTAACACTTTGCAGGTATAGCCTGACTTCCTGAAAAGTCACAAAACCTTTCCCTCTGGAGCTGTAACATACGCCCTACACTTGACTATAAGGCATATTTTGCTTGAATATAATTAGTTCCTTTCTAGCTTCTCAGTAAAGACTGGTGAATCCACAATATGACTCTTAAGTACACATGCTGTTTTGCAATGGACTTTACAAATGAGGAGGAATAAGCTCTAAAGGGACCACATGAATTACCAAGGTCACACGGAGTAGTAGGAGCCCTGTGACTCAGTCAGAGATATCCTGACACTGATGCCTGGCTGTATATAACCTAGTGCTTCATGCCCACACAAGCTGATGTGGTTTAACTGTGAACTGAGCCCATAGTGCAGTCATGACAACTCTTGGTCTTGGCCTGGTAGCGCTCTTTTTAGAGGTGGTGCAGCATCATGTATTGGAGCCTAATAGTAAGAGTGGGTCACTGAGGATGGGCCTTGACGTTCTATTCACCTTTGGTTCTGGTTAAGCTTCCTTTTTTTACTTGACTGGCACCATAGAAGGACCATCTAGGACACACATCTAAACTATTGTCATTTCTTCCCATTCCACTGTAGACTTAAATCCCTCAGAAAACACGAGGAAAAATATTTCCTTTATTTTCTGCTTTCTGTGAGTTGTTTTTGTCCCAATGACAAAAATAAATAAAAGCACTAATAATCTAGCTTGCAGCTCTCTAAAAATTAGTGATATTTTTTGGCATAAGATTCTGTTGCTTCAAAGCTCTATGCAAAATATCTGTCTAGGAAGCAGGAAGCAGAGGATAGGGAAAAGCAAAAGTAAGAGGAAGGAGAAGAGGACACAGAGTAAGCTGTTCAGTGCCGCTCCCCAACGCCAGGTGTGAACACTGAGCTTTTGAGTCTTCTCTCAAATACTTACAAAGAAAAATATCTTTCCACACATGTGGTGGGATGCAGCATCCCACAGACTTCAGGGCACAAGACTCCAAGACATCTTAAAGGTCTCTTCAACTTCATGAGAAGCGAAGACAGTGTAGTGGACAGAGTTTCATAATGTTCTTGGGATGACTGGAAAATGAAGTATAAAATTAAATTTATTCTGAGGCTCTTCCATTACTCAATTCATAAATAATGAATTTCAAACTCACATACTATGGAAACAAGTTAAAACATAATTTATGCTGGGTGGTGGTGGTGCACACACCTTTAATCCCAGCCCTTGGGAGGCAGAGGCAGAGGCGGATCTCTGTTAGTTCGAGGCCAGCCTGGGCTACAGAGTGAGATCCAGGAAAGGCACAAAGCTACACATAGAAACCCTGTCTCAAAAAACCAAAAAACAAACAAACAAAAACACAACTTAGGATTGGTTTGTGGAGCATATAGCTACTTCTCACCTAGCCTCATGCAGCCAAGTGATTGACAACCTGTTCTTTCCATATAAGACAGACCTCCAAATTTAACCAATAGTGTGTTTGATACTTTCTGGGCTTCTTTTGTATGTACATATTGATTGTGTATTTTGCAAATCAGATTAAGGAACTACTTTATGTTCCTATCCTGGCTTCATTGGTGAGTCATACCTACTCATTTTTGTAGTAGTGTCTACTTGTTATACATAATAATGAGTTTCAACATGACCTTTTCATATATATGTAATGTATTTTGCTCACACTCACATCCTTATTACTCTCCCTTTTTCTACTTTCACTCTCAGTGATCTCCTTCTTATTTGAAATACGGCCCCTTCTACATTCATTTTTTCCCCTTGGATGATCTAGTGGGTTTTGATATTTAAGCCCACATACATTGGAAATTATTGCAAGATCATGGATAAAGGGATTTTGGGAGAATTGTCACCTTACTAGTGGGGACAACATTTACTGTTCTGTTGTGGTGTTAAAATACTGACAAAAAGCAACTTTGGAGATAAAATGCTTTATTTCAGCTTACTTGTTACAGTCTATCAACAAGGAAGACAAGTTAGGAGCCTATGGTTTGACATGAGTCAGAGGCCCTAAAGGAACACTACTTATGCTAACTTGGTCCTAAAGATTTGCTCAATTACCTCTCTTGTACAGTTCAGGGCCACTTGCCTAAGGATGGCATTACCCACAGTGGAATGAGTCAGCCTACACCAATCAACAATTACCAAATTGACACATAGACCAATTGTATGGTGGCTCTTTCTCAGTTGAGTCCCCCTTTTCCTAGGTATGTCTAGTCCAGTACCAAACCTAAGTATGCTTGAACAGCAATCTGAATACAATTTTAAAATGAACAGCATACTGAAGAGTAGTTGAAAATATCAACTGGGAGTTTTGCTACAAACCACTGTGGTTATATTTTGTTTGTGCTCTAAAAAATACAGGTTGACGGGAGATAAGAGTGCAGAGGTAGCCACTAGTTAACCATAGAAGCCAGGCACTGGTGGCACACACCTTTAATCCCAGAACTAGGGAAGTAGAGACAGGAATTGATATGGCAGGGTAGAGAGAGAATGACAAGGTGGGAGGGGACAGAAGCTTGGCCCCCGTTTTAGTCTGAGGAGTTGTGGAGGTAAGAGGTGACTTTGGCTGCTCCTTTACTTCTCTGATCTTTCGGCATTTACCCCAATATCTGACTCTGGGTTTTTATTATTAAGACCAATTAGAATTTGTGCTATATCTAGCATCTAACTTTGGGGCACAAATTCATGAAAAAGTTTCAAGCCTGTGGCTTTGAAGCCACTGGCACATGCTGAAGCTGCATGTGGGGGCTCCCTCTGGAGTCACTGCCTTGCTGGCTAGGTTCTCCTCTCTTTTTTTTCCTAAGCCTCTGAGTGAGTTTGGAATTTTTCTGTTACAGCCCCTCTGCAGAAAACTCCACAGGCGTTTGAGCTCCAAATGTCACAGGAGTTAGCCACTTTTGCAATTCCCCCCAAGCAGATAGCTGGCTCTTTGGCTTCTTTTCTCCCAATGGGTTGTGTGCTTTCCCTGGACCCCTTTCTCAGGATACTCCCAAATTAGGTAGCTGCTTTGAAATGCACTTGGACTTCTGCTTTTCTATACAGCAGCAGTCAGATTCACATTTCACCATCATCAGCAGATTTTGTGAGACAATTGAGAATTCTTAAAGGGAGGAATTAGTTAAAAGGGTGAGTTTTTTCCATTTAAAAATTGGAAACACTATTATAATGGAGGGAGTTAGGTCTCTGTATGATAATATTCTGGACAGTTTGAAAATGGAACAATTAAATGAGAGGGGAACTAATTTAGATGGGATTTAAATAATACTAATTATAAACACTATCAGTTTTATCATTTTGTTTTATCACTAAAAAAGTTGGTTAATATGAGTCTAAGACACAAGTTTTAGAAAAACGAATTAAAACAGATCATAGAGATATTCAGACCCAGACAGAGGAATTTAAAGGAGAACCAGTCTTAGCATTGCACTTATAAGGTTAGAGAGGAACCACCTAAGGATTTCAAACAACCAACTTCAATTTATCCAGTAACCTTACAGGAATTGCCAAATGATAGCTATCCCCAAGGCTGTGTAAGAGCTAAATGGACTCCTATGGAAATGTTAGATTTAAGGAGATTCAAGAAAGCAAACATCTCATATGGCGTGCATTCACCCTTTGTGAAGCAGTTGTTAAACTCATGGTCAACTTGTAATAGAATTACCCCTCAAGACTGAAGTGACTTGGTTACAGCAGTCTTGGAGCCTGGTCCTCAATTACAGTGGATGACCTGGTGGAAAGATGAGGCTAAGACCATTGAGCAATGAAGTAGGGCTAGAAGTATGGAACTCTACCAAGACCAACTTTTTGGAGAGGGAGATTATGCTATTGTACAAAGGCAACCTCTATATGATGACCACACCCTGGCTTTATGCCATGTAGCAGCTTTGAATACTTGGGACAGAAATGAAGAAGTAGGAAAGAAAATTGAGTCATTTACTAAAGTTATACAGCGTCCAAAAGTAACCTCCCCTGATTTCTTACAAAGATTAATGTCAGCAATAAATAGAATCATACCAAATTCAGAAGCTAGACAAATAGTAATTGAATCTCTAGCTTTTGAAAATGCTAATGCACAATGCAAAAGGGTAATTAGGCTATTAAAGGCAAGATCAGCACTCTTGGAGAAGTGGATCCAAATATAGTCAATATTGAATCTCATACCATGATGATGCTTGGATAGGAGAGGTGATTTCCAGAGGTTTAAAGAAAAATCAAAAAGTCAAATGTTTTAATTGTGGCAAACAAGGTTACCTAAAAAGGGATTGTAAACAGGGCATTCCTAGAAACAATGTTTTTTCTAATAATAATCCAAACAGAATGCTCCTCCTTTCTGGATTATGTAGAAGGTGTGACAAAGGCAGACATTGGACTAATGAATGTAGATCAACAAGGGACAGTCAAGGTAACCCTTTGCTAGTGGGAAAGGTCTTGAGGTACGGTATGGTGATATTTTATTTGTACTGAAATGTTTTTATTTGTATGTTAATAAATAAAGTTGCCTGGGGGTCAGAGCTGATAGCAAGCCATAGCAGAAGTCTAGCAGTGGTAGCACATGCCCTTAATCCCGATCACATGACAGGCAGATCTCTGTGTGTTCAAGGATACCACCAGCATGGAGACACATGCCTTTAATCTCAATACTAACCATAGAAGACCTGGAGGTCTGTATAGATGAGCAGTGACAAGGAGGTCATGTGGTTGGGTTTACAAGCAGTGAGAAGGCAGAACAGAAAGTCTATAAAAAGACAGACACATAGGAAGTAGCGCTCTTGCTGAGAGGAAGGACAGCAGTGGCAGCAAAGGGTAAGCTTAGCTCTCAGCTACTGCTCTAACCTCTTGGGCTTTTAACTCTGCAATTGGCTCTGTGTTTCTTATTTAATAAGACTGTTTATCTACAGAGGGGCCTCTCACAGGTCTTTTTGTCAAGTTTGATTCGGTTGATTCCTGCCATCATGGAGGAAACTCCTTCCCAGAGCAATTAAGGAATCAAATGCCTATTGTAAAAATTCATGCCTCTCTGGATGATAGAACAGCTTTAAAGAGTAAAACAAAAATTTCAGGAGAAACCATAAATCAAAATTGAAAAAGATTAGATTTGAACAAGGTAGACCTCTTGATTAGAAGAGGTGATAGTTCATCAAGCTGCATGACCATTCAATCTAGACTAATTTATACAACTAACAAATGTTTTCCATTCCATCAGATATAACTTGCTAAAAGGGAAGCTCCCCTGATTTAGAGTTGGGGCAGGTTTTGTTTTTGTCTTTTAAGAGGGCATCGAGCTAAGGAATCTGAAGACCATTGAACAAATGACACATGTGAAGAAAAAGGACAAATTATCCAGAAAAAAATGTCCCTAGAAAAACAGTAAACTGACCTATTGGTATATCACATATCCAACAGGATAAAATTTCATAAACCTTCCCCAATGCTTGTTTTTCCTGTTCTCTACAGACATATAATGCAAATGGTCTGAGATGTAAGGATGGTTCAATATACAAAAATCTGTCAATGTAATATACCATATAAACAAATTGAAAGAAAATAACATAATCATCTGCTTAGATGCTGAAAAAGATTTGACAAAATCCAACACCCACTCATGATAAAGGTCTTGGAGAGATCAGGAATACAAGAAACATAACTAAACATAATAATGGCAATTTACAGCAAGCCAACAGCAACATCAAATTAAATGGAGAGAAACTCGGAGTGATTCCACTAAAATCAGGAACAAGACAAGACTGTCCACTCTCCCTATATTTATTCAATATAGTATTTGACATTCTAGCTAGAGCAATGAGACAACAAAAGAGATCAAGGGAATACAAATTGGAAAGGAAGAAATCAAACTTTTGCAGATGATATGATAGTATACATAAGTGACCTCAAAAATTATACCAGGGAACTTCTACAACTGATAAACACCTTCAGTAATGAGGCAAGATGCAAGATTAACAAAAAAAGTCAGTATCTCTCCTATATACAATAGATAAGCTGATAAATGGGCTGAGAAAGAAACCAGAGAAATATCACCCTTTACAATAGCCACAAATAACATAAAATACCTTCGGGTAACTCTAACTATGCAAGTAAAGGACCTGTATGACAAGAACTTTTTAGTCCCTGAAGAAAGAAATTGAAGAAGGTATCAGAAAACGGAAAGATCTCCCATGCTCATGCATAGGTAGGATTAACATAGTAAAAATGGCAATCTTACCAAAAGCAATCTACAGATTAAATTCAATCTCCATCAAAATCCCAACACAATTCTTCACAGACCTGGAAAGAACTCAACTTCATATAGAAAAGCAAAAAACAGGATAACTAAAACTATCCTATACAATAATGCCACCTCTGGAGACATCAGCATCCCTGACCTCAATCTCTACTATAGACCTATAGTAATAAAAACAGCTTGGTATTGGCATAAAAACTGACATGTGGGCAAATGGAATTGATTTGAAGACCCTGACATTAACCCACACACCTGTGAACACCTGATTTTTGACAAAGAAGCCAAAACTGTACAATGGAAAAACTCTTCAACAAATGGTGCTGGCATAGCTGGATGTCAACATGTAGAAGATTGCAAATAGATCCATATCTGTCACCATGCACAAAACTTAAGTCCAAGTGGATCAAAGACCTCAACTTAAAACCAGTTACATGAACCTGATAGAAGAGAAGGTAGGAAGTAGTCTTGAATGCATTGATACAGGAGACCATTTCCTAAACATAACACCAGTAGCATAGACATTGAGAGTAGCAATTAAAAATGGTACCTCTTGAAACTGAGAAGCTTTTGTAGGGAAAGGAACATGGTCAGTAAGACAGAATAACTGCCTACAGAATGGGAAAAGATCTTCACAACCCCCAAATCTGACAGAGGGCTGATCTTCAAAATTTATAAAGAACTCAAGAAACTAGACATCAAAATACCAAATAATCCAATTTAAAAATTAAGTACATATCTGAACAGAAAATCCTCAACAG
The DNA here is from genome assembly GCF_949786415.1 of Peromyscus eremicus. Taxonomy (NCBI): domain Eukaryota; kingdom Metazoa; phylum Chordata; class Mammalia; order Rodentia; family Cricetidae; genus Peromyscus; species Peromyscus eremicus. The sequence goes on from NC_081421.1 coordinate 79,345,987, forward strand.
AAGAATCTCAGCCTTCAGAATGGGGAAATATCTTCACCAACCCCAAATCTGACAGAAGGCTAATCTCCAAAATACATAAAGAATTCAAGAAACTAGACATCAAAATACCAAAATAATACAATTAACAAATGGGCTACAGAGTTGAACAGAGAATTCTCAACAGGAGAATCTCAAATGACTGAAAGACATTTAAGGAATTGCTCAACATCCTTAGTTATCAGGAAAATGCAAATCAAAATGATTGTGAGATACCATCTTACACCTGTCAGAATGGCTAAGAGCACAAACACTGATAACAGCTTATGTTGAATAGGATGTAGAGCAAGGGGAACACTCCTCCACTGTTGGTGAAAGTGCAAACTTGTACAGCCACTTTGGAAATCAGTATGGTGTTTTTTCAGAAAATTGGGAATCAATCTACTTCAAGACCCAGCTATACCATTCTTGAGCATATACACAAGGCGTGCTCAACCATACGAGAAGGACACTTGCTCAAGTATGTTTAAAGCTGCATTATTTATAATAGCCAGAACCTGGAAACAACCTAGATCCCCCTCCACTGAAGAATGAATAAAGAAAATGTAGTACTACTCAGCAGTAAAAAACAATGACATCATGAAATTTGCAGGCAAATGTTTGGATCTAGAAAATATAATCCTGAGTGAGGTAACCCATACTCAGAAGGATAAACATGGTATGTACTCACTTGTAAGTGGATACTAGATGTAAAGCAAAGGATAACCAGCCTGCAACTGACAGGCTCCAGAGAAGCTAGCTAACAAGGAGGACCCTAAGAGGGACACATGGATTGCCCTTGGAAGGGGAAATAGATGAGATCTCCATGAGTAAACTGGGGGTGAGAGGGGCAATAAAAGGTAGGGGATGAGCTATGAGAACATAAGGGAACAGGATGGTCGAGTTGGAACACGGGACATAGTGGGAGGTCAATAAAAAAGATATCATGATAGAGGGAGACCTCATGGGAGTAGGGAGAAACCAGGTGCTAGGCAAGTTCCCAGGGATCTACAAGGATGACCCCAGCAATAATGGAGAGGGTGCCTGAACTGGCTTAAGCCAGTAATCAGATTGGTGAACACCCTAACTGTCATCATAGAGCTTTCATCCAGTAACTGATGTAAGCAGATGCAGATATCCAAAGCCAAGCACCAGGATGAGTCCCAGGAGTCCAGCTGACGAGAGAGAAGAGGGTCTCTGTGAGCAAGGGGCATCAATATCATGATGGGGAAACCTAAACAGACAACAAAATCAAACTAGTGGGAATTCATGAACTTTAGACCAATTGCTATGGAGCTTCTATGTGACTGGGCTAGGCCCTCTGCAAAAGTGAGACAGTTATGTAGCTTGATCTGTTTAAGGGGCCCCCTGACATTGGGATCGGGAGCCATCCTTGGTTCATGATTTGGCTTTTTGGAGCTCAATACCTGTGGTGAGATACCTTGCATAGCCTAATTCATGGGGAGGGATTTGGACCTGCCTCATCTGATTGTACCAGGCTCTGCTTACTCCCTATAGGAGATCTTGCCTTGTCAGAAGGGAGGGGGGCTGAGAGACCAAGAGCAGGGAAGAGAGGGAGATCTGTGGTTGGTATTTAAAATGAATGAAAAATTTCTTAATAATAATAAAAAAGAAAAACCACTCACAGAAATCACACAAAATCTAAGTACATCTAAAAACAATTGCTTCAGATACAATGTCCAGATATAATGAGTCTACTAAATTCCCACTACAATGGGATAAAGAAACAAAATTCCAAATGAGATAAGAAATTTTCTGATACAGCCACAAAATTTTCAAGTACTTTTTGTGTAACTTTCCTGTACTTGCACTAACATCTACCAAGCAAACCTCACCATCTCTACCTCTTTCTTATGTTCTCTTACACAATGGAATTTACCTACCTTGAAAATTGGTATCAGCGAGAAACACCATTGAATCAGCAATACCATAAAATAAAAGGAAATAATTCTCTGTGATTTGAAAGGTGAAAGTGAGTTTGATCAACAAAGAGATGGGAGGATTAGAAGACTAATGTATGTGAGACAGGAACAGAGGTGCTGATTACAAAATCCAAGTCAGAAGGTCCCAAACCCCATGCCAGGCACTGCTGGAAAAAAGGAGGGAAAATGTTTGGACTTCCCCTTCAGATTGCAAATTCCCAGCACAGGTCTGCATGCAGATGGTGGGAGCTTAGCACTGGTAGCAAACTGGGCAGCACTACTGTCATTGGATTTTTTGCCAACACAGTGCAACAGACTTCCCCTGACCCCTTACAATAATGGCTTCTACAGCTGTGCTGCTGGCAGGAGCTTCATGCAAAACTGTCTGTCTGGCTTTGTCTTTGAGCCTTTCTGCTCCTGCTACATGTATCTCAGTGCCTGTGGCTCCTCATTCTTACTGGTCATTGCATAATACAAAGAGAAAGCTACATGAAAGTTATTATTTATTTATTTGGGGGTTAATGAATTAGTTTCTTGACAGTTTCATATATGTACATAATGCATTTTGATTGTTCTCATTCTCCTCTTCAGGTAATTAATACTCTGTTCTGACCACATAGCCCACATCCCTATTAATCACTTTCATGGATTTTTATTTTATTTTCAATCTTCTGGATCTTACTAGGGCATTCCATATGTCTGTGGGTAGGAAATATCCATCATAGCCTGGTGGTTTTGCAACTGGGTATACAACTGAAAGCAAAGATCCCTTTCTCCACTGTTCAGCAGCAGTCAACAGTTTACTAGTAAGTGTGGGGTACTAGATAACCACCTGTAATCCACGACTGCCTGTTGAAAGGTCCTGTTTTACTCAGGTTCACTGGAACAAATCAATGCTTATGTGAGCTCATGATTACACTGACTGTATTGTGTTCACAGGATATGATTTCCCTTATCCACTTCTTCCAGTGCCATATTTTGGCAGTTCCTTCCTCCACATTCTCCCTAAACCAGCAGGGCTATTATGTATCATGTGTTTAGTGCTGTGTCCTCACCCATCACTTTTTCTGAAGGGTTAACAATGCTTTTTCTCTGCTCTTCATGGCAAAGAGATGCTTCTCTTTTCAATTTTGAGAGTAGTCCTCCATTACTCCTCACCCCCAGTTTGCTCATGTAGCTCTTATACATTTCTCTGTCACTGGGTGATCCCTGTGTCTCTCTTAGGGTCCTCTTTACTAGGTAGCCTCCCTGGAGTTGTGAGTTGCAGTCTGGTTATCCTTTGCTTTACATCCAGTATCCACTTATGAGTGAGTACATACCATGTTTGTCTTTCTGAGTCTGGGTTACCTCACTCAGGATGATTTTTTTCTAGTTCCATCCATTTGCCTGCAAATTTCATGATGTCATTTTTTTTTTTTTTACTGCTGAGTAGTACTCAATTGTGTATATGTACCACATTTTATTTATCCATTCTTCAGTTGAAGGGCATCTAGGTTGTTTCCAGTTTCTGGCTATTACAAATAATGCTGCTATGAACATAGTTGAGCATGTGTCCTTGTGGTATGATTGAGCGTTCCTTGGGTATATGCCCAAGAATGGTATAGCTGGGTCTTGAGGGAGGTTGATTCTCAATTGTCTATGAAAGCACCATATTGATTTTCAAAGTGGCTATACAAGTTTGCATTCCCACCGACAGTGGAGGAGTGTTTCCCTTGCTCCACATCCTCTCCAACATCCTTATCTGAGGTCATAAACACAGGTGTTTAAAATGCAGTGTGACATTATGTCTATTGAACTAATCAAATCCAGTAGTTTCTCTTCTGGTACCTATGAACTTCCATAGCATCAGTTCTGACCAGGATTATGGTACTACTGTGTGTTGCTATCTATGGAACCTGCCTCAATCACAGTCAAAAGAGAGTAGGTTACATGTATAACCATGCTGTCACTATTTACTAGGTCACATCTAGTAAATTATAGTTTAAAAATTATAGTTTTCAAGGTTATTGCTGATTAAAATTGTTCAAGTCTTTCCCCTGGTCTGCTTACATAAAAAAATGTAACATTTTGGAAGCTTCAAAAAGAGAGAAGTTTCCCAGCTCAATCTCAGGTTACTTTCTCAATGTTGGAACCCTGGTGTATGGCATCTTCAGCAATCAGATCTCACTATTCATGTACAGAGGGCAACCAAGTAGAAAAGAAAGTCAGTATGTTCTTCGGAGGATTACAGAAATTCTCTGGCCAAATTCTCCTGAGGAGGTATCTCACACTTGGCACTGGGTTGATGTTGAGTAGCCCATTGGTTCCAGGATCAATGTTATCAGGTCATACGGAGTATTTCCATTCAAAGTATTGTTTGGTGTTCGAAGATAGTAGGTTTGCATATGGCTTTTTATATACCTTTAGTTTTCATTAACTCTGCCTCATTCTCAACTTCTCAATTTTGCCAATAGCCTTGATTCCCACCATAGTTAACCCTTTCCATGATAGTATTTCACATGTCTATTGTCACTTTATGTGGTCATATATTGTGTACCCTAATAAAATTGGACTGAAGATCAGAGAATAGAACAAATTACTAGATTAAACATAGCTGCCAGGCAGTGGTGGCATACATCCTTAATCCTAGCATTCAGGAGGGATAGATCCATCTGGACCTCTTTGAGTTCAAAGCCACCCTGGACTACATGAGATTGACTCAGTCTAGGAGAGAAATAGAGCCAGGCAGTGGTGGCACACACTTTTAATCCCAATACTTGGTAGTCACATGCCATTAATCCCAGCACTAGGAAGAAAGTGATGGCTGAGTGGAGAAAGGTATACAAGGTGTGAGGAGACAGGAACTAAAGGCTTCTTGGCTGGAGAACTTTGGGCTGAGGACTCAGAGGCATTCAGTCAGAGAATTCATGGAGTTGGCATGGTGAGACATGGCAGTGGCTTGTTCCTTTTTCTCTCTGATCTTTCAGCATTTACCCCAATATCTGGCTTCAGGGGATTTTTTTATTAAAAAAACTTGTTTAGATTTCATGTTACAACATTATATGTGTTTTACTATCCCATCTCTCTTAGGACTTTTTCCTAGCACTGGTTAATTCCTCTATCATGATGCAGAGACAATCTTGTTAAATTTACAAAACTAAATAATTGACTGTTATATAAGTGACAATATAAGGTGTGTATCTTCTTGATTGGGTCACCAAACTCTGTGTGAGCATGCAAAAGAGTTAAGAGATAAACCATTCCCTCTGTTGAGTACCCCCCAAAATGCTAAGCAAATTTTTGAATTTCTCTGTGCCTGGCTATTTTGTCTATAAAATGAAAAAACTTGGACTAGATGATATTTCATGTCCAAATCTGATTTAATTATTTTGATGCTTTTATGTATGTTAGCATTTTCCTTTAAATATGAGTAACTTAGGTTTTTATTACCATGAAGAGACACAATGACCATGGGAAAATCTTATAAATGAAAATATTTAATTGAGGGGGCTTGCCTACATTTTCAGAGGTTCAGTCCATTATCATCATGGCAGGGAGCATGGTATGGCAATATTCAGGCAGATGTACTGGAGCTGAGAGTCCTATATCTTGACTCAGAGGCAACAGGAAGTTGACTGACTCACTGGGCAGTATCCTCAAAGCTTACCCCCACAGTGACACACTTCCTCCAACATGGCTATACCTACTCCAACAAAGCCACACCTCTTAATAGTGCTATTCCCTATGAGATTATGGGGGACAAATAATCCAAACTACCACATTGAGCCTCATGAATTTTATTTAAGACACATACCTTTCTTTTCTTCTTCATTTTTCTTAAAGATTTAGTTACTGTTTTTCAATAACTAGTGCTTAAGAGTTTGGGATGTAGGTGGATCTCTGGGAGTCCAATTAGCGAGAATGAGGAGGGTTTATATGAGCAAGAATTGTTGAGACCAAGGTTGGATAAAACACAGGGACAAATAGCCAAAGGAATGAAAACACATGAACTATGAACCAATGGCTGAGGGGTCCCCAACTGGATCAGGCCCTCTGAATGGGTGAGACAGTTGATTGGCTTGATCTGTTTGGGAGGCATCCAGGCAGTGGGACTGGTTCCTGTGCTCATTGCATGAGTTGGCTGTTTGAAACCTAGGGCCTATGCAGGATCGCTTGGCTCGGCCTGGGAGGAGGGGTCTGGACCTACCTGGACTGAGTCCACCAGGTTGATCTCAGTCCGCGGGGAAGGCTTTGCCCTGGAGGAGGTGGGAATGGGAGGTGGGCTGGGGGGAAGTGAGGGGGGCGGGAGGGGGGAGAACAAGGGAATCCGTGGCTGATATGTAGAACTGAATTGTATTGCAAAATAAAAAAAAAAAAATCTAGGGTTGAAAAAAAAGAAAGAAAAGAAAAAAAAAACCTCTAAAATATAACAACAACAACAAAAAAAAGAGTTTGGGATGTAAAGTTTACTGCCATCATTTCAAGGACCTACATTTTCTCTATTGGTATTTACAAATAGTTTTTTTGCTTTTGTTATTGCAACAACACTAGTTCCTCTCACTCTTTGAGAACTAAGGCTCAGAAAACATGCCATCAAACTACAGGAGCTTTTTATTCACAGTACCTTTCTTCAATTTGTGTCCTTAAAGATGGTTCACTTATCTCAAATAACACTAAATCATAAGGTAATCTAGTGACTAAAGATGTGCTGTACTTTCTGGAGTCTCTAATGCCCATTTGCATTTTTTGAGACCTCTCTGTTAATTTCAGTATTCTATTTTTAATTGGGTTATTTCTTTTCCTGATGATTACTTTTTTTGAAGTGCTAATATTCTAGGTACTATTTTTCTATCAGATGCACCACTGGCAAAGATGTTCTTTTATTCTGTGGTCAACCTCTTCACTTGACTGACAATTTCTATAACATGAATCTTAAATAGTCTTATTAATAAAAAACCTGGAATCAGGTATTGGGGCAAAAACTGAGAGATCAAAGGAATAGAACAAGCCACAGCCAACCTCACCTTGACAGCTCTTCAGCCAATCCTGTTTCCACAAATCCTCAGACTAAAAGTCTCTGAGTCCTTATTCAAATGGATCTCAGCTGAACTGCTTAAAAAGCCTCTAGTTCCTGGTCCTCACACCTTATACCAATTTCTGCTTCCTGCCATCACTTCCTGGGATTAAAGGTGTTTGTCCTTCTCAAGCAAAGACATGAGATCTCAAGTGCTGGTATTAAAGATGTGTTCCACCACTGCCTGGCTCTGTTCCCAGTGTGTTCTTGAACTCACAGAGATTCAGACAGATCTCTGCCTCCTGAATGATAGGATTAAAGGTGTGTGTGCTACCACTGTCTGGCCTCTATGTGTAATCTAGTTGTGGTTCTGTTCTCTGATCCCCATATAAGTTTATTAGGGTGTACAATATATTGGGGGACACAATATATCACAACATTTTTCTTTTGCAGAAAAGAACCTTTCTTGTTTCCTGACATCCCTTTTTCAACTGTTGCTCTTATTTCTTCTGTACTGTAGACCTGATTTATATTATTTTACTTTTATTGTGACATGTCTCACTGAGATAAATCTCAAGCCTGTAGAATTAGTTGCTTGGGATCAGTTGGGAGGTTTTTAATGGAACAAGGGCAACTTATCAGTGGCTACACTACTAAAGAAAATGACACATAGTACCCCCACAAACATTATTGGCCATGTAAGGACTGACAGACATCAGTCCCTCCTCAATACCTCATATAATGCTTAAAATCCGGTCTTAAGCAGCTTTGTTTAGACAAAAAGGCTTCTAAAGCTTTGTCACTTCAAGTGGAAATCTTTTAGTTACATTTCTCCCCAATATGTGGTTTGTGTATTCTTTTTGACTCCTCTTACACAGTAGTCTCTGAGCCTTGGAGAGGTGATACATCTATATCATTTTGGGCTGAGAACTGTTCCATATGCATTATTGGCACAATGTCTAGTTATATTTTGAAAGTTCAACCAGTGAATACATGTGAAAACATACTCCTGGCTTTATCCTCAGGCAGTGTTGAATGACAAGCCTAGTATGTAGATCCTCAGTGTATTTGGAATGAACTTTTGTGCAAGATAAGAGATAGGGATCTATTCCCAGTATACCAGATGTTTATATCCAGATTTCTTAACATTTGTAGAGTATATTCTCTTGCCAATGTATGTTTTTTCTATCTTTGTCAAATATTAGGTAGCTTTAGTTGCATGGACTTATATGGGCATTATCTAGTCTAGCCTAATGATCTTCATGTAAGTTTTCATTCCAGTACCATTTATCAGAATTGTTCTTCCGTGCATCCAGGAGGTAGTGATACCTAATTCAGTTTTCTGTTGCTTCAGAATGTCCTTAACTATCACTTGTCATTTGTGCCGCTGTGTCAATTTTTTATTGCATTGATTGAAATTCATGCACACATACATGTTATGTGTTGCCAACAAATACACTCTACACTCATTCCCCTTCAGTTCATCTTTTATCCTCATCACCTCTGTTACCTCCAAAGTTCATTTGTTATCTTCAAGTTTTTAAACCCAACAATCCACTTAGTCATTTTTATGGGTAAGAGAATAGGCTGATCTTGCAACATTAGAAAACTCCCAGGGTCCACAATCCTGAAAAAACTGACTTTCACTGAATAAGCAGCAATTAATATCCATAAGTTCCTCATCTAGGGTTGGAAGTCCCTGCCCCCCCATGCTATGGTTTTGTCTGGCTTTATTTTGTGCAGATATTACTATGCACCCACAACTGCTGTCAGTTCATATGTGCATTTCTCTTGCTATGTGCAGAAAACCCAATTTCATTGGAGCCATTCACTATTATTAGCTCTGACAAAGATTCTGCCTCTATCTTGAATGATCCCTAAGCCTTTGGACATGTGAGTGAGATGTGTTACATTTAGAGATGTTCATTCTGCAATCTCTTACTCTCAGCACACTGACAAGTTGTGTTTCTGTGTTGGGCCCATATTCTCCAAGAAGGAACTTCTCTCCTGAGTATCAATAAGTGCCTTTAACTATGTAAATAACATTAATCCTTTAGGATATGGCTTAGTATTAGGACCAATTAGCAGAATGAAAGCAGTAAGTATCCACTTGAAAATATGAACAATGAAAATCTAGCTACTCTCCCAGGTTATGGTGTTGGGACAAGTTCCATCTTACAGTGCACAGCAGATGGTATTTGGCTATATAATCTCTGGGACTTCCACTTACTATTTATGAAGAACATGTTGTGCCTACATCCAGTTTGTCCACATACTGCCCATGTCTGAGTAATAAATTCCTAAAGTTACTGAACTAGTGGGCCTACCTTGCTAGGTTAGTTGTTATTTTTGATTGCATAGCTGACATCTAGAAAAGAAAGATGACTACTTCTATTCTCATGTAGTTTGCAAAGCAACTGCCAGTGTCATGAAAACAACCAAACAGTGATAAAGCTTACATGTCAGTTCCATTTGAATTCTCCATGTCCTATTAATTCAAGTGCATAGTTTATGCAAGTACTGGGTATGATTATCATATTCTGGAGGGCAACCAAAAGAAATATCAATAGCTTGTGATGATTGGGATCTATGTTGCCCAGTGACCAACAACTCAAGAAGAATGAGTCCATTCTTGATGCTGGGCTTTTTGTTTCATATTCTACTATGTCTCTGGTGAGCAGAAACTGGGAGAATTGGAGCCCTCAATAGAAATGTCACATGGTATTATTGATACACAATAGTATGATTATTTAAAAAAAATACTGCCAGTACCAAGAGGCTGAATGGCCATGAGATCTAGGATAGAACCAAACAAAACTGGGAAAAATGTCAGCATAATGATATTGAATAATATTCTGGTACATGCATAGATTGGTGACTATTCCAATTGTCATCAGAAAGCCTTTATACAGTAACTAATGGAAACAGATGCACAGAACACAGCCAAGCCCTGGGCCAAGCTCAGTAAATCCTACTGAAGAGATGGAGGAAAGATTGTATGAGCCAGGGGATCAAGGATTGTAAAGATCCACAGAGGTTTCCTAGTGAGAACTTATGCAGCATCTGAGAATCTGAGCTTGCTTTACTCAGCAGGGCTGCATATGAGAAAGACTGGACCATGGGTGTGTTTACCAGGTGTTTGGAAGGGTCTACACTTGGCTGTGCAGTGTATTTTGATCTAGCAAGTGGTAGGTCTTTTGCCCCACCCCTTGACATTGTTATAAAAAACCCTTTTGAAGAGATAGAAGGGGCCAGTAGATTTGGATATAGGTCTCCCCAAGGTATCCTGTGTTTCTGTTTGTCTCCTCTTTGCTATCTTTCTATCTTAAAGTTTCTTGTCCCTCTTTCCTTCTCATAGAAACACCTTTAAAAGGTGGGAGCTGGCCTCCCACAGATGGCACCTGAACTAGGAACTTACTTGGGTGCAGAGGAAGTAAGTGAGAGTAAGGAAACACTGTGGGAAGCAGTTAGACATGTCTGGTTTTGTATTAAGGTTAAGGCAGTGATATTTTATTCTTTGGGAGCAAAAACTCTATGTAGAAACATTGGGATGCAACAAGTATCTCTCTGTCTAAGTCTCTCTCTCTCTCTCTCTCTCTCTCTCTGTCTCTCTCAATTTTTATCTATTTAGTTAGGAAAAATATAGAGGTATAGAAATTTTGTGTAGAACAAAACTTAGGGTAAGAGTAGAATTCCCCTAGTGCCAGACCTGACACACAAGTAAACAGAGTCCAGGAACAAGCAGCCACTATGGACTTAGCAGTCTGAGAAAGAAAAGCCGAAATGGGGAAGGGAAATAGTAAGCAGATGTTTGAGTATTCACTTGTAGAAAGTTTGAAAACTAGGGATTAAGGTAGAACTGCAAAAAGTGCAGAGGTTCTTGGAGTTTGTGGAGGAACTGTGTCCTTAGTTCTCTGACTATGTGACTCTGAACACAGATTCCTGGGGCAGAATTGGAGTCAAAATGCAAAAATATTATGAGGAACATGGGCTGGAAAAGATTCCCATGGAAGCTTTTGGACTGTAGGCATTAATTACACACAGCTTAGATCTAAGCCCTGAGTGATGGGAGGGATTTTCCCTGAGGTGGGCATGGGCAGAACAAAATCTTCTGCTCCCCTGGAACTGCCACTAGATGAGAACACTTTTACAACATTGTTCAATTAGGGTCAGTTCCCTACTGGCCAAGAAGCCAAGTTTAGGAGACAGAAGTCTTGGGATGAGACAAGGGAGGAACTAAAGGGCTTGAAAAACTAAGTAATTTCTCTTTCTCAAAAACTGGAAGCTCTTCAGATATCGCCTCCCCAGGTCTCTTTTCCTTCTGTAGGGGCAGAATTAGACTCACCTGGGAGGTCGTTTATCAGAATGGAAAAGTCGCACATAATTGCCCTGCCACAAAAACCTCCCAGAACATGGCAAACCCTCACTGCTAGTACTGCATCTCCTATTCAAGCCAATATTTGGGAGGCAGCTAGCAGAGGGTAAGAGGTGCAAGGCTTTCAAATGTTCCCCATAATTGAACACCCAGATGCCCAGGGTAATATAGTGCAAGTGAATGTAATTGGAACCAGGGGTGCAGCAGCTGCTGCTGGCCTCACCTGGGTTTTCTCTCAGACCTGGAAGGGCTGCTTGAGAACCAAAGCTCATAGCAGCTGGATTTCCTCCCCAAGCTAGGGCTACTTGAGAGCTGTGGCTCATAGCAGTGGGAGGAACCTTGAGCCCCTAGGGTGAGAGGCAGTTGAGAGCACTCAGGCCTCAGGACTGGGATTATAAAAGCCTGAACAGAGTTAGCAGACAAAGTCACACAGTTTCTGTTTTCTAATGGAGCAGACAGTTTTCCAAAGAGCTCTGCAGCAGTTCAGTTACTATGGCAACCACCTTCTCCCTAATGAAAGTTTCCTCAGGAAAGACTGACATAAAATGCTGCTGTAACTAAGAGTGAAGTTTCAGCAACATCTATTTGAACTTAGTTGAATTGTTGCATTAATGGGAACTGCAATGAATTTGAGTGAAGGGACCACCCCCTGGCTGGCGACTGTCTGCCACTGGGTGCGCTTCCACTAGTTCTGGAACACCTAGGAAGGCCTGGCAGGGAAGGTGGCTGTGGGGCGAGTGATGTCATCCTGAGTGTTACAGCCCCCTGGCAGTGGCACTCACCAAATCCCAGGGTTGAGGGAGCTAGATACAAAGACTCTAGAGTAACTGACGAATTAAGCTCTGATTTCAAATTTTCAGGGGAACTATAAGACTGTTATTAGAACCCACTTTTCTGAACTTTTGCAAACTTCAGAAATTAAACAATTTTGAGTTCATCTACAATTTTAATTGTGGTGACACAATTCATGTACTCTCTGTCTTGTTGCAAGAAAATGTAAATAGTTCTGTTAAGAAATCTCTTTTAGATGTTTGCTAAAGTTTGCAAAGTAGACTATAGGGTTTGCTTTTGAATGTACGTTTGTAAGAATTGTAAATACATATAGTAATATCCATGCTAGTTGTAAATATGTATAGTGATATTTATACTAGAATTATGTTAATCTGTTGATATTAATGAACCATGGTTTGGTGAAGCTAATGGAGTTTTTAAGTTTGATGCAATGCCATCAGGAGTTTATTGATTTATTTGGTGCATTTGTCTCAAGAGTTTATTGATTTACAAAAGGGCGTTGCACAGGTAAGGCTGTTATAGACATCTTAGACCCATTCAAAAAGGTCATTCCATCTTGGTCATTCTCTACTCCTTTACTGGTGGTGTGGCAGCCCTAGGGATTGCTGTTGTTATTCCAACTACTTACAAGCTCTTAGTAGGGACCTGAGTCAGAGCTAAGTTAAATTCTGTACTTCCTCCTGCCAGAGGCTAGTAGTCAGGGACTGGTAACATTCTTCTTGCTAGCTGCCAACCTAAAACAGAATACACTTGACAGAAATTGTATCTCCAAGAGAGGTAAGGCTGATTAGGGAAGAAGGATAACTTAAGATAGACATTGTCTATCTGATTGATCTGAGGGACCCTTTAACATATTAAGAAGGTGGAACCATAGAGACCCACAGAGGTTTCCTAGTGAGAACTCACGGTTCAAGAATCTGAGCTTGCTTTACCCAGCAGGGCTGCATAATGAATGATTGAACCACGGGCATGGTTAACAGGTAATTGAAAGGATCTACACTTGACTGTGTAGTATGATTTGATCAAGCAAGGGGGGGATCTTTTGCCCCACCCCCTGGCATTATTATAAAAATCATTTTGAAGAGACAGAATGGGCCGGTGGATTTTGATCCCAGTTCCTCCCAAAACTAACCTGTGTTTCTGTCTGTCTTCTTTTCACTATCTTTCTATCTAAAAGTTTCTTATTCCTCTTTCCTCCTCATAGGAACCCTTTTTAAATGTGGTAGCTGGCTTCCCACAGATGACACCACAAGGGAACCCACAGAAACTACTAACCTGGGCCAAATGAGCTCACAGAGTCTGGACTTACAGCCAGGGAGCCTTCATGGGACCAACCTAGGCTTTCTATACATGTGTGAGAGTTGTGTAGCTTGATCTACCTGTGAGATCCTAGCAACAGGAGCAGGGGCTGTCCTTAACGTTCTGGTTGGCTTTTGGAAACCTACTCCTCATACTGAGTTGCCTTGCCCAGGCTTAAAACAAGGGGAGACATTTACTCCTACCTCAAATTTATATATTATGCTTTGTTGATACCCATGGGAGGCCTGCCACTTTCTGAACAGAAACAGAGGAGGAGTGAATTGGCTGGGGGTTGGGGCAGAGAAGAGGTGGGGAAGGGAATGTGTGGAGAGGAAGAAGGGGAAACTGTGGTTGGGATGTAAAATAAATTTAATTAATAAGAAAATAATATATAAGTACACTATTTCAACAATTCCACATCAATGAGAGATTAATATTGAAACCAAGAGGGGGATTTTATCTTAGTCCACCTAGAGTTCCATCTCTCAGAGTATCTTTGACTACTGAGCTGCAATTCTATTGGGAGAAACTTCATATAGCTAGTCTTTTTCCAGGATGTTAATGTTATTCTTGTTTTGGAAAGAAAAAAGACATTCAGGAAACTTTGTGTGACATAATGTTCAGGAGGCTAACTAGGAATTCTTACTTTCTTTCAGAAACTAAAAAAAATTGATCCTCATTTCCTCTATCACTTGTGATTTGTAAGGTCATTGAATACCTTGTAGACAGTCACATTATGTAAATGCTATACTGAAATCTTGTTCTAAGCCTCAGAACTGAAGACAATCAAATGAGAACATAGGGAAGGGTCAATGTCAGCACAGTTTGAAGACATAGACATGGGCAGTGTGTGGACAAACCAGTTATAAGAGCAGCATATTCTTCAAAAATAGTGGGTGGAAGTTACAAAGGAATAATACACCAGAGATGATTGCTTGATTTAGAACCACATTTCCAAATATTTTGCTGGGAGAAATGCCAAAGGCTCTATGAAGAATAACACGAGAACCATAACACATCTGCTGTTCTATATGTAGGGATGAGATGAAGACTACATCAATGGGAGGGAAGAAGACAACATTGCCTCTAGCTGAAAATAAACTCTAAATCTGGCAAGCTGTGATTTTAATATGTCAAACAACTGTGTGCTTGGTCAGAGGAATTATGAATGGCGCCCGAAGAGCAAGCATTATTATGGAAAATTTACATTAATATCCTCATTGTGGTTCACACAAACCCTATGAGGTAGTTACTATTGTGATTATTTTATTACTCTAGAAACAGGAATAACAGCACAAGTATATTTATCACCTGTTACCATGTCAATCTTCTAAGATGAGAGTGAGCCATTTACCATAAATCAAAAGTTACCTTAGTAGGAGTCACTGAGAGACTACGGATGGTCCAGTTAATAGTCTTTCACACAAGTAAATGAAGGCAACCTGAATAGACTTGGAATGCTTAAAAAATGAAGTTTGGAGGTAAGAGAAGAAAAGGGTCAATAATGGATATGGATGAAGGAACGGGAAGTACATTTGATCAAAATAACATGCCTGTATGAAATTCTCAGGCAATAAAGATTTTTTTATTTTGTCTTATGTACCAACCACAGTTTCCCCTTCTCCCTCCCCTCCTGTTCTCTCTTCCCACCTCCCTTCTACCCCCTATCCATTCCTCCTCCATTCAGATGGGGTAAAGTCTCCTTTCAGAATCAACAAAATTTTTAAATGTCCCCTGGTTACCTAGGAAGTGCTGGTCAGTTTATATATGCCTTGGCTTTGTGGGTATGAGTGTGGGTGGAAATGTCTCTTCTGTAACCTCTGAAGGAAGGTTTTTGCACAGAATTAAAAAGAAGATGGACTTGAGCCTGCTTCCATAGAGAAGGAGGAATCATAATGTTGCCTCAATGTGTTGTTATTTCATTTTGAGAAATGGTCTACTTTAAAACAGGTAACCTTAAAACACAACATGGGGCACAAAATAACTTGTTCCTGACTCCACATTCCAATTGCTAACATTTCAGCACATGACCCTATGCCTAGAGAACATGTATTCTTGGATCACCATATGGTTGTTTATACTATTGGGAATTTTCAACTCAATTATAATTGTTTTACAGTCAGGACTTCTAACACTTAAAAGGGTAATTAATATCCTTGGTTTGAATTAAAAATACAGAGGGTCATGGTGAAGTAAACCAGCAACAATCTGTTGACCTGTCATTGAAAAGAATAGTCAAATTCTACTGTCATCACATTTAATGCATGGAGCTGACCCCAGGGCAACAATGGATGAAGATCTAGATGCATCTGTGATATAGCAGCCTTTGTTAGCCAGGGACCATAGTTTATCCATATTTTTTTCCTGTATTTCCTTCTTTGAAGATCCTCAACCAACTTCAAATGTACAGAGGTTGAAAATTTCCCAGGTCTTTTCCGGAAATGCATTTCCTTTTACTCCCATTGACAAGATCATCAAACCTTGTGGGTAAAGGGAGGCTTCAAAACAGAATGAGAAGTATCAACAGAAAAGGGATTTTGTTTTGGGACTTTGTTCAAAAGCAGAAATTTTGATGCTTTAGTTTGCATTTGAAAAGGAAAAATTTTAAAGTAACAAAGAATCCAAAATGAGAAGATAACTTAAAGGCATGGGGGCACATGGTTTTTTGTTAAATGAAGAGGGAGAGCTTATCAACTTGTCTCAAATGGAGCTGGTTTCAGTCTGCATTTACACATTCTCCTTTTTTCTTGTGCCTAATTACATTATCTATTATTGTGATTGCTCTGAAATGTTGTTCTTGACTGTACTAAGGAGGTCCAGACTCTCTGAGAAGTCAATATTGTCAAGGAAATGAAATTCTCATTTATTGGGAGAAAACATTTGGCTGAAGACAAGAAACCACACTGATAAGCTTCATTACAGAATTGCTTATAGAGTCAAAGTTAAGGCACATAGCAGTAATATGTATAATGAACAATGTCCAGGAAGATGAAGAATCAACAAATTGACCATTTCTCTCATGCAGCAACATTGATTAACTTCATAGTCATTCATTACTTGAAGTGGCTTAAACACTAATATTGAGAACCAGTTCCTCCTAGACACTTTTCTTTACACTAAAAAGTATTTTACTTTCTGCTGACTATTTTTCATATTCTTGTTTATCATCCCTGTTCTCATGTAACCCCTTGAAATGCCTTTGCTTTTTTCTTCATAGCCTGGGTAAATTCTCCCCATGATACACCAATGAGTTATATTGGTCTCAGCACTAAAAATCACAGTATGCACCAGACACTGAGGACTATGGGTGATGCAGTGCAGATGATTCTTCCCTCAGGGCCACCAGATCTTTCTTCACTCCTTTCTTTGAATAGCTGCAAAGTTCTCCTATTCACTCAAGATTTTACCAAATTGTTCTGTACTCTTTTCCTTACTCTGTTCTCCACAACCTCAGAAGTACAGTGTCCTTTTATTTTTATTAAGAAATTTTTTTATTCATTTTACATACCAATTAAAGATCCCCTCTTCTCTCCTCCAGTCCCTCCAGCCTCCTCCTCCTATCCTACCCCTATTCCCTCCTACAAGAAGGTAAGGCCTCCCATGGGAAGGTACATTTAGTACAGGCAGGTCCAAGTCCTTCCCCTTGCCTCAAGACTGTGAGGTGACCCATCATAGGTAGTGGGCTCCAAAAAGCCTGCTTATGTACCAGAGATGGATTCTGATTCTACTGCCATGGGGTCCCTTAAGCAGATTAAGCTACCCAACTGTCTCACTGTGCAGAGGGCCAATTTGAGTCCCATGTAGCTCCACAGCTGTTAATCTAAATTTCATGAGTTCCCACTAGTTTGGTTTGGTTTTCTCTGTAGGTTACCCTATCATGATCTTGATGCCCTTGCTCATAGAATCCACCTTCTCCCTCATCCACTGGACTCTTGGAGCCTGGCCTGGTGCTTGGCTGTGGATCTCTGCATCTGCTTCCATCAGTTACTAGAGAAAGGCTCTATGATGACACTTAGGGTATTCACTGATGTGATTACTGGGGTGAGCCAGTTCAGGCACCCACTCCACTATTTCTAGTAGTCTAAGCTGGGGACATCCTTGGGGATTTCTGGGAACTTCCCTAGCACCTGGTTTCTCCCTATCTCCATGATGTTTCCCTCTGTCATGGTATCTTTTTCACTGTTCTCCCACTCACTCCATCCATGCTCTAGCCTGACCATCCCATTCCCTTATATTCACATCCCCCATCCCCTACCGTCCATTGCCCACCTCTCATCCCCAGTTTATTCATGGAGATCTCATCTGTTTCCACTTCCCAGTGCGATCCATGCATCCTTCTTTGGTTCCTCGTTGTTAGCTAACTTCTCTGAGCTGTGGGTTGTACCCTGGTTATTTTTTGACTTACATCTAGTATCCACTTATGAGTGAGTACATACCAAGTTTGTCCTTCTGAGTCTGGATTACCTCACTCAGGATGATATTTTCTAGTTCCATCCATTTGCCTGCAAATTTCATGATAACATTGTTTTTCACTGTTGAGTAGTACTCCACTGTGTATATGTACATTTTCTTAATCATTCTTTGGTTGAGGGGCATCTAGGTTGTTTCAAGGTTCTGGTTATAAATAATGCTACTATGAATATAGTTGATCATGTGTCCTTGTGGTATGATTAAGCATTCCTTGGGTATATGTCCAGGAGTGGTATAGCTGGGTCTTGAGGAAGATTGATTCCCAATTTTCTGAGAAATTGCCATACTGATTTTCAAAGTGGCTGTACAAGTTTGCATTTCCACCAATAGTGGAGGGAGTGTTCCCCTTGCTCCACATCCTCTCCAACATAAGCTGTCTTCAGTGTTTTTGATCATAGCCATTCTGACAGGTGTAAGATGGTATCTCAGAGTAATTTTGATTTGCATTTCCCTGATGACTAAGGATGTTGAACAATTATTTAAATGTCTTTTGGCTGTTTGAGCTTCTGTTGAGAATTCTCTGTTTAGCTCTGCAGCCCATTTTTAATTGGATTGTTCGTTATTTTGAAGTCTACTTTCTTGAATTCTTTATATATTTTGGAGATCAGCCCTCTGTCAGATGGGGGGTTGCTGAAGATCTTTTCCCATTATATAGGCTTCCATTTTTGTCTTATTGACTGTGCCTTTTTCCCTACAAAATCTTCTCAGTTTCAGGAGGTACCATTTATTAATTGTTGCTGTCAGTGTCTGTGTTACTGAAGTTATAGTTAGAATGCATTGGCCTCCTGTGCCAATGCATTCAAGACTACTTCCTACTTTTTCTTCTATCAAGTTCAGTGTAACTGGTTTTATGCTGAAGTTTTTGATCTACTTGGACATAAGTTTTTTGCATGGTGATAGATATGGATCTATTTGCAATCTTCTACATGTTGATATCCAGTTATGCCAGCACCATTTGTTGAAGATGCTTTCTTTTTTCCATGGTACAGTTTGGGCTTCTTTGTCAAAAAAAAGGTGTTCATAGGTGTGTGGGTTAATGTCAGGGTCTTCAAATTAATTCCATTTGTCTACATGTCAGTTTTTATGCCAATACCAAGATGTTTTTATTACTGGTCAAGGATGACGATGCCTCCAGAGGTGGCATTATAGTATAGGATTGTTCTAGCTATCCTGTGTTTTTTTATTTTCCATATGAAGTTGAGTATTATTCTTTCCAGGTCTGTGAAGAATTGTGTTGTGATTTTGATAACGATTGCATTGAATCTGTAGATTGTAAGATTGTCATTTTTACTATGTTAATCCTACCTATCCATGAGCATGGGAGATCTTTCCATTATCTGGTATCTTCTTCAATTTCTTTCTTCAGGGACTTAAAGTTCTTGTCATACAGGTCTTTCACTTGCTCAGTTAGAGTTACCCTAAGGTATTTTACATTATTTGTGGCTATTGTAAAGGGTGATGTTTCTCTAATTTCTTTCTCAATCTGTTTATCAGTTGTATATAGGAGGGTTACTGATTTTTTTCAGTTAATCTTGTATCCTGCCACATTACTGAAGGTGTTTATCAGCTGTAGGAGTTCTTTGGTAGAATTTTTGGGTTCATTTATGCATGCTATTATATCATCTGCAAATAGGGAAAGTTTCACTTCTTCCTTTCCAATTTGTATTCCCATTATTGCCTTTTGTTGTCTTATTGCTCTAGCTAGAACTTCAAGTACTATATTGAATAAATATGGGGAGAGCAGACAGGCTTGTCTTGTTCCTGAATTTAGTGGAGTCGCTTTGAGTTGCTCTCCATTTAATTTAATGTTGGCTGTTGGCTTGCTTTAAATGGCCTTTATTATGTTTAGTTATGTTCCTTGTATTCCTGATCTCTCCTAGTCCTTTATCATGAATGGGTGTTGGATTTTGTCAAAGCTTTTTCAGCATTTAATGAGATGATCATGTGGTTTGTTTTTCAGTTTGTTTATATGGTGTATAATGTTGACAGATTTTCGTATGTTGAACCATCCTTGCATCTCCGGGTTGAAGCTTACTTGGTCATGGTGGATAATTTTTTTGATGTGTTCCTGGATTCTGTTTACCAATATTTTATTGAGTATTTTTGCATCAATGTTCATGAGGGAGATTGGTCTGTAATTCTTTTTTTTTGTTGCATTTTTGTTTGGTTTGGGTATCAGAGTAACTGTAGCCTCATAAAAGGAGTTTGGTAATATTCCTTCTGTTTCTGTTATGTGGAACAATTTGAAGACTGTTGGTATTAGCTCTTCTTTGAAAATTTGGTAGACTTCTATGTTGAAACCATCTGGTCCTGGCGTCCTTGGTTGGGAGACATTTAATGACTCTTTCTATTTCCTTAGGTGTTATTGGTCTATTTAAATTGTTTATCTGCTCTTGATTTAACTTTGGTATGTGGTACCTATCCAGAAAATTGTCCATTTCTTTTACATTTTCCAATTTTGTGGAGTATAGGATTTTGAAGTATGATCTGATAATTATCTGGATTTCCTCGTTGTCTGTTGTTATGTTTCCCTTTTCATTTCTGATGCCTTTTGGTGAGTTTGTATAAGGACTTGTCTATCTTGTTGATTTTCTCAAAGAACCAACTCTTTGTTTCATTGATTCTTTGTATTGTTCTCTTTGTTTCTGTTTTTATTGATTGCAGCTCTCAATTTGATTGTTTCCTGGCATCTATTCCTCCTGGGTGAATTTGCTTCTTCTTGATCTCGAGCTTTTAGGTGTGCTGTTAAGTCACTAGTGTGAGATTTCTCCAACTTCTTTATGTGGGCATTTAGTGCTATAAATTTTACTTTTAGTTGCCAGGCAGTGGTGGTGCACACCTTTAATCCAGCACCAGGGAGGCAGAGCCAGGCTGATCTCTGTGAGTTGGAGGCCAGCCTGGGCTACAGAGTGAGTTCGAGGAAAGGCACAAGACAACACAGAGAAACCCTGTCTCAAAAAAAATGTTAAAAAAATTTCCTCTTAGCACTGCGTTTGTAGTGTTCCATAAATTTGAGTATGTAGTACATTCAGTTTCATTGAATTCTAGGAAGTCTTTAACTTCTTTCTTTATTTCTTCCTTGACCCATTGGTGATTCAGTTGAGCATTTTTCAGTTTTCATGTGATTGTAGGCTTTCTTAATTTTTGTTGTTGTTGAAGAAATCTAACTGTAAACCATGGTGGTCTTATAAAATACAGGAAGTCATTCTAATATTTTTGTATCTGTTGAGACTTCTTTTGTGACCAAGTATGTGGTTGATTTTAGAGAAGGTTCCATGGGGGTGCTGAGAAGAAAGTATTCCCTTTTTGTTTTGGTTTTTTTGTTTTTTGTTTTGTTTTGTTTTTTTTGAGACAGGGTTTGTCTCTGTAGCTTTGCACCTTTCCTGAAACTCACTCTGTAGCCCAGGCTGGCCTCCAACTCACAGAGATCCACCTATTTCTGCCTACCGAGTGCTGGGATTAAAGGCATGTGCCACCACTGCCTGGCTGAAAGTATATTCTTTTTGTTAAGGTGGAATGTTCTGTAGATATGTACTAAGTCCATTTGAGTCATAATATCTGTTAGGTCCTTATTTCTCTGTTAAGTTTCAGTCTGGCAGGTATGTCCATTGGTGAGAGTGAGTACTAGTCTCCCACTAGTACTGCGTGGGGATTGATGTGTGATTTAAGCTTTAGTAATGTTTCTTTTACGTATGTAGGTACCCTTGTATTGGGAGAATAAATGTTCAGAATTGAGACTTCATCTTGTTGGATCTTTCCTGTGATGAATATGTAATGATCTTCCAGATCTCTTTTGATTGATTTTATTTGAAGTCTATTTTATTAGATATTAGCATAGCTACAACAGCTTGATTATTAAGTCCATTTGAATCAAAAGTCTTTTCACAGCCTTTTATGCTGAGGTAGTGTCTGTCTTTGAAGTTGAAGTGTGTTTCTTGTATGCAGTAGAAGGATGGATCCTGATTTCATATCCATTAGGTTAGCCTGTGTCTTTTTATAGGCAAATTGAGTCCATTGATATTAAGGGCTATTTATGACCAGTCATTGTTAATTCCTGTCATCTTTTGGTGCTAGTGTGTGTGTGTGTGTGTGTGTGTGTGTGTGTGTGTGTGTGTGCGCGCATTTCTATTCTTTGGTATTTGCTGCTGTGGGGTTATCTATTACCTGTGTTTTTGTGAGTGCAGACTTTCTTAGGTGGATTTTTTTCCTTCTAGTACTTTCTGTATGGCTGAATTTGTGGATAAGTATTGTTTAAATCTGGTTTTATCTTGGAATGTCTTGTTCACTCCATCTATGGTGATTGAAAATTTTGCTAGGTATATTAGTCTAGGCTTGTATCTGTGTTCTATTATTGTCTGCATTACACCTGTCTAGGACCTTCTGACCTTCAGAGTCTCCATTGAGAATTTGGGTGTTATTCTGATGGGTCTGCCTTTATAAGTCAGTTGTCCTTTTTTCCTTTGTTGCTCTTTTATTTTGTATGTTTAGTGATTTAATTATTGTGTAGCAAGGGGACTTTTTGGGAGATCTAGTCTATTTGGTATTCTCTAAGCTTCTTGTATCTTTGTAGGTATTTCTGTCTTTAGGTTGGGAAAGTTTTCTCCTGTGATTTTGTTGAATATTTTTTTCTGTGCCTTTGAGTTGACATTCTTCTCCTTCTTGTATCCCTATTATACTTGGGGTTGGCTTTTTCATGGTGTCCCAGATTTCCTAGACATTTTGTGTTATGATATTTTTGTCTTTAGTGTTTTCTTTGGCTGACAAATCTATTTCCTCTATTGTATTCTCCATGCCAGAGATCCTCTATTTCACCTCTTATATTCTGTTGGTTATGCTTGCATCTGTAGTTCCTGTTCATTTACTCAGATTTTCTATTTCCAGCATTCCCTTGGTTTATGTTTTCTTCATTGTTCCTAATTCAATGTTCAAGTCTTAAACTGTTTCCTTCTCCTGTTTAATTGACTTTTCTTGGCTGTCTTTAAGGGATTTATTGATTTCTTCCATTTTTTGTTTGTCTTTTCCTCAATTTCTTTACTGATTTCTTCCAATTTTTTTGTTTGTCTTTTCTTCAATTTCTTTAAGGAATTTTTTATTTCCTCTTTAAAGTCCTCTATCATCTTCATAAAGTTATTTTTAAGGTTGCTTTCTTCTGCTTCTTCTATATTGTGATGATCAGGTCTTGTTGTAGAACTGCTAGGTTCTGGTGGTGCCATGTTGCTGTTTATGTTGTTTTATGTATTTTTGCACTGGCATTTGACCATCTCTTCCTCTAATAGGTGCAAGAGATATCTGTGTCTGAGGGAGCTACTCTTGGTCCAATCCTTGCTTGCTGTATCTGTGTTTCAGGGAGCCACTCTTGGTCCAATTGGGGGCTCTTGGGCTAATTGGAGCTGCCAGATTTTGTGCCTCAGGGAGTTGCTCTTCATCCTGTCAGAGCTGGTAGATTCTGTATCTCAGGAATCCACTGAGGTCACAGGGGGAAGGGTAGGTTTCAGGTAGGGAGTTGGTCTTGTAAATTGCAGGGTTGAGTAGGTGGTTTTGGTGTTGAAACCTACCCACAGGAGTCTTCCTTGCTGGCCTGCAACTGGAGCAATGATGGGTAGGGGTTGGGGGGGATGGGTTGTGCCTCAGGGCCTAGGTCCTAAAGGTAGGACACTCTGGGTGGTAGAAGATTCACTCACCTCTTGGTTCAATCATAATTGGCAGATTCTGTGTCTCAGGGAGCTGCTGAGGTCACAGAGGGGTGAGTTTTTTTGGGGAAGGGAATGGGTCTTGTAGATTTCATGGACCATGGGGGTTGTTGTTGGGGAAGCCTGCCACAGGAGTCTTCCTTCCTGGCTGACACCTGGGACAGTGATGGGTGGGAGTTCCTGGGAATGGGTTGTGCTCCGGAATCTAGGCAGGAATCTCTGGGTCAGAGAAGAGTCATTCACCTCTTGTTATGATAAGAGCTGGTAGATTCTGTGTCTCAGGAAGCCTATGAGGTCACAGGGGGATGAGTGGGTTTGGGGTAGAGAGTGGGTCTTGTAGATTGCAGGGTCCCATGGGAATTGTTGGTAGGGAAGCCTGCCCAAAGCAATCTTCCCTGCTGGCCAACATCTGGGGCAGCAATGGGTGAGGGTTCCCGAGTTTTTTTTTCTGAAGAAGCATTAAAGCCTTTGCATGATCTTAGTTACAAGACATTCTTGGCAAACCAGGAAGTCTTACACAATTAATCACTGCAAACAGTGTACAATAGAGGCTGAGATTGTAGAGGTGATGTGTTCCTTCAAGAAACACAGATTAGATCAGGGGCTCTGGTATGAGGAACTTATCTCACTCTAAAAATAGCTTTTGTTCAACAGTCAATAAATGCTTCTGAAAGGTTTCTTGGGGTTCCATCCTTGAGACCATCTCCCTTGCTCCTTCAAGGCTTCATTGCATGCTCAAGTGTCTCCCTTTCTTTGGTTGTACCACATAACTCAGAATACCAGCATCCCATTTTGCTTATTTTTGCAATAAGGGTCACATCCTTTGACAAAGAAATGCGGCAGCCACTTAGCAGTCTGTGTAAGTTGCTGTATTCTTCTTGACAGTAACCTCCAATAGTTCAACTGAAGTGAAGCTGTTATCTTGTCCCACTTTACTGCTCCATAACCATGACCATCAGCTCATATCCAGTGACTTACAAAATGGAATGGAGACACTGAATGTGGTTGTATTTTTAAGTCAGTGGAGTCAGGGAAATCTACCATTCCTCTATTCCAACATTTTCCTGTGTATATCTCTTCTTCTCCTGTATACAACTGACTTCTACAGTGCTTCAAATTACTGGGACCAGTGTAGGGGAGAACTTTCTATGGTTCTTGAGCATGTAGTATTTTGTTTACTCTGGAAATCCAATACTACCCTTTTAGCCTGTGGCCCCAATTCCTAGTTTATGACATAATCCTGCTGTAGAAGCAGGTGAATTACAACCATGTTCCACACAGCTTATGAGTTAGTGGCTACACTCTTGTCACCTGGTTGTGTCTCCTGAGAATGTGCCAACAATATATCCAGGGGCATGCCCTTTGAAGTTCTATGTCTTCTCAACTAATTTATTTCTGTTACACACCAATATTTCTGCCTCACATACAAATTTCTTGTTATATAAAATTCTTTCAATGTTTTTAAAATTAAATAATTTCTTTATTTTGTTTCATTATTTGTACCTCTTTGAGATTTATAATACATTTTGATCCAACTAACTCTTCCCTGCTCTCTTCCCAAGTCCACTGCACTCTTATATCCACCCAGGTCTCTACTATAATGTTTTTCTTTATACCCAACAATCCCATTTGTGCTATCAAAATGCTCTCAGATGTTTAGTCTTGCATTGGGTGTGCCTGACCTACCACAGGCAACAGTGACATAGATTTTTCAGTCTAATGATACTGAGTTTTTGAAGATGAAAACTAGAATGGATGTTAAGACATTTTTGTTAGCAAAAATTGATAAAGCTACTTTGAAAATCAAAGTATCATAAAATAAATTGAAATAGAATTGTTCTATGTAGAAACAGTGATGAATGCAATGCCCAACAGCTATAAATAAAAGCAAACACTGCATAGCAACTTTTGTGGCTCAAGGACATAAAGCTGTATTTGCAATTAGGAAATAAAGAATTGAATGGTTTCCACATCTTTATGTAAAACTTCAAGTATTTAATACATTTAACATCATATAAACTCAGATAAATTAATACAAAGACCAATAGTTTATTTTTCATTTGATTAAACTTTTTTCATACACTATATTTTGTTTATGTTTCTTCCCTTCCTTCTAGTCCTCATCACTCAACCCACTCAGCTCCATATTATTTCACTCTCAAAGAATTCTCACAAAAATACAACAATAAAAATCAAAACAAACACCCAATAAGACAAATAATTACTGATAGTGAAGCAAATATTCCATAGGTAAATGGATGTTGTTCTGTGTTGGCCAACTACTCACTGGCATAGTCTTTCCTGGCAGATGATTGCTACACCATTAGGAAAAAACTGATTTTTTTTCCTTTGCCAGTGGCTATCAATTGCAAAGACCTTTTTGTTACAGGTGTGGCCCAGTATTTATTTACTTTAAATGTCATTACCTCTAAAACCTGTGCTGGTCTTGTGCATGCCACCACAGTCTCTGTGAATTCATATGTGCATCTGTAATATCATTGTTTACTTGGCATCATTTACCGCCTATGATTATTACAACCTTCATTCTTCATCTTTTCTTTTCTTTTCTTTTTTTTCTTATTTCTTAGATACCTGAGCCTTAAGGGGATCACTGAGGTGTTTAATAAAGATATCCTGTTTAGAGCTAAGTACTCCCAAACCTCTTATTCTCAGCACATTGTCCAGCATAGTCTCTCTGCTAATTACCATTACTACAAGAAGTGGCTTCTCTGATGAGGGTTGGATAATATTCACATCTATGGCTATAATTATTTGTGATTATAAGTCATTTTATTGCTATGTTCCCTTAGCAGAATGATATTTGTAGATTTTCCCAAAGGACACATTAACTATCTAGTCTCAGATTGTTGACCACTTTAGCAATGTCAGATACAGATTGTAATTTATGGAGGGTGCTTTAAATTCAATTAAAAATGGTTGCTTACTCCCATGACATTTATGCCCCTATTGTACTAGTATATCCTGCAGGTAGGTTGCTATTGTAGGTTGCAAAGCTTGTATCTGTATGATATTTATTGATGATTACTTTTCTCCTCTGGTAGCATGCAAAGTGACTCCAGGTCCATGAATGTGTGTCAGTAACAGTCAAGCTGCAATTGGATAGCAGCTCAATTTCTCCATGTTCTATGGCATAAATAAGTTGTGTCTTCAGCAACAGTCTTTTTTTGCCCTCCAATTTTAAAAATTTAGTTAACTTATTTACTTTACATCCCAACTGCAGCCTCTCCTCCCTCCTCCTCTCCTCACACTCCCTACCCCTTCCTCCTCACCATCCTTCAGTCCACTCCTCCTCTGTAATCACTCAGAAAGGGGCATACTTCCCATGGGCTTCAGAAAAGCATGGCATATCAAGCTGCCAAAAGACCACTTCCTCCTGTATTTAGGCTTAGGGAGTCCTATTGAGGAGAGGGGGAAAGGATTGTAGGAGATAGGGTGATCAGGGGCATCACAGGAAAACTCACAGAAATGGCTATCCTGGCTCATGGGAACTCACAGAGCCTGAACCAACAACCAAGGAGCCTTTATGGGACCCACCTAGGCCTTCTGCATATATGTGACAGTTGTGTAGCTCGGTCTATATGTGGAACTCCTGGCAACGGGAGCAGAGGCTGTCCCTGGTGCTTTGACTGGCTCTTGGTTACCTATTTTTCATGCTGGATTGCCTTGCCCAGCAAAACAGTCTTACCAGCATGTTTGTAGAATAACAAAGTATCCATGGCATCAGGCTGTGATTTTGTGGGAATCCATTTGCCTAATGGTTCAAGAAGATATAAACTATTCCTAACACTGGAGGTTTGGTTTTTTTTTCATGTCTGCAATATATATATATATATATATATATATATATATATATATATATATATATTCTGATTAAGAAATTTTTTCATTCTTTTTACAGACCAATCAAAGATCCCCCTCTTCCCTCCTCCCACTCCCCAACCTCCCCCTCCCAACTCACACCCCACTCATGGGGATGCATATCCAGTAGAGGCAAGTCCAAGCCCTTTCCCCTGCCTCAAGGCTGCATGAGCTGTCCCATCACAGGTAGTGGGCTCCAAAAACCCACTCATGCACCAGGGATGGATTTTGATCCTACTGCCAGGGGGTCCCCTAAGCAGATCAAGCTATACAATTGTATCATAATGCAGAGGGCCTAGTCCAGTCCCATGCAGGTTCCACAGCCATTGATCCAACTTTCATGAGTTCTCACTACTTTGGTTTGGTCATCTCTGAAGGTTTCCCTATCATGATCTGCACTTGCTCATAGAATCTCTCTTCTCTCTCTTTGACTGGACTCCTGGAGCTCTGCTTCCACCAGTCATTGGAGAAAAGCTCTGTGATGAGTTAGGGTATTCACCAATGTGATCATTGGGGTAAGCGAGTTCGGTTCAGGCACTCTCTCCACTATTTCTAGTAGTCCAAGCTGGGGTCATCCTTGGGGATTTCTGGCAACTTACCTAGCACTGGATTTCTCTCTATCTTATAGAGAGTAGGGCTCTCCCCACACCCAGTTCAACCATGCCAGCTATCAGAGAAAGATAGCAACCCCAAACATGTAAAAGGTACAGCAGAAGCAAGAGGCATTCTGAGGGTCTGTGATCTTGAGGCCCAGCCTATCTGGAAATTATCCATCAAGGGATTGCCTCCTGGTGGGCTGACATTCTGAAACTCAATTTCCAACTGCTGCCATGGTCATCAGCAACTAAGCCACTCTCTGCTCTCTGTTCTTCCAAAATCTTTATGCCAACATAAATCCACTAGCCATATAATCCCTGACTTATTCATCTTATCGGTGTTCTATGATCTGCTTGAATTAAAATGTTTTTGTTGTGTGGAAGAACCTAAGTGTTCTTATAGCTTATCACAACACCCTTCATTATACATAAAATGAAAGTAGAGGAATTAGAGTATATAGGGAAGACAGACTGGTGTAACTATTGAGATATGGATAAGGGAATGGCACAGTGAGAGGCTTGCAGAATTTTAATCAAAATGAAGAATAGTTTTAAGACCTCCCCTGTTCATGGGTCTCTTGACTACATTCAGTTCACTACATATAATCTCCATGGTTCCCAGGATGGCCACAAAGGAAAAAATAGTCCCCTCTACAAATTTTGAACTGACTCTGGCATTAATGCCTTCCTTAATGTGGTAAGACTCCCTATGGATTCAAATAACAAAGAGAAATTGCTTATATCTTGGTATGTTCATGCACAAAACGAACATTAGATGAGTTTAAGCCATTTAGAGTATCTTAAAAACTGTAATTGAGCAATATGTGTTGCAAAACAGGCCCATGAACATCACACAATATGAGCTGTCAGAGCAGGAACTAACCTTTGCATATACAGATCAGCACATGTTTGGCAAGTTCTTTGGAAACCTGAGCTTCCTAAGAAAACAACAACCGTGGCAGCACTTTCTTTGTTAGATTTGCTCACTCTCTTCTCTGGAATAGGCTCTGCCTAACACCTATTGTATTATACTATTTCTAAGACTGGATCTTCAATCTAGTTGACACTGCTCCTTTCCCATGTCATAAACAGAGCTGACTCTGGGTTCCAAAACAAGGTCTTCAGGTACTAATAAAGGAATATGACTATTTATACACATGGAGTGGACTTAAAAATCACAGGTGATTGAGGGACTACAGTTCAGGATCTTTAATTGTTCATAACAGCTATAATAGCTTCTGTTTTGTCATCATCATGATAGTCATGTAACGAAGCAGGATGGCTACAATGTTTTTACTACAGTACATGATTGACATTAAAATATTACAGGGAAGGAAATGCACCTGATAGGTATGTAAATTTCAGATAGCTATGCATATTTTCCTTTTCTTGGTATGATAAATTTTGGACTCAGGATTACACTATTTTCATAACAAATAGTTTGTGAACAGTCTTGATATTTTAAAGATTATTATGTATACAATTAGTATTGTTTCTTCTTTGAACTTTTGGTGGAATTTAGCAGTGGTCCTGGATTTTTTTTTTGTTTTTTAGCTATGAGAATTTTTGCTTATTTCTTTTATGTTGCCATGGTTTAAATTATTCAGTTCATCAGGTTTATTTTGGGGACATTTTTTTTCTATCTAAAACTACATCAATTTTTTCAAAAGAATTTTTCATCAGAGGCTCCTAATTCTGTATCTTATGATGGGATTATATATCCTGGAGTGACTGCAGAAAGTAGGAAACTACAATGGGAGCATTCCCTTCTGATGGAGGATTGAGAAAACAATAGAGGGATGACTAGCTGTGTAAAAGTTATGTAATTGTGGATATAAGGGAAAGGAGGACCCTAAATATGTTGGGAGGAGGGAGAGAAAGACAGAACAATGAGGAGCAAAGGTAAAAGAACAATAAGGATGTCTGAAAAAAGTCACAAGCAAATATAATGGCAACTATCTACCTTAAAAACACCCCAATAGACTTTAAATCAGTGTGTAAATTTATGTATACACTTTAAGTAGTATTTTCATATCTGCACATATCTGTTACCTACAACACCAAAGGAACAATTAGTAAAGACCACAATATAGGATATGAGAAGCCCTCTTTTGAGGTGTTGCTCAGACTTGTCCAAGAGATTCCCCAACCATTGTATGTTATTGCTGGTGTTCTTGCTTGCACCACAGATGATAGTGTATATCCCCATTGCTTTAGTTACAATGTACGTTAGCCACATGTCCCAGGATCCTCTGATTCTTTCCTGAAAACAAGCTTTCATGAGAGTAGAAGGTACTATTCAAGCTTGCACAGGAGACAAACCACTAACCATCCTACTTAGCTGTGATGCCTACAAGGTAAACAAGGATCACAAGGAAACAATAACTTTAATGGTTCAGTGAGAGAACATGTTCCTTGATTGTAATCAACCACTCTCTCAATGGATTTATGTCCTGCTGCACACTTAGGATATTATGATTTTACTGGAAACCTAGACAATGGCCTATGATTACTGAAGTCATGGTTTTTGGAGAACTTACAACCAGGAACTTACTAAATGAGTATAATCCATAACAACTGTAAATATCTGTTATTATACCAAAAGTAAGTGCAGTCTCAATCCTTATCAATGAAACTTCTCTTTGCAACAGAAAGAGACTCTGAAAAGTACAGTCAATCAAAATGCAGATTTATGGATCCTAGTCACAATTGATACATGAATAAAACAACTCTGGCACTTAAGGCTTAAGTAACATTATGGAAGGAGGGACAGGGTTCTTGTAATATCTGGATGATCAGAAAGTTTGCTTGGGACACTGTCTCCTAACAACGTCAGAAGCAACAGCAAAAAAAATCTCACCATCTGGTTGCCTACACATGTGCCAAATGAGCCCCTAAACACAAGACATGCCAAAGTGGACTTGAGAAACCACAGGAGGTCTCAATCCCACACAAAGGACTTCAGGCAAAGAAGGAGTGCTGAGAATTGGAGAAAAGACATTTCCAGGAAGGAGCACAGCATATCAAATACAACATGGGCAGCCCTGAAAATGTGCATCCATGTAACATTATACTGACTGAGCAGGTCATATTTAAGACTATATGTATACATATATGCACTAATAAGTAGTAAAAAGAGGCCATGAATTTGAAGAGTGCAAGGAAGGGTATATGAAAGAGTCTGGAGTGTGGAAGCAGGGCGATGATGTCATTACATATAAATTCAAAACCAGAAGCACAAAGTAAGAAGTAAAGTGTATTGATTTCTGCTCCTTTTAAGTATTGAGGTGCCTGCTGAACTAGGTGAATGTGATCCTTTGCTTTTTCAATATATTGTATTGGTCTTTGAGATCATAATATAATTATATCAGTTGCACTTTTCCTCCTTCCAAAGCAAACCATGAACACTGTCCCTTCCTTGCAGTCTTTCAAATCTATGGTTTCTTTTTATTTTTTGTTGTTTTATGTAAGTATGCATATATGTGTGTGTATACTAAATACCTAATTCCCATATATATATTTCTCAGTATATAAATACAATGACTCAACCTGAACATTCTTACTAGTATGCATGTGATTATAGTTAATATCTAGATGAGTAGACATTTGCTGCTCAGCTTTGCTTTTCATGCTGACACAGCCTGTAATCACCTGTGAAGTGTGTCTCAGCTAGGGGTTATCCAGAACTCTTTGGCATGTGGAAATATTCATGTGGGTGTCTCTTGTGTTAATTGAAGTAGGAATGTTCTACATATTGTGGAAACACAATTATCTAGGCAGAATTTTCTGAATATTAAATGGCAGAAGATTGTTAGACAAGAACAAGTGAAGAGCCACGTGTTTATTCTCTCTAAGATCTTGACTGTGGATGTGGTGCTTTCTGGTCCTTCCTGAGTTCTCCAAAATAATGGCATGTAGCCTGCAATTTTAAGCCTTACTTATCCTGCCTTCTGTAGCATTTTTTCAGAGTATTTAATCGGAAGAGTAGACATGATACAATAGCAGTGACATAAAGTCCTCGTATTTACTCTAATATGGTATATGTGCTTTTGGATTTTATATTCATTTATTTATTTATTTATTTATTTATTTATTTATTTATTTATTTATTTATTTACTTTACATCCTGGCTGCACCCTTTCTACCCCATCCTCCCCTCCAGTCCCTCTCCTCCATTTTCTTTCCCGTCCCTCAATCCCTTTCTTCATCCACAAAAGGTCAAGTCT
The DNA here is from genome assembly GCF_949786415.1 of Peromyscus eremicus. Classification (NCBI taxonomy): domain Eukaryota; kingdom Metazoa; phylum Chordata; class Mammalia; order Rodentia; family Cricetidae; genus Peromyscus; species Peromyscus eremicus. The sequence continues at coordinate 79,378,265 of NC_081421.1, forward strand.
CCTATGAGTATCAATAAAATATCGCACATCAAGTTGCAGTAAGACTAAGCACCCCTAATGTGTTAATGCTGGACAAGGCAATGCAGTATCCGGAGTAGAGACCGAAAAGGCAGTAAAAGTCAGAGACAGTCCCAGTTCCCACTTTTAGGAGTCCCACAAGAGGACCAGGCTACATTACTGTAACATATATGCAGAGTTCCTAGGTCAGTCTCATGCAGGCTCCCTGGTTGCTGGTTTGGTCTCTGCAAGACCCTATGAACACAGGTTAGTTGATTGTGTGAGCCTTGCCATGGTGTCCTTGACCCCTCTGCTCCTACACTCTGTAGTGGGTAGCCATTCCAGCTTTGATCTGGAAGTTCCAACCCCCATTGAGACTTCGGCAACTGTCACGCCTACAAGGCGGGGCCAAGGGAGGCACCTGGAGACCCGAGATCTGGATCTGGAGGCGAGGGCTCTCTCTCTCTCTCCACCCTGGATGGTGGAGGTGGGCCAAGCAGAGCTGCAGAGAACACCGCTGGACTGTCATACACCTTCCCCAGACCCTGCGACCTACCTATCCCTTAATTTGTAAGTTACGCCATTAAATAAATCTCCTTTTAACTACGTGGAGTGGCCTTAATAATTTCACCAATAACACTCCTTTCTTCTCCTCATCCTCATCCTTGTCCTCCTGCTCCTCCTCGTCCTCGTCCTCCTCCTCCTGAATGCTGCCTAATGTTTGACTGTGGGTCTTTGTATCTGACTCCATCAGTTGCTGGATGACTCCTCTCAGATGTCAGTTGGACCAGGCACCAATCTGGTCACAAAAGACAACCAGTTCAGGCTATTTACTCACTATTGCTATGGGATCTAAGCTGGGTTCCTCCCCATAGACTCCTGGAAGATTTCCGTGCCAGGCTTTAAACAGACCCTAAAAAGCCCCCTGCAGGAATCGCCCTCAACACTCCCCCCCCTCTGTGCCCCCTCAATCTCATTGCCTGTGTTCTCATCCCACCTGCCCTCAGTTTACACATGAAATCTCTTCTATTTCTCCTCCCCAGGGAGATCTGGGTGTCCACCCATGAACTCTCCTTGTTACTTCATCTCTCTGAGTCTATAGATTGTGACAGTTATCATGTTTTTTAAAAGTAATATCCACTTGTGAGTGAATATACATCATGTTTTTCTTTGAAATCTCTCCTATTTCTTTTTCCCAGAGAGATCTGGGTGTCCACCCAAGAACTCTCTTTGTTACCCCGTCTCTCTGGGTCAATTGTGACAATTATCAATTTTAAACAAATAATATCCACTTATGACTGAATACATATCATGTTTGTCTTTATCTGTCTGGGTTACCTCACTCAGGATGATTTTTTTTGTAGTTCCATCTACTTGCTTCAAATTTCCTGGTATGCTTGTTTTCAACAGCTGAGTAATACTTCACTGTGTAATGAACCACATTTTCTTTATCCGTTCCTTGGTAGAGAGACTTCTAGGTTGTTTCCAAGTTCTGGCTATTACAAATAAAGCTGCTATGAACATAGTTGAGCAAGTGTCCTTGTGGAATGATTGAGTGTCCTTTGAGTATATGCCCACAAGCATTATAGTTGGGTTTTGTGGTAGGTTGATTGCCAGTTTTCTGAGAACCATCACACTGATTTCCAAAGTAGCTGTACAAGTTTGCACTCCCACCAACAATGCAGGAGTGTTCCCCTTGCTCCACATCCCCTGCAACATGAGCTGTCACTTATGTTTTTTAAATTAGTCATTAGTACAAGTATTAGATGGAATCTCAATGTCATTTTGATCTGCATTTCTTTGATGGGTAAGGACATTGAACATCTACTTAAAGGTTTCTCCACCACTTGAAATGTTTCTGTTGAAAATTCTCTGTTTAGATCTGCACCCCACTATTTCATTGGATTGTTTCATTTGCTCATGTTCATGATAATTTTACAAGAGAATCATTCTTGATTGGATTTCTACCAAATTTGTGTGCTCCCTTGAGTAGAAACCAAGTTGTGAGGTCACAATCATTCTAGATTAACTAGATACATTTAAATTTCAAAATGGTTTAAATAGAGAAAACCATGTGGTTGTCCATGAATTCAGGGAAGATCCCATTGTTCTATGATAAACACACGTTTTCTATGACCTGAGTGCTGTGTGTCATCACAAGTCACACCATAAGAGGACATCTAATATGTGTTAGAATGATTTCAGAAATTGTGAGGAAGAGGATATCAGTGAGTGCTTAAGAGAGGCCCTCATCTAGACTTTGAAGAACAGATACTATTGGAATCAGGGAAGACACAAAAGGCTGGTGTGAGAGCTTGGAGAGTGACATGCAAGGCTTTTTTTGAAGGTAGTAAGTAAATAACTTTTCAGATATCAAAATTTAATAAAACACGCTAGTAATAGACAATGCTTGGAAATGGTGATTAAAATGAATTCCAAACAAAGAATTCTCAAAATATTTATGTGGCTTCATAGTGTTATAATTGCGGTTTTAACATCTTTATGTAGAAGTAAGTGGGAATTGCTTTCATCGCTCTGTATGTCAGGAGACAGAATGCAAGACTAGAGAGTACCTGAGAAAATGAGCTGGAACATGATTGGGCTCATACATTCTTAGGTAAGGTTATATTATAATCTTACTTGAAGGTCCTCCTGTAGAAAATAGTTGGCACAATGTTCAGAAAGGAGCCCATAACCAGAGAATTTCCCATAGGTAATGATCTCAAGACACACATAAATGAATGAAGGAAGTACAATGGATTTCAAGGAATCAATCATATTGTTTACTTTCCAATAGGATTGAGATTTGCTTAGGTATGAAATATGCCCAGTAAGTATTAATTCCAATATTCAAAGAAATGCTGAGTCTCTGGGACTTGACAAGATGATCTTAGCTGGATGAGTGATGCCTAGGTGATGGTATATACCCACTTCTTGGAGACAGCAATTTTGACTGAATAGGTGATTAAAAAGTGCTGGTGATATATTATAGCTGAGTCAGCAGTAGGGAGCCATGGATTAAAAGATTACCCACAAATACTTCCTGGCAAAAACTTTCTACTTGCAAAATCTTTTGAAAATCATTGTGTCAGAGAGTATAAAAAGTCAGCAGAAGCTCTGTTGGAACAATCCGAAGACACAATGGCCAAGCTCATTCTTGCTACAGGTGAGTTGATAATCAGACCTAGACCCTCAGTCTTGCCTGATTCTTTCCTCACAGGATCTGACAAGGAGGCAATTTTGACACTACAACTCTAGGCTTTACCATTCTTCATTTGCCATTTAAAAATTTCTTTCCTTATTCAGGCTTTCCTGGATCTCATAAGTCCGTAGTTGAGAGGATACTTTTGCCTTCAGTGATACCACAGGCATGACACTGATGTCTCCCCTTTATTCAATGCTTATTTTGCTCTTTTTTTTCAACAGCCATTCATTGCCCTTACCTCTTGTTATACCACCATTATGAAATTCACAATCTGTTTATTTTCATGCAGATGTTGTGGAACAATTTTTTTGAGAGATGGCTATCACTAGACTCTGAGGTAGAGCTCTCCAAGTTTTCTTTGCTCTTCTTTTTTTCAGAATTAATTCATGTTCTCCTCCATTGTCCCATCTCATTGCTGATTTAAATTGTCACAGGGAGAGACATTAAATCATTCGGGAGTTGGATTTAGGCATTTTAACCCAAGTTGTCACAATTTACCACTTGCACTAAATCTGTTTCTGTACACACTTTTCTCAGCTTCAGAACCTTATTCAAGTGAAGACAAGCTCAGTGTGTAAAAGTTTCACAGTGGAGATGCTCTAGTTACATGATAATGATTCAATCCCAAAATATCAGCACTCAAGAAGCACAGTCAGAACATTGTGCAGTAGAAGGCCAGCCAGGGCTACCTAGTGTGAGACCCTGACTCATTGATCAAAACAGCACAAACAAAGAGGAAACATCCTCAAACTTAAATTGTTCCTTTGTAGCCAAAAATGTCATATGGAGCAAAATATCTTATTTCCACCAGCAAGGGCTCTTTTTTTTGTCTCATTCTTTTTTTTTTCATTTTTCTTATTAAGAAATTTTCTACTCATTCTACACACCACCCACAGATCCTACCTCCTTCATCCTTCCACTCCCAGCACCCAGCACCCCCTCCAAAGCCACCCCACATCCTCACATCCCCACATCCCCCAAATCAAGGTCTCCCATGGGGAATCAGCAGAGCCCAGCACACTGAGTCTAGGCAGGTCCAAGCCGCTTCCCACTGCACCAAGGTGCCACACCACAGGCACTGGACTCCCAAAAGCCTGCCTACACACCAGGGACAGATCCTGATCCCCCTGCCTGGGTGCCCCCCAAACAGTTTGAGCCAAACAACCATCTTCCATATCCAGAAGGATTAGTCCAGTCCCATGGGGGCTTCACAGCCACTAGTCTACAGTTCATGGGCTTCCACTAGTGTGGCTGGTTATCTCTGCACATCTTCCCATCATGATCTCATCATCCTCCACCTGCAGAATCCCTCCTCTCTCTCATCAATTGGATTCCCAGAGCTCAGCCTGGTGCCTGGCCATGGATTTCTGCATCTGCCTCCATTAGTCGCTGGACAAAGGCTCTATGATGACAGTTAGGGTATTCACTAGACGGGTCACCAGAGTAGATCAGTCCAGGCACCCTCTCCACCACTGCCAGCAGTCTAAGGTGGGGTCATTCTTGTGGATTCCTGAGAGCCTCCCCAGCACCCTGCATCTTCCTATTCCTATTATATTCTCATCTATCCTGGTATCTCCCTCCCTACCCTCTCACTCTGTCCCTGTTCCAGCTCGACTCTCCAATTTCTCTATGTTCTCATCCCCCACTCCTCTCCCTCTGCCACCCCCTCCCACTCCCAGTCCACTCATGTAGATCTCATCTACTTCTCCTTCACTGGGACATCCATGTGTCTCTCCTAGGATCTTTCCCTGTTAGCTAGCTTCTCTGTTGCTGTGGGTTGTAGTCTGGCCATCCCTTCCCTCACATCTAGTATCTACTTATGAGTGAGTACATACCATGTTTGTCCTTCTGAGTCTGGGTTACCTCATTCAGGATGATATTTTCTAGTTTCATCCATTTGATTGCAAATTTCATGATATCATTGTTTTTTACTGCTGAGTAGTACTCCATTGTGTATATGTGTCACATTTTCTTTATTCTTCAGTTGAGGGGCATCTAGGTTTTTTCCAGGTTTGTGCCATTATGAATAATGCTGATATGAACATAATTGAGCATGTGTCCTCCAGCAAGGGTTCTTAACAGATGCTTCCAAATAAGGGCCAAAGCTCTAGAAGATGTTGAATGATGTTCTTGAGATGTGTCTTGGCTGGAGGAAGGCTTGACTCATTACAGCTCTGGAGACTGCAATGTGTGTGCTTACTAAGTAGAAATTCTTGTTGATCATTTCACTCAGTATCAGTGGCAGAGGTAGTAGATTTCAAATTTCATAACAATCAGGACACATAAGATGGAACAGAAGGACATTACTAGGTTTTAATAATAAGTGTAGATGATTTTGAAAAGCATGATAACTCTGAGGTCCACACCTTGTAAAACTGTAATGTTTCTTTGCAAATGTAATGATATATAGTTAGTAGGACAGGCCACATGAACTGAGAATTTGATCCTTATGATTCTAGTAACTGATTCAGAGAAAATGTGTTTTCTCCCTCTCTAGGTTTGGCCATTGTGCTGAATGCTCAGTTCGGTGAGTTATTGGCAAAAATCTTACTTATATAAGTCTCTAATATTTATTAAGTATTCCTAATGCAATCATCTGCCTGTCATAATTTCTTTTAGTATTACTTCCTCATATTGGTTTATTGGAAAAAGATATTATGAGATAATCTACTTGGGGTAAAAGAAGGGGTTGGCTTTATGGATAGTAGACTCACATCAGCTTTCACTGCTCTCTCCTCTAGTGAGATGTGTTAAGAGATTGAAACTGGTAAGTTCTGTGCTTTACAGGAATTATGTGTTTGTTTTCTCAAGAGGCTCCAAAGGTTAGCCATAATTTGACTGTGAATCTGTACACTTAATGAATAAATGTACAATAATTGATTTGAATAGTTCTGTATAACTGGTATATGAACAACAGCAAGGGGAAGAGGAAATGCAAAATTGTTAGCAAGTTCCCTGGTATCTAAATGAGGGCATTGTTCTGATAAATTTCCCCAGATTCTGCCTATGAGTTGATGTGCTATTCTCACATATCGACCAAGATCCTGCCTGTCTTGGGGAGTTTCAATTTTGGTTTTATTGACTCCTGCTTGTGTACTCACATAATCTTTAACTTTGGTTGGATGCCAAACAATGAAATCATCATGAAAAATGAGGTGGACTTGAAGGAGTACAAAGGTATATATGATCTGAAAAACAGGTAAGAGAAGGACCAGGTTTGAGATACTTGGTTTGGTACCTGTGTCAATGATTCTTTAAATGTAGTTCAGAATCAAAATGTTTGAGTTGACAATCTGCCTATGTATTTTTCTTGAATGTTAAGTTGAGGCAGACTGGCTACTTTTCTTGTGTATTACCTTTGATTTCAGACTATAGTATAGAATAGTTCATGATCCCATTAGTGTATGTGTAATCTCACCTACTTCTACCTGACAAGGTAAGACTTCTTCTTATTCAATGTCCTTGCACATATTCTTCATATTTCATTAGTTTTTGACTATGTTTTCCCCATTCTTTCTCTTCTTCCCATTTGCTAAGAATAACCATTCTACTTTCATATTCTATGTGTCTGAACATTTTAGTTAGCATTTGTAAGTCAGACCATGTTCTATTTGTCTATCAATTACCTTTTCACATAATGTAGTGTCCATCTGATTCACAAACAGAGTTGCAAATAGCAGCCTTCCTTCTTTTTATGTTCAAATAGTATTGGGGGGTTTATGTATAGCACACCATTATCCATTGATCCAGTGCCAAATACTTTCTGTGATACCAAGTTATGTTTTGAAAATAATGCTACAGTTCCTGTCAAGTGCTCTCATCCTTTAGGAAGAAAATGATTTCATGTACTTTAAGATATAAACTAAGCAGTGTGGTTGCTGGGTCATATAGCAATTTTATTTCTGAAGGATCTCCACAGTGCTTTCTTAAGTGACTATACAGTTATATTTCCACCAATTGTGTACAAGTGTTTTCTTTATTCACACCCCTGATAAAATTGGATATTTTCATCTTTATTATACTTATTGAGATAGACATGAGATGTAGCTAGAGTTTTCCTGCTTTGTCCACAGTCAGGACAAATTTCTATCACCCGCCAGTCCTACAGCCGCTCAGACCCAACCAAGTAAACACAGAGACTTATATTGCTTACAAACTGAATGGCCATGGCAGGCTTCTTGCTAACTGTTCTTATAGCTTAAATTAATCCATTTCCATAAATCTATACCTTGCCATGTGGCTCATGGCTTACCGAGATCTTCACATGCGGCTTGTCATGGTGGCGGCTGGCAGTGTCTCTCTCACCCAGCTTCCTGTTCTCTCCATTCTCCTCTCTCTTAGTCCCGCCTATACTTCCTGCCTGGCCACTGGCCAATCAGTGATTTATTTATTGACCAATCAGCAACACATTTGACATACAGACCATCCCACAACACTTCCCCTTTTCATTTCTTAAAAAGGAAGGTTTTAACCTTTACACATCTCCAAAGTCAGCTTGGTATATTTGGGAATTTGGGCGTAGCTTCTCTTACTACTTCCTGCTGGAGGGGGGCGCTGTATCTTATGGGGATACAAAGAATATTTTAGGATTATGGAGTAGTCCATGAGGGTGTATCGTCTGAGGCAGTTGTCTTGAAATGGTTCTGGATGTTGGATCATCTGGGCCATGGTGTCATCAGAGACCTTTCAGGTGGTCTTGGCTGGTCAAACCTGATGTATCTTAATCTGGAACAAATCCATAGCCTCTGGCTTTCTGTGGAAACAAAAGCAGAGCCTCCTTTCCAAAGCAACATATCCTTACATCCAAATTTTGAAGTCAAGGTACCTTTAAAATATAAATTTTGGCATAACTCAACAGCTTTTGTAATCAAATGTTTTTCTTCAGTTACGAATACCAAAGAGAACATAATCCAGATTCTCTGTGTGGTAGCCATCTTTATGTGGCTTATTTTTTTATATTAGCTTGAGCCTATTGCTTTAAAAATCAGCCTTCTAAGCCTGAAACAGCTCTGGTGCTATGGCTGCTGGCTCCGCCCAGTTCAGCTTCCCAACATGGCGGTGGTACGTTTTCCGCCAGCTCTGGGAGCCATCAACTCTCAGAAATAGTGGGTCTATGCTTCTATCAAAGCAGCGTGTAGCCCAGAAACCTCTTTTTTTGTTTTTGTTTTTGTTTTTTGCTTTGTACTAGCAAAGGCTAAATCCACCACACAGCTTAATGTGCCACTTGCAGAGGCCTCATTCCCACCATACTGCAGGTTGAGTATGCACGCACGCTAGGAACCCGCCAGTAGCTCAAACCTGCAGCTGCTGCTCATTTGAGAGAGACAATTAGGAACTGTTTTTAGCTCCGTTTTAGAATCTTTTTTCTCAGTTTTTAGGTGGAAACTCTTGCCAACACGTTGGACGTCATTTGTAGCTAGAGTTTTCCTGCTTTGCCCACAGTCAGGACAAATTTCTATCACCCGCCAGTCCTACAGCCACTCAGACCTAACCAAGTAAACACAGAGACTTATATTGCTTACAAACTGAATGGCCATGGCAGGCTTCTTGCTAACTGTTCTTATAGCTTAAATTAATCCATTTCCATAAATCTATACCTTGCCATGTGGCTCATGGCTTACCGGCGTCTTCACATGCGGCTTGTCATGGTGGCGGCTGGCAATGTCTCTCTCACCCAGCTTCTGTTCTCTCCATTCTCCTCTCTCTTAGTCCCGCCTATACTTCCTGCCTGGCCACTGGCCAATCAGTGATTTATTTATTGACCAATCAGCAACACATTTGACATACAGACCATCCCACAGCAATGAGACATTATCTCAATGTGGTTGCAATTTAAATATCTCTCTTTGAAATGTGTTAGGTTGATTGTCATTCACTTGTTAGGTTTCATATTTTGAGAAATGTCTATTTAAGAGCTTTGCCCACTTTTTCAAGGATGATTTATTTCTTAATTTGTAGTTTATTTCATTCCTGGTATATATGTTCAAATTAATTCCTTAACGTTGTATAATTTAAAGTATTTTCATCCAGAGTAATGTAAATCTCTTCATGCAGTTGATTTCTCTTTTTCCCCAGATTCATAGAAGAAACTCTTTTCTTCACTTTTTAATAGTAGCCTATATGTTTAGGAATATTTTCAAGCAATGTCACTGCACAGATGACTCCAATGACTTTTTTATTATTTTCTTACAGAAATTTAGTACATTTAGACCTTAATTTATATCCCTATTTCACTGTGAGTTGATTTTTTTCCTATGGTGTGAGACTGTGAAACAATTTCTTTAGTGGCCTATAGAGAAGACTGATTTTCTAGCAACCTCTTGCTGCAGGATGCTGCCACTTATGGCTTGGAATCCATGTGTCAACTGAAAGGAAGCACACAGTCTTTTTCAAATCCTGACTTGATCATTATGACATCCCATGGGATGAGTGTCTTTCTTTGTCTCAGGGATTGATTTTTGCATCAGAGGATTTTTTTATAAATGGAAAAAGAAATCTTAGCTTTCTACTTCAGGAAGTAAGAACTGAAGGATGTTAGAATTTAGACAGAACTGATTCCCAGAATCAGAATTTTTTTTTTTTTTTGGTTTTTCGAGACAGGGTTTCTCTGTGTAGCTTTGCGCCTTTCCTGGAACTCGCTCTGTAGACCAGGCTGGCCTCGAACTCACAAAGATCCGCCTGGCTCTGCCTCCCGAGTGCTGGGATTAAAGGCGTGCGCCACCACCGCTCGGCCAGAATCAGAAATTTTGATTTATTGTCATTTTCCTTTTTTTATGAGTCAAGCTCTCATATTCTGCAATTGCATGTTTTAGTTTACCCATAACTATAATGAGGAAAACTCAAGTGACTTCTATATTCAGTAGTGACACGTTCCTTAGGAATAATCTAAGGTATGATTTCTAACTGAAAGTAAACTCATCTAAAGGAATTTCCTTACTTTTTTTTCCTTTCATTTTCCTGCATCAAACTAAACTAAACACTGAAAGTAATCCCCGGCCATATGTTGGATCACAGAATCTGATCTCCAAGGAAGAGACAGGAAACCTATAACTCTAATGTCTTATCACAACTGACAATCATAATTATTTGGGAGCTAATGTCTCAAAACAACTATTCCAATGAAGATGTGTACTTTCAACTGAATTTATTTGTATTCTTTTTGTGGAGGTGGAGAAATTAGTAAAGGTAAAATAATCTGTCATTTTATGTCATCAGGAAGAATGTGAGCTAACTGTGGCTCTAAGTTATTGGCACAGAAATGCAGTTAGTACACTACATGGAAAACTTTTATTGAGGACCTAACTTTAAAGACATTTCATTATAAAAATATAACAAAGAATTTTTGTACAAAATTTTCAAAAGTAATATAAAACTATACTGGCATGGGTTTTTTTCATGGCACCACAGTACTAAATAATATGAGTAATGTAGAAATCACACTGATACTTTATGTAAAGGAAACCTAAGGTTTCTCTATTTTTCTTTTTCTGTTGTTTTTGAGGAACAAGGAACTGAAAACTCTCCTGGCCATTGGAGGCAGTGAGCTTCATTCTAACCAGTAAGTTCTGTACACATGATTGATTGTTCTTTGCTAGTGTAACCAAGCTATGGCAACACAATCTCATTCCATTAAATCTATTTTCAAAAAGTTATTAAGAATATCCATTGGGTAAATGGATTAACTAATTTGTTTCACTAGAAACTCAAATAAACATAATGCACTCTTTACAAGGCCATATGTGGCTTTCACAAATTGAAATTTATTTGGGTATTCTGGCCTCTCTCTGAGTGATAGTTACTTACTACAAAGTCCTGTTTCTCTGAGTAATTAAAAACCTCCAGGTCAGAGAAGTTTCATATACTGCTTCTTTTCAACACTTTATGAACTGAATTGAGGTTTTCTCATACAAAAGAAATATGCTTTGATTTAATATAAACTGGGGTATGTTTGAAGACAGTATATGATTGATTAGCTAGCATGGAAGGCTATTAAAAATGAAATGGTGTCAGTGGCCATATCAGAGGAGCAGCAGGTGGCAATTCAGGTTCAAGGTGTCAGACTACCAGGAGGCAATTCTCTGGTGGTGAATCTCGGATAGGGAAGGCCTCAAGACCACAGACCCTGGAATATCTACTGCTTCTGCTGTGCCTTTACATGTTTGCTGCTGCTATCTTTTTCTGGTATCTGGTATGGTGTGAATGGGTGTGGGAGATCCTCATTGCCTATAATGTAGCAAGTTTATCTCATGGAAACATCCGTTCTACTGTGCATTTTTGACTATGGATTATTATGAAGATGATTTTTTCCTAAGCTGTACTGTCTAAATGATAATGTTAAATAAATGATAAGCAAAATAATGTTAGTTTAAGTAGAGTTTTGATGATTAAAATATAAGTAAGGAAATTTCACACTGCTACAATACATGAGTTTCTATTGAGGAGTGATATAGACTGTGGCTTAGGTTAATGATTAAAAAAAACAATTGAGTCCCAGTTAGCCTAGCTAGCTTAAATTCTTTTTTTAATTTGAACATATAGGCTTTATTCATTAATTTATTTTTTATTTTTTATTAAGAGATTTTCTATTCATTTTATATACCATTCACAGATCCCCCTGTCCTGACTCCTCTCACCCCCAGCCTTTCCCCCCAAACCATCCCCCATTCCCACCTCCTCCAAGGCAAGGTCTCCCATGGGGAGGCAGCAGAGCCTGGTACATTCAGTTGAGGCAGGTCCAAGCCCCTCCTCTCTGCACCGAGGCTGTGCAAAGTGTCTCAGCATAGGCACTAGGCTCCAAAAAGCCGGCCATGCACTAGGAACAGCTCTCGATCCCACTGCCTGGGGGCCCCCTAAACAGTTCAAGCTAAACAACTATCTCAGTTACCCAGAGGACCTGCTCGAGTACCATTGGTGCTCCTCAGCTATTGGTCCACAGTTCATGTGTTTCCACTAGTTTGTCTAGTTTTCTCTGTACTTTTTCCAGTCATGGTTTGATATTCCTTGCTCATAGAATCCCTCCTCTCTCTCATCAATTGGACTCCTGGAGCTCCACCTGGGGCTTGGCCATGGATCTCTGCATCTGCTTCCATCAGTCACTGGATGAGGGTTCTATGATGACAGTTAGGGTATTCAGCCATCCAATCACCAGAGTAGGCCAGCTCAGGCACCCTCTTGACTATTGCCAGTAGTCTATAGTGAAGTCATCCTTGTGGAATCCAGGGAACCTCCCTAGTACTCTACTTCTCCTTATTCCCATGGCATCTTCATTTATCATGGTATCTCTTTCCTTGCTCTCCCACTCTGTTCCCATTCCAGCTCGAACCTCCCACTCCCCTAAGCTCTCATGCCCCATCCCTTGTCCTCCATTACCCTCCTTCACCCCCGGTTTGCTCATGTAGATCTCATACATTTCTCCATCAATGGGCAACCCAGGAAGCTTCCTAGGGTCTTCCTTACTAGCTAGCCTCCATTGAGCCATGGGTTGCACTCTGGTTATATCTAGTATCCATCTATGAGTGAGTCCATATCAAGTTTGTCTTTCTGAGTCTGGGTTACCTCACTCAGGATGATATTTTCTAGTTCCATTTATTTGCCTGCAAACCTCATTATGTCATTGTTTTTTACTGCTGAGTAGTACTCCATTGTGTATATGTACCACATTTTCTTTATCCATTCTTCATTTGAGGGACATCTAGGTTGTTTCCACATTCTGGCTATTACAAATAATGCTGCTATGAACATAGTTGAGTATGTGTTCTTGTGGTATGATTGAGCATTCCTTGGGTATATGCCCAAGAGTGATATAGCTGGGTCTTGAGTGAGGTTGATTCCCAATTTTCTGAGATACCGCCATACTGGTTTCCAAAGTGGCTGTACAAGTTTGCATTCCCACCAACAGTGGAGGAGTGTTCCCCTTGCTCCACATGCTCTCCAACACAAGCTATCTTCAATGTTTTTTATCTTAGCCATTCTGAGGAGTATAAGATGGTGTCTCAGTGTCATTTTGATTTGCACTTCCCTGATGACTAAGGATGTTGAGCATTCCTTAAATGTCTTTCAGCCATTTGAGCTTCTTCTGTTGAGAATTCTCTGTTTAGCTCTATAGCCCATTTTTTAATTGGACTGTTAGGTATTTTGATGTGAAGTTTCTTGAGTTCTTTATATATTTTGGAGATCAGCCCTCTGTCATATGTGAGGTTGATGAAGATCTTTTCCCATTCTGTAGGCTGTCATTTTATCTTATTGACCGTGTCCTTTGCCCTACAAAAGCTTCTCAGTTTCAAGAGGTCCCATTTATTAATTGTTGAAAGATGTGTTTGCAGGTTTCAGAGTGCATCACAGCTAAAACAATGTTGAAAATATCTTAAAGTTAGACTAAGATGTTTTTGTCAAGTAACTTCAAGATGAAAAACCAAAGAAGATAAAGTTTTAGAAAGGCATAGAGTTGAATGTGGAACTCTTTAAGTTCAGGGAACGAGAACAAAGCAGCCCAATTGTTACTAACTCACATATATTTCTTGCTAGGATTGGTTGATGACAGAAGGTGATGATTAATTCCTTGTACCCATTTTTGTTCTAAATCTCCTGATATAAAAACCTATTGATGAGTGGGTATGTACCCTAAAGTTTAAAGTAGAACTGACTGATTATTTTTCATATATAAGTTTAGGTTTGTGATTCCTTTAAGATTCCTTATAAGATTACCTTTCATGATAAGTAATAAAGTAATTGGCTCTCTCTTTGTAACTACAAAACTGCAGCCTACCAGTAAAAGACTTGGCTGAGAATAACATCTTGCTTGCCTACATTGTTAATATATAAAAAGCTGTTTGGGTATGAATGTATGTGGGTTCTTGGAATTATTTGTTTTCCACCTATAATACATAAAATGTTTAATCATGTAAGGAATATGAAAACATGCTATTTTTTACTGTTTGTTTTGTATTTGTTGTAGTCATTAACTTGAAAAACAGAATGTAACCACATTGTAATTCCTGTATTGCTTCAAAAACTTTGTTGGGGTATATAAGCTGTAGAAAAAGAAGTATACTATAGAAAGAACACAGAAAGAACAGTGAAGAATAGAGAATGAAGAAGGAAATCATCAAGAGAAAATATGAGTGTCTTTTTCCCCTAACCCCCTACAATACCAAAGTCATAGAACGTGCCAACTCTGTGGCTTCCCTTTGAGGCCTGTGCTGCTAGAGGCTGGTGCTCCAGGCAGCAGTACCTGGCAAGGGGCTGCAGCACCATGAGTGAGATTCTATCAATGGTGACCATTAGAGGATTGCCTCTTCTTTCAGGGCAATCCCCAAGAGAATTCTGCACTCTGGACAATCTCCAAGAGGAGCTTCCACTCCTCCCCATACAGTCTTCTTGATTATTCCTTCAATATCCCTGTTCCTGGTGCTATATTCACCCATCATGGAGTTGCCTCATGTTAGGCTGACACCTTGAACTTCAACTGCAACCTGCTGCTCCTCTGACTCCACCACTAGCAAAATGACAAATCTAATAGTACTTATGGTGGGATTAACAAAACAAAGGGAATGCTGAAGTGTCATTGCTAACAGGTAGTTTGCAAGGGGAGGCTGGAAACAAACCAGGGAGCCTTGGAGAACAACACAGATTCTGAAATTAGCCGCGAATTCTGAAATTGCCAATGTGGTAATTTTACACAAATCTTTACTTATCTTCCTTTGGTCTCCCTCAGGTTCAGTGCCATTGTGTCTACTGCCCAGAGCCGTCAGAATTTCATTACGTCAGTCATCAATTTCCTGCGCATAAACAATTTTGATGGGCTAAACCTGGACTGGCGTTACCCTGGGTCAGGTGGAAGCCCACCTAAGGACAAGCATCTCTTTACTCTCCTGGTGAAGGTGGGGAAATCAGGAGATGTCTTCATTCCTAGAAGACTCAAAGTCTCTCCTTTCCAAGGAGAATTGGGTTCTTTTAGAGTAAACCAAACTAGAATTTATAATTATAGATTCTTAGCATTGCATAGGTCCTGAAATATCATTCATTGATTCAACAAGCATGTGGGACACTACACCACACGTAGGTGTAGAATGATAATGTATCTTCATATGTTGTCTATGATGTGAGTTACAGAGTCATTATGATCTTTATGTTACAGACAAATAACTAATATACAGAAAGGGCTTTAATAATTTTTCCAGAGTCATTCAGATAACAGTATCATATCTGCCAGTTTTGTTTTCTTGCAGAGTTCAAACCTCATAACAATTACATCAGAATATCTAGAAGTGACTGAAAATGGTATATTCAATGGTAGTTAATAGGTACAGTATTGGTAGAATTATTAAGGCCACTCCACGTAGTTAAAAGGCTAAAGACGAAAATAAACTTGCTTCAAATTCAAATAAATATGCTTCAAATTATTCTCATCTGAGGTATAACACTGTAATCTACAAAACAATTGAACTGCATCTTGGTAATGACCATGAGAGGGGTAAATAGTGTACAACAGAAACTCAAATGTGTGTGCAACTGACTTTGTATGAAAAGGATCAGAAAGAGATTCTGAGTAAGTGAAGCCTGAGTTTAGTCTATGAAGAAAAAAAAACATTGTCATCAAATTCGTTAAGCATGGGTCTGTCACAGTGAAGTGATAGAGATTAATGAGCAAGTCACTTTGTGAGACATTTCAGTTTATAAAGGTGGCAGTTTCTGATTATGAGGGAGCTTTAGTCATAGATAAAGATATATAATTCTCCTGCAGGAACGTGGGATATTTTGAGGAGTTGTAGATAATTGGGAAATATGACAGAACTTGGTCTTTTGATGATTATTATGATATTAACTAAAATTAATTAGAGTGAGCAGCTAAGAATTCAGTAGAAAGTTGTTGAAGTAAATTAGGGGACCTGTGATCAGAGACAAAAGTGGTTTTACAAGAAGGAAGGAGGGCATGTAGACAGAGAACATAAACATTAATGGGAATAGGGGACCATTTTGTGCTAGAGATGAAAAAACATCCTAATCTTCAGACATAAAGGACAATATCAGAATACATTTGTTTGTTGAGAGTAAATAACAATAACAGTTGATTTATTGACAGGAACTTACTCTTTTACCTATGAACATAGTGAATGTGAAGTATGGAGATGAAAACATGCATTGAAAGAATGCTGATAATAGATTTCATGACCTAGAACATGACTTTAAGTACTGTTCTGAAAAGGAAGGTTGGTGATCATCCAGCAAATACCAGAAGAATAATAATCAAAGATTAGAGAAGGTTTTTAAAATGTAGTCATTTCTGTAATACTTGTATTAAAAAAGAAAAAAAATTTATTTGTGTATTTAATTTTTGACAGATTGGTCTACCACTGATCTACACAGACACACTCAACAACAGATTCTTTACAATAACACTCTTACCATTAGATATTTTCCCAACCTCTGAAGAGTTTCAATATTCTGTACCAACTAAATGACAGGTAGCTTCTATTGGATAGCTATGATATGAGTAATGATATGAAACAAATTTCAGTGCAAAATTTACAATTTCCAGCCATTGTTTCTAGGTGATTTCTCTTCAACAGGACAAAATTAAAGCAATCATGCTGCATTTTTTGCACTTAATATTTGGAGACAGCTAAAACACTTTTCTTCTTGTGCTTCTTTCACCAGTAAAGTGACCTTATCATTTGACCCATTTGCAACAATGCAAATTCTGGGAAAGTACTTTAGAAACAGTTTCTAGAACACCCCAAAACAGTGATGAGAGATAACCTGAGTATTGAAGACGAGAATAGAGTCACATAGAATCTAGGCAGATTACAACAGGCAAGAATTTGACCTGTTACACTGTTCTTACCAACTTTCCAGTTCATCAGTTCAGCATATCATTAGACAGGATGTACAGCGTATAAGCTAATTCATCTAGTCAGCAATGGCAGCTCTCTCCACAACACTGCAAGGGGATGCAGGGAACTGCCAGAAGACATTTCCAGAGAACTGAGTACAAGAGCAGCTCTGACCAAACATTGAAGCCTGGATACTGACCACTACAAGTTACTAGATGTTGAACGTGTTGATATTTTTAAATGCCTATACATATTAGAAAGTCATATATTTAGTAATAGCATCTAATCTCCTGAATTTGTTGAGGTAAGAACATCATAAGTTAAGACAAAATACGAAAACGTGTATTGCAAGAAATTTAAGTCTATATACATTTATTTTGAAAAGAACTGAAATAAGCTTGAAATAACAACATCAAATAATTTTTGTAGGAAATGCGTGAAGCTTTTGAGAAAGAATCCTTAGAGAAACAAAAGACCAGGCTGTTAGTCACTGCCACAGTATCTGGTGTCATCTCCATCATTGAGCATGCCTACAAGATTCCTGAACTGTCACAGTGAGTGAGGATTCATATTCACAATTTCTGTTAGTATTTACACAGAACACACTTATTCCTGATCTTTCTTGCTGCTCTACCATTCTGAATATAGGCCTTATAAAGGGAATGCTTTGTTTACATTGACAAGAAAAACAGCACCCAGAATGAACTGAATTTGAATTTATAAGTAAGATTTTTATTTATTCTTTAAATATTTCATACATTTCTGTAATGTATTTTGATTAAATTTATTCACCATTGCCTCTCTCCAAATTTTCTTCATTCCTTACAACATTTATCCCATTGAATTCAATATTTCTTGTTTTGAGTTGTTTATGACCTTAATGCCACTGTAATCCAATTAGTTTTGCCTATATGTGCATGGTTGTGGGGTTATCCATAGTTTCACACACACATAATTGTGGCAATATTCCCCATGGAGTTTGAATTTGTTTTTCTCAGCAGCCTTTAATCATCAGCAACTTCTTCCCCAAGTTTGTTTCATGAAATGGGCACTGTTTTAATTTTGGCTGACTTGATATTGGTAGGTCTTGTGCAGGTAACCACAGCCATTGCTAGTTAATGTGTGCAACAGCCAAACCTTGTCCAGATATCAGCATTTCACAGTCTTCCTCCCAAGTTACCACCAGCACATAATATCTTTGCCCTGGCTCTTCTATGACATTCATTGAGCCTTCAAGTTGATTGGTTGTGATATACATGTCTGATCCACAGTTGAGGATTCACAGTTACTTGGGTTCTGTACTTTAAACAAAAGGAAAACAACAAGTTTGATTTCCTCTTGGGTCTGTGAGCTCAATGGGATTGTACTTTTGTCCAAGTTTACAGTAGCAGGCATGAGATTCATCCCTTTACCAGGCATTTTATACAATCAGTAAATAGTTATTATTTCCATAACCATTATGTCTTTAATGCCTAATTGCTAATCAGGGCAATTTTGTAATATACAAGGTCTAGCACTCAGTAAGACTGTTGTATTTTCTCCCTGACCAGATTACATAACTTTTTTGATGTGATGTAGGCTTGCTAACAGGAAAACACTTTTCATTGTCATTTTCAGGCTTATTCTTCTGTCTTGAGTTAATGTGTGTTGCATTCAACAATCAGGTATTATCATTCTGTTCCGCTGAACATCAAAGACAAATGGCAGCATGGTGGGTTGTTTTAGATGTCTCTAATGCCTACCTGATTAATAACTTGTAGGGAGGTCTTCCATATATCACATGGACACATTCATTTAATAAACTAGGGCTTTTTGAAGAGTATTTTCTATTCATGCTGGGTACTTTGTTCAAACTACTTTTTGTGTGTTTTATTTTAGTCAGCTTACAAGTTTGTAGGTTGGCAGATTTCTAAAATCTTAATTTTTTTCTAAGCCACTCTTCACTCTCCTCCCCAAAATCTGTACTCTGCCATGAAAATATTTACCATATAACCCAAAACCCTTTCAATTCCTCTCTCTCTCTCTCTCTCTCTCTCTCTCTCTCTCTCTGTGTGTGTGTGTGTGTGTGTGTGTGTTTTGTATAGCCCTAGATTAATTTTTTACTTGAGTATAAGAATGTAACTTTCAAAGTAGAATTTTCTAGAACATTTCATTATAGATAAAATGAAATTGGAAAATGGGAGTAGCCAAGGCAGGAAGTTTAAAATCTCAATGGATAGGGAAATGATACAATGCGGAGCTTTCAGAAATTTGACCAAAAAGAAGAATGATTCTTAGGACTTTCTTTTTTTTCCAGATCCCTTGATTACATTCAGGTCATGACATATGATCTCCATAGCTCCAAGGATGGCTACACTGGAGAAAACAGTCCCCTCTATGAAGGTCCTTCTGACCATGGCATTAGTGCCTACCTCAATGTGGTAAGACCCTGGACAACTTCAAATGAAAATGAGAAATGTCTAATACCTTGGGAGATTCAATCACAAAATAAACATTAGCTGAGCTTATGCAGTCTTCTTAATCTGCTTAGCAGATCTGAAAAACTAAGTCAGCAATATATTTTTAAAAACAGATCTAATTAATTTTTCATTAAGGTCACACAATTTGAGCTCTCAGAGCCGAAACTAACCTAAGTAAGCACAGATCACCAGCTGCTTTGATTCTATTACTACCTTCTGCTACTGCAGGACTACATCATGACCTACTGGAAGAACCATGGGGCTGATCCTAAGAAGCTCATTGTTGGATTCCCCACGTATGGACAAACCTTCACTCTGAGTGATCCCTCTGACAATGGAATCGGTGCCTATACCATTAGTGAGAAGCACACATATGAAAAAGGAGTATGGGCCTACTATGAGGTCAGTAGATTGTTGTAGAGTGGTCAATGAACTGCAGGCCAAGTTCTTTCATCTTGACACTGAAACCTACTGAAAATGAATGCTTATTATGTGTAGTACCTACATGACTCAAGCAGAATGACCATTCCAAATTATTTATTTTTATTATTTTTAACTAATAATTAATAGAGAATAATTTAGAATATACAGGATTCCTTCATATGATAGATCAATGGTACTTAACCTTCCTAATGCTGTGATCCTTTCACATAGTTCCTCATGTGTGGTGATTCCCAACTAAAAAAATTATTTTGTTGCTACATCATAACTGTAATTTTGCTACTGTTATGAGTAATGATGTAAATATCTGATATGTGACCAATGTAGGGGTTGCTAACTACAGGTTGAAAACCTAAATCATACCCTTAGGTCTGCTAATAAGACCATGTAGTTAAAAGGGAGGTTTATTTTGTGGGGTAACTTACAAGCAAAGGGATAGGTTACAGGGTCCAGGAAAGGTGTAGCACAGTCCAGCTCTGTTCTCTGGGAAACTCTGCTTGGTCTACCTCCAGCATCCAGGATCCAGGAAGCAAGAGAGCCGGCACATCCAGATCTCAGGTCTTAAGGGCTCCTGTCTTGGCCTTGCCTTGTAGGCGTGACAGTTACTGAAGCCTCAATGGGGGTAGTACTTCCAGGTCAAAGCTGGAATAGCTACCCACTACAAACAAAGTGTATGCTATTTTTCTTTTTTTGGTATTAATGCTTAAATATTTGAATCTCTCCAATATTTAAAGATTTGCAACTTCTTGAATCAAGGAGCCACTGAGAAATGGAATGCCCCTCAGGAAGTGCCCTATGCATTTAGGAACACAGAATGGGTTGGCTATGATAATGTCAAGAGCTTCCAGATTAAGGTAAATTCAGTCCATTGGATGTGCAGCGATCTCATTTCTGACTCACAGGGATCAAGTAACTCATATCTTCTGTTTAAACAGGCTCAGTGGCTCAAGGACAATAACTTAGGAGGTGCTATGGTCTGGCCCCTGAACATGGATGACTTCACTGGTTCTTTCTGTAACCAGGGAAGTTTCCCTCTGACCTCTACCTTAAAGAAAGCTCTCAATGTCCACTGTCCTTGTAAGTAGTAGTAGTATTGGTGTATAATGCCCTTCATTAACCAAAGGTAGTTTTGACAATTCCACACCCAGTTCCCAGAGAAAATGTTTCTATTTTATCTGTTGGACCTTTCCCAGATGTGAGACAGTTTCTTCGCTTTCCAAATCCCTTGATTCCAATAATCAATATTATACACTTAATACGAACCAGGCCTACCTTGTGGGTGGGGTGGGATGTTCCAGGTCTACTCAGTCTTCAAGGCATAAAAGTCCACAGAAACTTTAGTCACATTCAGTTTTCAAATCTTTAACCCTTTAAGGATCTTCATTAGCATACATCCATGCCCCTTTGGGGCATTTTACCAGAAAGACTTCAACAGTGTCCAATGCACACCTGTATCCATATTCTCTCTGATGAGCAGTAAGTACTGAGTTTTTTTTTAAGATCAAACTGAAATACTTGACTGGCTATTTATAAAATATTGTTAATGTAAAAGAAGTAAATTTAATTGTTCAACATACTCTCAGGTAGGCAATGAAGACATGGAAATGTAATAAAAACTGGATTTATGTGGTAACTTTCCCTAACAGCCGAGTCTGGTTTTGTCTTCTGATCTAACTTGAGTGACTATGAAGTTAAATTGTATCTCCAGTTCATGCTATCTCATTAGTACTTCTCTTCATTTCCAGGAGCAGTCTACCTTCTATCTAGGATCACAACTTTGTCTTTGTACTTTATGTTTCAGGTTATGAGGCATCTTATCGTGAGGAGCTTTAGCCTGTAATTGGTCCTCAATTTGGGCAGTTGGTTCTCTGTCAGCCTCCCATAGAAAATAACAGAAGTAGATGCTGGTCCTGCCTGAATTGAATCACATACCAGCACAACTGTATGTGATGCATATCACCAGCTGTGATGCAACCAGCCATGGTCTTCACCTTTTACATTTGTCCAAGCTCTGAACATCCTCCCACGCTTCTTTTAAAGCCACTTATTTTCTGCCCTTTTTTAAAAATAAAATTCATGTTCAAATCTTGTGTTTTGTGTGTGATTTGGAGCAAATCTTTTGTTGGTGTGAGATGCCATCTACTCATTGGTTATAGTGGTGAAAGAGGCATTGAGAGTATTTGGGGATCTAATTTGCTTTCTATCTTATATTTGCAAACATGGTTCTGTAGGAAAGTGGGAGCTGTGGGAGAAGGCAGTGTTTCGTGGTTCATAAAATTTAGAATGCAGGAAGAAGTGTTTATACCATGTTGACCATACTCCACAAGCAGCCACAGTGACTCTAGGATTCCAATTGGTAATCAGTGCTCTTTGGCTTGACCAGTAATCCTTTGTAGGACATTCATAGACAACTTCAGAGGAATCAAAACTGTTTGAGCACCTACTGGTTCTGCAGATTTGGAAGCTATGCAAGGACTTCTCATTTGGTGCTTTCCCATTATTGAATATGAAGGAGATCCATCCTAAGCAGTCTTACTCAATGAAACCAATGTTGGAGGCCATATGCTCTCCCCTAATCCAGTGGAATGACTGTGAATCTCTCCTTAACTTGTCAAATATTGTTGGTTTTTCATATATTTTGCTGTAGTCAAGTGAATATAGACACTACAATGTTGAAAATCTTTGAATGTAGTTTATATCCACCAGAAATATTTATGTTTTTTCAAGTAGCTCTATTATACAATTCCATAAGCAGTTCTGTATTATAGAACTCAACTTTTTTCTAACACTAGATAAGTCTTCAACTTTCATATAGCAGCACCATTCTGTTTTTCTTTCTGTTATTTTGATTGTTCTGAGGATGTCATATCGGATTAATTTTTTTGAGACAGGGTTTCTCTGTATATCTTTGTTGCCTGCTGTCATAGAAATTGCTCTGTAGACCAGGCTGGCCTTGTACAGATCTGTCTGTGGCTGGAGTTTTCTCCAGTCTTGCCCAGCCTCATGGACCCCACAACCGCTTACAAAGTAATCACTCAGAAGATCATATTAATTTAACTGCTTGGCCATTAGCTCAGGCCTACCACTGTCTAGCTCATACACTTAAACTCAGCCCATTTCTGTTAATCTATATGTCACAACATGTTCCGTGGCTTTACCTGCTGCCTTTACATGTTCCTCTCTGGATGGCAGGCTGGCATCTACTCACTCAGCCTTCCTCTTCCCATAATTCTCTTTTCTGCTTGTCCTGCCTATCATACACATCCTACTTGGCTACTGGCCAATTAGTGTTTTATTTATCAATCAATCATAGCAACATACATTCACAACATGCAGGACATCCCATGGCACTTCCCCTTTTCTGTTTTTTCAAAAAGGGAAGATTTTAACTTTAATATAGTAAAACTACATATAACAAAACAATTGTCAAGCATGGGACTCGAACCCACGTCTGTCTGCCTCTGCCTTCTGAGTGCTGGGATAAAAGGAGAGTGCCACCACTGCCCGGCTCATGTTGCATTCTTAGAACGTGCAATTTTTCATTTAGTCAATTGGTATTGTCACTCTGCATAATTTCTATATTGTTCTTTAATGTTTTATCATTTGTCAGTATATTCCTCTTAAATTAAAGAGCACTCCATTGCATGCATATTATAGTATACTTCTATTTTTATCTACTGATTAATATTCATCATTGCATATTTTTTTCTATTGTCCGTAATGTTACTCTGGACACAAAGTTACAAATATCTCTTCGGGGTCTACCTTAGGTTCCTTTGAGTACATGCCTAGAAGAATTACTATACCTTTTACTCCAAAGTAGCACTGCTCTTTCCTGAATGCATGAGAAGTGCCAAATCAAGTCAGTGGGACATAGTAAGAAGAGCGTTCTAGTTCAGAGGCCATAGGGTTATGAGGAGATAGTATTTTGACCTGTTGGGTAGAGATATTGGAAATGTATATATTCAAATTAAATTGTAGGCCTGAGCAAATAATTTGTGAATATAATTTTTCATATTTAAAATATTTATTTGTTAAAAACTACAATTTTTATGAGTCCTCAGAGAATGTATAGAATGCATTTTAAGCGAAACTCAGTACAGTTCATGTTCATATGTTTCTACATCATAGAATGCCATACACATTACCCTTTGCATTTTATAAAGGATTAACTAAGGTACAGAAATAATATAAGTAACTTTCTCAAGGTCATACAACTATTAAGTGTCATAACTGCCAATGCTTCCTAGTGCCAAAGTCTACTGCTGATAACAAAAACATTGATCTATCTATTGTTAATGTGAAACACAGACTCTGTGCTAGACTTTAGATGTAATTTAAAATGAGAATAAGGCAATGTTTTTGTATGAGGATTGTCCTGGAGTGGAAGGTAAAGACTGAAACATAATGAACTATTGCAGCCTATTTTAAAAAATGCTCATGAATGCCTACAGAGTGCAAAAGCAGCCCAGTGTAGTTAGTATATGGCTGCACTACACTTAGACCAGGAGCATATTTCTTGGTTAGTGAGGCTCTATCTCAGTCCTGAGACAAACCCTGGTGTCATCCAATTACAGGCATATTTTATGGTCGAAAATTTCTTAGGCATCTGGTGTAAACGTGTCCAGCACACTCAGATAGTTACCTTATGAGAGATAAGCCCAGTATACCAAACAAGTCTCATGACACCCTAACTACAAATAGCTTAAAAAATTAATTCCTCATGTGCCCATGGCTATGGTCCAACTAGGCACTTCACTGGACGGATTGTCAATCTCCTGTCATAATCCTTATAAATTGCAAATGGAATCAATTTTCCCCACCATTGAGGCATGGATGGAAGCTCAGAATCCAAGTGTGGATTTAGAGTGTGGAGAAGATGACTGAGCTCTGAATATTGATCTGAGACACATGACAAGTTGCTACTTTTCTGTAGAATTTAGTGAAACTTTGTAACTACATGCAGACTAGAGTTTGGTAAAATTCACTGCTATCCATCACACTGACTTTGCTGAGATATTGCCACGCTAAAGTAACATAAATTATGTTAAAGCACTTTGAAAAAGCTGAATCTTCTTCATTATTAAGGATTAAAAATGCACTTACTATTGCCCTCCTCTAACTTTCTATAGTAAAAGGATAAGGCTGTTGAGCAGGAGGTAAATGAGAACAACAAACCCAGGCTGATGTAACCACCTACCTGAGTGTCTGCTCCCCTCTTTAACATCTTGATTGACAACAAGGTCCACAGCCACCCCAAGGAGAGATTCGTCCCATTCTGGAAAACCTGCATGCTTGTAAGCAGAGGACACTTATCCTTGGGATGCTGCTTTATAACTTTGTTTGGAGGCTTTGGAAAAGTATCTACTGATTGTGCTGGAGTAGAAAATGACCATCTGAAATGATGTCAAAAGGAGATAGATCAATAGTTAAGAACACTTGTAGCTATTCCAGAGTACCATGGCCTGATCCTCAGCACTGACATGGCACATAACATTTGTCTGTAACTCCAGTTTCATGAGATATGACAATCTTCTCTTGCTTTCTTGAACTAAGCTTACAGCTATACATGCAAAGAAACACATGTGCACATATCAAATGAATAATAATTAGTTTAAGTTAAAAATGGTTTGAATTCATTCTCCTTTATCAAGGTCCTTGGGCTCATCCTAACCATTACCTGTGCTCACTCTGCTCTGAATAATACTATCTCTTATGAATCTTTACCTTAGAAACAATGCCTACCTCAAACCTAGGTAGAGTACAGACAAATAGGACACAAAACAAGGGTCATGAAAGTCATATAAGTTTCAGACAGAAAATAAATGTATGTTTTTTTTTATGTCTTGTCATGTTTGGTCATTTGTCATATCCTATTTCCTATGGTATCTTTCAAATGTTTGTAGGACACACAACATATAACCCATCTTTTATTAATAGCATATCATGTGACCTTTCAGAAAATGGTGTAGCTGAAGTTTTCCTATGTCCACCCGGCTCCTGCAGCCACTCAGACCCAATATAGAGACTTATATTACTTATAAACTGTATGGCTATGACAGGCTTCTTGCTATTTAGTTCTTATATCTTAAATTAACCCATTTCTATTAATCTATAAGTTGCCATGTAGCTTGTGGCTTACCAGTACTTTTACATCTTGCTTCCTATGTATCTGGCTGGCAATTCCTCACTCAGTCTTCCTGTTCTCAGAATTTTCCTCTCTGATTATCTCACCTCTGCTATACTTCCTGCCTGGCTACTGGCCAATCAGTGTTCTGTTTATTAACCAAATCAGAGCAACACATTCACAGCATACAGAGTGATATCCACAGCACTTCCTCTTTTTTTTCCAAAGGGAAGGTTTTAAATTTAACATAGTAAAATTACATATAACAAAACAATTATCAAGCAAGAATTACAGTTACAATATCTAGTCTATTTATAATATCTAGTCTATTTGTATTTGGCAAAATTAAAGAAGATATCCTATCTATCCTATATTTGTGAGTCTAAGGTTTCATATCTAACTTATTTTTTATCATGACCAAGGAAGTTAAAACTATCCAATCTTCAACTACATCAAAGACCTCAGAAGGATATAATATTACCTGAAAAAAGGGAGAAGGACATAAGCAACTTTTGGGAGTCTTGTGAGAGTAGACAGAGACAGCTGGCAACCTGAACAGTTATCCAAAGTTCCTTTGTAAAGTTGGGGCATCTGTCTTCAGCCCACAGGCCTAGAGTCTCTCAGTCACTTCTCTCTGTGTCCTGTAGAATGTCTAGCATTTTTCTCTGTGAAGCAGGAACCTGAAGGACCATTTTGCCTTGCAAAGTTCAGTGGTCACTTTCCCATGGGTCCTGCATGTCCAGTCGACACAACATTTTGTCAATCAGTCCAAGCAAGAACAGTTTCTTGCCCAAATGACTATTTTTGCCAAGAAGAAGATAAATTCCATATGGAGTGTCTTCAATGTCCATCTTTATGAAGTAAAATGGTGCTGCCAGGAGAAAACATGTCTCACTGTCCAGAAAGTTTAAAGTTTTAAAACATTTTAAATGCCATATTCTGTAGGTCTTTGAAGTGTTTGAAGATTACCTACCTAACTAAGTTATACTATGTATACCTAGAAAACTTAACATGATTATAAGTTTGACTATCATAGAAGACTAATTATTAATCTGTATTTTTTAATTATCCATCACAATCTAAATGAGTTACATAAACATAATACTTTAAATGAGAGTAGAAATATATATACAGTATAACAAAATTAAGTTTAAACTTGTATCAGTAGATTAAAATCCATAGCAGTGTAAAATTCTAAACAAGGTGTTGCTCTTTAAAAATAGGTTTAGCCGGGCGGTGGTGGCACACACCTTTAATCCCAGCACTTGGGAGGCAGAGCCAGGCGGATCTCTGTGAGTTCGAGGCCAGCCTGGTCTCCAAAGCGAGTTCCAGGGAAGGCACAAAGCTACACAGAGAAACCCTGTCTTGAAAAACCAAAAAAAAAAAAAAGTTCATTAATCTACCCTTTCATCCTATCAAAATGTTATCATCATACCTAAGTACAGTTTATCTGATTCATGTGGCCTGTAGCTAACCTTATACAATTGCAGCATTATATCAGTAAAGACAAGAGGTATTGGGACTGTGGCTGAGAAGAAAGTATGGATGGACCTCCAGTTTGACTGACCCCTCACAATGGATTTCACATACCTATCACTAGTAATAGCCCTCCAAGACCCCACAAAAAAAACAGATTCATCTTGAGTGTGTTATATGGTCAGCATGAAAGGTATACAATAAGCTCTGAATTTTATGCGCAGAGGTGTCCAATAGTCATTTGCAGAGTATGTGCTGCATCACATGTTCCTTCTGTCTTGTACCTACTTTTTCTAAACAGTGTTACTTTAGAGACTTAAATTTTATCATGTATGTCTCTACTTCAAATAAAAATGAAAAAAAAATACATCAACTTCCTTAAATCAACATATACATTCTTTTGGTCATGATGACTATAAAAGTAAGTGTGTTCCTCTTTCTACATTGTTCCAAAAATACAACACTGAAAATATGGTCATGATCTGAATACTGATAAAATAATATTAGTTCGGTTTGAGCCTTAGTGAACAATTGACTATTGCCAAGGATCTGAGTTTAATCTGCATCATGACAGTAAGCAATAAGAGATGACATTGTTCAGTTAAGAATATTTTTATAGATTCTATGCTTCACACTCCTAAGCACAGTCTTCAGGTGCAGAAGCAAGTAGATCTTTGTTTTAAAGCCTGTTTTATAATACA
Organism: Peromyscus eremicus; assembly: GCF_949786415.1. Lineage (NCBI taxonomy): Eukaryota > Metazoa > Chordata > Mammalia > Rodentia > Cricetidae > Peromyscus > Peromyscus eremicus. The sequence continues at coordinate 79,406,503 of NC_081421.1, forward strand.
TTGCAATGTTCTCTAAAATATTAAGGTTTGATTAGTATTCCATGTCTCTTTGTATTATTATTTAAGGAGTTTGAATATCTTCATTTTTCAGATATATGAAATTTCACAAATCTTGGAGCCATCCAGTCTTGGAGTTTCACTCAGGAAGTGCCCAAAGCCTATCAGGGATAGAGTGGGTAAACTCAGGCACCATCAAGTGGTTGATCCCTTGGAAGTTATAACCCCAGCCTTGTGTTACAGGAATCAAATAATTCTGAGTTGTTCTTTTCTTTAAACTAGTAAGTACGTAGAATATCTTTGCAGAAGCCATAATCTGGACCGTGGATGATTTCTCCAGATTTTTCTATCAGCAGCAGACTTCCCCATTCTCTTCTTTGGAAGCTTAAGCTTATATAACTTAAATTCCAGCTAGGAAACCCAAGGGTATGTGGAGGTCACTTTATGGACACAAATGTAGCCAAAATGTGTACACACATTTCTCTTCTAATTTTTAGCTCCATTACTCAAGGGAACTCTTCCCATTTCATCATATTGACCCTGGCCTGTAAAGAGAGCAAAACTTTTTTCCCAGTCCTCCAATTCTGTGCCAGGGCTTTTATACTACAATGGAAAACCAGGTCTACATTGGTTGTTTTGCACACAGAATGAGATTTTATCTGATGGAAGTAGCATACTGACACCTAGTATAAAAAACTATCCTTTCATATGGTTGTTTTCTTCAGAATATACTTCAGTTTTCACAGTGAGGTTTAACAAGCTTCACATGAGAGTGATCCCACATCTCTAAATAAGGTTCACACAGTGCTGCAGTACCCACAGTTGTCCCTAGTGTTGGAGTGTGTTTACTCCCAGGTGCTGTGTTGTATCAGACACACAATATTTGATCACTAAATTCCTGAATGGATTCCAATGCCCAAAACACATGTTTTGATTCAAAAGCCAGGCTGGTTAGATACATTTTTTAAAATATCCTATGTATGGACTTCTGATCTAGGTTGCGAGAGTCTGGATATCACTGTTGCCTCCCTCAGAGGGAAGCACAATCACAGTGCTTTATATTTGTGGAAGCCTGCCACTTCCTGAGGTCCTTTGCTGTGCTCCTTGGGCTGGCTTTACAGATTGTGAGATATCCATTCAGGACTTTGAATGAGCTCCTGCTCTCATTGGAATTGGGAGTAGATGCAGTGACAATAATTCTGGATCAGAGCATTGTGTGACAGTACCCACTGAGGAAAAGAATGTCTTCTGGCATTTCTTGGAATCAAGGCCAGTAACACATCAATTGTCTTAGAGTTCCTATTGATTTGATGAAATACCATGACCAAAGCAACTTGAGGACGAAAGGGTTTGGTTTATATTTTGATATTATTATTAATTGTCAAATGAAGCAGGACAGGAATTCAAATGGGGCAAGAACCTGGAACTAGGTGCTGATACAGAGGCCATAGAAAGATGCTTGTTCCTCATGCCTTGCTCAGTCTGCTTTCTTGTAGAAATTAGAATCACCAGCAGCCCAGGGATGACTGCACCCATATTTAGAGAGGTCCTCCCTCAACGATCATTAATTAAGAAAATGCTCTATGGTTCTGCCGACAGCCCAATCTTATATAGGCATTTTCTTAAAGGAGGTTCCCTGATCTCAGATGATTTTAGTTTGTGTACAGTAGATATAAACCTAGCCAGAAAAATTTGATCCCTTATTATCTTGACAACAAATTCATTACCATTAAGCCACAACCTTTCTTTTCTCATTTACCCCCAAGACCTCATATTATAAACATAAATAACTTTAAAAGTCCCACAGTCTTTAAAAATTTAAACGCATTAAAAGTTCAATTCCTTTAAAATATACAAACTCTTCTTTAAACCCTTGAAATTTCTCAATTGTGGGCCCCTGAAAAAAATAACAATTTAGTTAAATATTTTCTTACTTTAAGGGGGAAGAACCAGGGCACAGTCACAATCACTTTAAAGCAAAACCGATATCCCAACAATGTATATAACACAGTGTCCAATGCCTTGGATCCAGTCACAATTTCCTGGGCTCCTCCAAAATGCTTGTGTCATTTTCTCTGGCTCTGCCCTCTGCAGCACACACAGATCCTCTTGTAAGTTCTGCTGGTTCCACTCCACTGTTGCTGCTCTTCTTTGTGGTCATCTCATTGCACTGGTATCTCCAAAATACAATTAGATGGCAATCTATGCATTTTTCAAAATTTTAGTCATTAGGCGAAATTCTCTACATGTCAAATGCCAGGGAGACTGAAGAGAGGCTGTGAGGAACTATTACAGTTAGCCCTCATATTGTCTTTTTCTGTCTGCATGACAGTGGACACTGAAGAATGAAATTTATAAAATTTTGGCACATGGAGTAGGATGAGCATTCAGAGGAAATATCTGTAACCTAGTGGACACTCTCTGACTAAAGGTGTGGTGACTTGAAGATTGTAAGACTGGTAGCTCTGCTTGGCCTGCTGAGGAATATAAGTTCAGTACATTCCACAATTTCCCCTGAAGTTACTACTCCTCTATTACCTGCAGTATAGGCAGCTTGGGAATATCTGTACAGTGGACACTTATGGAGTGCCTATACAGTGCAGAGGTTGACAGGATCTTTTTTTTCAAGGATCCCCTTGGAAACATTACCTTTTTTCCATTATCTAATCTCATAGCTCACATACTGAGACTACACAATATTTTCTCTTGATATAAATCCTTCTCACTGCCCATAATGTCTCAGGCCTCATGTTGTGACACAATTTATAAAGGGTCAGTCAGTGATGAGTCACTAACTTGGGCTGTGTGACTTTTAAGTACACATTGACTTTCTCTGGGCTCCATTTTGTCACCTATAAGAGGAAAATAAGAGTAAACTGTCCCTTATTGCTGATGCACATTTCCTCTGCCAACATCCAAGAGAAGACTCAGAAGTCAGAACCTGTTGTTTCTCTGGAGTTGAGAAAAGACCACCCTATAGGACTATTCATTGCCCTCTTTTTTGTTCTCTTATCCTGCTCATTGTCTTCTTCTTTCTTGCCAGACAAGTACTTTGAGATACTAGAACATATGCCTCTCATCTCATGCAAAAATGTCACCAAATCATAAGGCTTCACATTGGTTTATTAATAGCTTTCACATCACAGGTACCGGAAACCACAAAAGCAACATTTATTCAATTATGGTGAATAATTTAGAAATACTTCAGCCCATCGTGGATGCAAAGCCATGATAGTCTTTCTCTGGTTTTCCAATGTCCTGACTAAAACAAATTTGTTTCCAGTTTGTCTTCTCACTTGGTGATCTGACCTACTAGAGACAAAAAGCATTGAATTTTGGAGGGGTCTTATTTGGGTAATTTATAGCTTTTGGTGTTTTTATATAACATTCTATATTCAATAAATAAATAGGGTTTGTTATGTGCTCCCCCCCCCCAAAAAAAAAGAAAAAGGCATCGTAGCAAGTTCTACTCTTTTGATGGTGATTGAGGTGTGGAATAGACACTTCTCATACTCTACAGTCAGGGAAACTACAAGCCATTACAGAACTGGAGGTACACAGAGCCTCAAGAACAAATAATAATGACCTACTCTCATCTTTTACCTACTATTTAAAAGGTATAACAAACTCTGAAAATATTTTTCAGGTGGGACCAAGAGTTCAATTGCAATGGACTGTGAGGTCAGTTCTGATTCACATTACAACAACTTATCAAGAATGAAGCATTATGTTGTAAGAAGCAAGACCTCAGATCCAGGTTCTGTCTACATGAATCACAGCTCTGCTTCTGAGTTTAACTTTACAATTTATTTGCTTTGCTTTTGCCTCATTCTCCTAACTATTAAAGGCATAACAAATCCAAATCTACATCTAGTGGCTATTTGAGTATGTATACAGTTTTTAAATGGCAGCAAGCTAGTAATACAGTGAATATATTTGTGTGAATTCTATCTAATGTTCATGTTAAGCATGAACCAAGATTTGCTTTATTGTTTTTTAGTAAACAATTGTGAATAAACATAAATCCAGTTACACTTAACTTGATAGAAGAGAAAGTAGGTGTAATCTGGAAGGCATTGGCACAGGAGACCACTTCATAAATATAGCACCAGTAGCACAGATACTGAGAGTGACAATTAATGAATGGGACTACCAACCCACCCTCCGACACTGCAACTTTTCCCTGAGACATAGCCTGCCAGCACCCGACTGGACTAGGAGGTGAGTCTTTATCCTCATACCCAAACACCCCAGCCCCTAGGCTTCTGGCCCAAGGACACAAACCTTCACCCCTACACCACCACCATTGCAGTTCCAGTTTCAGGCCAGTTTGCAGGCAGACCTCCTGCACACAGGACAGACCACCACCATCCCCCATCACACCCTGAAACCCAAGTCCCACCTCTCCCAAATCCCACCCATCCTCTGAAACTGCAACTGTTCCTTGAGACAGAACCTACCAGCACCCACCTGGACTAAGAGGCCAGTTGGCAGGCAGACATCCTGCAGACAGGTCAGACTACCACCATCTACCACACAGTAAGACTGCAGCTACTCCCTGAGACAGAGCCCACTAGTGCGAGTTGGACTAAGAGCTGCTCCCTAAGGCAAAAAGTCCATTAGCATCAGCTAGACCAAGAGGTCCCACTGGATCAAGAGTAACAATCAGATCAAGAGAGGCTCCCTCAAAGACACCACTTGCACCAAATGGAGAAAGACATGGGTAGACGCCAGTGCAAAAATACAGTCAACAACATAAAAACCAACATGGCTCCATCAGAACCTACATCAGCAAGACCTGAACATACCAACACAGAAGAAACAGAAGATATCTACCATAAGAATGACTTTAAGAAGATATTAGAGATTTTAAAAGAGGAAATGAAAAATTCCCTTAAAGAAATTGAGAAAAAGTCAAACAAAAAATGGGAAGAAATCAGTAAGTCCCTTGAAAGCCAAGAGAAAGCAATTAAACAAGTGAGGGAAACAGTTCAAGATTTCAAAACTGAAATGAAGTCAATAAAGAAGACACAAATTGAGGTAATGCTGGAAGTAGAAAATCTGAGTAAACAAACAGGAACTACAGATGCAAGTATAACCAACAGAATGCAAGAGGTGGAAGAGCGGATCTCTGGCGTTGAAGATACGGTAGAAGAAATAGATTCATCAGTCAAAGAAAACACTAAAACCAATGAAGTCATGACCCAAAATGTTCAGGAAATTTGGGACACCATGAAAAGACCAAACCTAAGAATAATAGGGATAGAGGAAAGAGAAGAATACCAACACAAAGGTACAGAAAATATATTCAAAAAAACATAGAAGAAAACTTTCCCAACCTAAAGAAGGAAATGCCTATAAAAATACAAGAAGGTTACAGAACACCAAATAGACTGGATCAAAAAAAAAGTTCCCTCACCACATAATAATCAAACCACTGAACATACAGAATAAAGAAAAAATATTAAGAGCTGCAAAGGAAAAAGACCAAGTAACATATAAAGGCAGACCCATAAGAATAACACCTGATTTCTCAATGGAAACTCTAAAAGTCAGAAGGTTCTGGACAGATGTTACGGAGATACTGAGAGACCATGGATGCCAACCCAGACTATTATACCCAGCAAAACTCTCCATCAACATAGACGGAATAAACAAAATATTCCATGATAAAACCAGATTTAAAAAATATCTCTCCACAAATCTAGCCCTACAGAAAGCACTCGAAGGAAAAAATCCAACCTAAGGAAGTTAGATACACCCATGAAAATACAGGCAATAGATAGTCCCATACCAACAAATACCAAAGAAGGGAAACATACAACACTACCACAAAAAACAACAGGAATTAACAATAACTGGCCATTAATATCCATCAATATCAATGGTCTCAATTCACCTATAAAAAGACACAGGCTAACAGAAAGGATATGAAAACAAGATCCATCCATTTGCTACACACAAGAAACATACCTCAACTTCAAAGACAGACACCACCTCAGAGTAAAAGTATGGGAAAAGACATTCCAATCAAATGGATTTAAGAAGCAAGCTGGTGTAGCTATCCTAATATCTAATAAAATAGACTTCAAACTAAAATAAATTGAAACAGATCAGGAAGGACACTACATATTTATCACAGGGAAAATTGGACAAGATGAAGTCTCAATTCTGAATACTTATGCCCCAAATACAAAGGCACCAACATTCATAAAAGAAACATTACTAAAGCTTAAATCGCACATCAAACTCCATACACTAGTAGTGGGAGACTTCAAAACCCCACTCTCACCAATGGACAGGTCTGCCAGACAGAAACTTAACTGAGAAATAAGGGAACTAACAGAAATTATGACTCAAATAGACTTAATAGATATCTACAGAATATTCCACCCTAACACAAAAGAATATACCTTCTTTTCAGCACCCTATGGAACCTTCTCCAAAATCGACCACATTCTTGGTCACAAAGCAAATCTCAACAGATACAAAAAAATTGAAATTATCTCCTGTGTCTTATCAGACCACCATGGTCTAAAGTTAGACTTCAACAACAACAAAAATTACAGAAAGCCTACAGTCTCATGGAAACTGAATAATGCCCAATTGAATCACCAATGGGTCAAGGAAGAAATAAAGAAAAAAATTAAAGATTTTCTAGAATTCAATGAAAATGAATGTACAACATACCCAAACTTATGAGACACCATGAAAGCAGTGCTAAGAGGAAAATTCATAGCACTAAATGCCCACATAAAGAAATTGGAGAAATCTCACACTAGTGATTTAACAGCACACCTGAAAGCTCTAGAACAAGAAGAAGCAAACTCACCCAGGAGGAACAGATGCCAGGAAATAATCAAATTGAGGGCTGAAATCAATAAAATAGAAACAAAGAGAACAATACAAAGAAACAATGAAACAAAGAGTTAGTTCTTTGAGAAAATGAACAAGATAGATAAGCTCTTATCCAAATTAACCAAAAAGCAGAGAGAGAACATCCAAATTAACAAAATCAGAAATGAAAAGGGAGACATAGCAACAGAAAATGAGGAAATCCAGAAAATCATCAGGTCATACTTCAAAAACCTCTACTCCACAAAATTGGAAAATCTGAAAGAAATGGATAATTTTCTGGATAGGTACCACATACCTAAGTTAAATCAAGACCAGATAAACTATTTAAATAGACCAGTAACTCCTAAGGAATTAGAAAAGATGATTAAAACTCTCCCAAGCAAAAAAATCCCTGGACCAGATGGTTTCAGCACAGAATTCTACCAGATCTTCAAAGAAGAGCTAATACCAATACTCTTCAAAGTGTTTCACACTATAGAAACAGAAGGAACATTACCAAATTCTTTTAATGAGGCTACAGTTACCTTTATACCCAAACCACACAAAGATGCAACAAAGAAAGAGAATTACAGACCAATCTCCCTCATGAACATTGATGCAAAAATACTCAATAAAATACTGGCTAACCAAATCCAGGAACACATCAAAAAAATTATTCACCTTGACCAAGTAGGCTTCATCCCAGGGATGCAAGGATGGTTCAACATATGAAAATCTGTCAATGTAATACACCATATAAACAAACTCAAAGAAAAAAACCGCATGATCATCTCATTGGATGCTGCAAAAGCCTTTGACAAAATCTGACACCCTTCCTGATAAAGGTTCTAGAGAGATCAGGAATACAAGGAACATATCTAAACACAATAAAGGCAATTTACAGCAAGCCGACAGCCAACATCAAATTAAATGGAGAGAAACTCAAAGCGATTCCACTAAAATCAGGAACAAGACAATGCTGTCCACTCTCCCCATACTTATTCAATATAGTACTTGAAGTTCTAGCTAGAGCAATAGGACAACAAAAGGAGATCAAGGAGATACAAATTGGAAAGAAGTCAAACTTTCATTATTTGCAGACAATATGATAGTATACATAAGTGACCCCAAAAATTCTACCAGGGAACTCTTACAGCTGATAAACTCCTTCAGTAAGGTGGCAGGATAAAAGATTAAGTCGAAAAAATCAGTAGCCCTCCTATATACAAATGAAAAAGGGGCTGAGAAAGAAATCAGAGAAACATCACCCTTTACAATAGCCACAAATAATATAAAATACTTGGGGTAACTCTAACTAAGCCAGTGAAAGACCTGTATGATACGAACTTTAAGTCTCTGAAGAAAGAAACTGAAGAAGATACCAGAAAATTGAAAGACCTCCCATGTTCATGGATAGGTAGAATTAACATAGTAAAAATGGCAATCTTACCAAAAGCAATCTACAGATTCAATGCAATCCCCATCAAAATACCAACACAATTCTTCACAGACCTGGAAAGAACAATACTCAACTTCATACGGAAAAACAAAAAACCCAGGATAGCCAAAAGAATCCTGTACTATAAAACAACCACTGGAGGCATCATGATCCCTGATCTCAAGCTCTGCTATAGAGCTATAGTAATAAAAACAGCCCTGTGCTGGCATAAAAACCAACATGTGGACCAATGGAGTCGAATTGAAGATCCTGACATTAATCCACACACCTATGAACATGTGATTTTCGACAAAGAAGCCAGAAATGTACCATGGGAAAAAGAAAGCATCTTCAACAAATGGTGCTGGCATAACTGGATGTCAACATGCAGAAGATTGCAAATAGATCCATATCTGTCACCATGCACAAAACTCAAGTTCAAGTGGATCAAAGACCTCAACAAATAATCCAGTTACACTGAACTTGATAGAAGAGAAAGTAGGAAGTAGTCTGGAATGAATTGGCACAGGAGACCACTTCCTAAATATAAAACCAGTAGTACAGACATTGAGAGCAACAATTAATAAATGGGACCTCCTGAAACTGAGAAGCTTTTGTAGTGCAAAGGACACGGTCTATAAGACCAAACGACAGCCTACAGAATGGGAAAAGACCTTCACAAACCCCACATCTGACAGAGGGCTGATCTCCAAAATATATAAAGAACCCAAAAAGCTAGACTTCAAAATACTGAACAATCCAATTAAAAAATGGGCTACAGAGCTTAACAGAGAATTCTCAACAGAAGAAGCTCAAATGGCTGAAAGACATTTAAGGAATTGCTCAACATCCTTAGTCATCAGGGAAATGCAAATCAAAGCAACTCTGAGATACCATCTTACAGCTGTCAGAATGGCTAAGATCAAAAACACTGAAGACAGCTTATGTTGGAGAGGATGTGGAGAAAGGGGAGCACTCCTCCACTGTTGGTGGGAATGCAAACTTGTACAGCCACTCTGGAAATCAGTATGGCGGTTTCTCAGAAAATTGGTAATAAGTCTTCCTCAAGAACCAGCTTTACCACTCTTGGGCACATACCCAAGGAATGCTCAATCTTACCACAAGGACACATGCTCAACTATGTTTATAACAGCATTATTTGTAATAGAAAGAACCTGGAAACAACCTAGATGCCCTCAACTGAAGAATGGATAAAGAAAATATGGCACATATACACATTGGAGTACTACTCAGCAGTAAAAAAAACAATGACATCATGAAATTTGCAGGCAAATGGATGGAACTAGAATAGAAGATAAAATTTTGTGAGGAGTAGCCATACTATTCTTCCTTTTTTGTTTTTAAATACTGTTTAAGTTTCTGTTAGTTCTTTCCACAGAGGTTTGACCTATAAATTTGACATATAAATTTCATAATTTATATGAAATTACTGTGATGTGGGTTACTGCATACTGTTGATAAAATTCCTGAATAAGCTTGGCAATATATATAAGACCATTGTCAGTTTTATATATTTTACAGGGCCTAAAATAGCAAGATATGAGTTTAAAAATGTAATAACATTCTTAACTGCTTCTCCTTACAAGGGAATATCACAAATGAACAACAAATAAATATCCACAATGACATACACATATGTCAGACTCCCAAAATGAGGAGTATGACTAACATGCATATGCCAAATTTTATTTGGCATTAATCCTCAGGGAGTCACATTATATGAAGAAAAAGTCACAGTATTGATTTTACACATGAAGGGAATTCCTTAACTATCAAGTGAGCTTGCTCTTTAGTTAGTGAAAAATGTTTTTACAATGCTGAATCATTTTGATAAAAATGCAAATGAGAATCTTGTGATTCCTTTAGTTTGCAAGGCCCTAGGAAAAGTGTCAGTGTTCAAAGAAAACCTGTGTTTTCATTTTCTTCAGATAAAGGTCTTAGAAATTCAGAATGTGACCTAACATGACCAAAATAAACTGGGTTCTCTTGTGCCTGAAATTTCTGTTAAATTAATCATAAGCAATCATAAATAGAGGTGCCTGATGAAGTTATCCATGCTGTTTCTAGACATTGTACCACAAGCATTGTGTGTTGAGAATCAGAACATAAGTTTAGAGGTTGAGGGTAATGTTGGAATGGAATGTAAATCATGCATAATCCCATTTGGTGTACAGAAGTAGCTGGGTGAGTAAATATCAGTGAAGCATGTCTAGAAACCAAGGCACTGTTTTCATATTTTGTGCTATCTACAAATACTCTTTGTACAGAAGGTATTGGCCAAACCCTGGTACTTTTAGGATTTAGAATAGCATGTTTTGATGCAAAAAATGAATAAGTATGCTGGAAGGAAAATAATTATCAATTAGAAAAGGTAAAACAACAGAAGCCATTGATAAATCGTCCAAGGTATTTAACAAAATTCTATCTGTTTTTTTAACATAAGGAATACAAAATTTTGTTGGCTTTTGTCCAAATAATTGTTTTATGTAAGACCTGCCTAAAATAACCAATTCAGCAAACAACACCCAACAGGGAGTGATGAGTTTCTCTGGACTAATAGAGAGATGTGCCCATTCTATTGGTCACTCATCCCAGAACATCCCAGTGGGGATGTTGGGGATAGTTAACAATATAAGAACAGTGTATGAATTTGAGATAAGCTAAAGTTGAACATTTTAAGCTCATTTTCCACCTTCTGTAATGCTGTACATATAAGCTCAATCTATTCTCTAGGAGATAAAGAATCTGGATTTTCCTTAAGGACATCAAATAAAAGTTGCAGTTCTGGTGTGGAAATTTTTAACATAGGTCAAATCCAATCAATATATCCTAATATTTTTTGAAAATCATTTAAAGTGTTTAAAGGGTCCTTTCTTATTTCCCACCTTCTGAGGACTACCAATGAAGACATAAAATTTCCTCAATGTTAAATTGAAGTAGTTCATTGAATTTTTTCTTAGAGCTATAACTAATCTATAAAGGGTTAATCCAAATTTTACTCCTGCAAACCGATCTTCCAGCACTTCATTTTCAGCAGAAAGCAGAATATCATCCATATAATGTTTCATTAAAGCAATAGGAAACAATTCTATAGCTCTCCTTAAAGCAACAGCAACAAATTCTTGACACAAAGTTGGATTATGTGCCATTCTCTGAGGCAAAATTTTCAATGATATCTTTTCATAGGTTCAGATAGGTTGAGAAAAGGTACACTGAAAGCAAATCTTTTACAATTATTTGGATGGAAAGATATAGTATAGAAACAGTCCTTTAAATATAATAGCATATGATCTTACCCTGGACTTCCCTTCTGGACCAGAGAGAGAGAGCTCCCATCCTGCCCCGGACTTCCCTTCTGGAAGAGAGAGAGAGAGAGAGAGAGAGAGAGAGAGAGAGAGAGAGAGGCATGAGCTCCCATCCTGCCCCGGACTTCCCTTCTGAACAAGAGCACCCATCCTGCTCCAGACTTACCTTCTGGACAAGAGCGCCCATCCTGCCCCAGACGTCCTATCTGGACAAGAGCCTCCATCCTGCCCTGGACTTCCCGTCTGGACAAGAGCTCCCATCCTGCCCCGGAGTTCCCATTTGGACAAGAGAGCTCCCATCTGGACAAGAGAGAGAGACTTCCTGAATCTGTCAGCTCTGTCTGAACCAAGTGTGCTCATAAGACCAAGAATGAACCACAAGGAGATGGGCAGACATCAAAGCAGAAATACATACAACAAAATGAAGAGCAATACAGCATTACCAGAACCTAGCCCTCCTCCAACATCAAGACCTGAACATCAAAAATTGGAAGAAGCAGAAGAAAACAGCCTTATGAATGACATCATGAAGAAGGTAGAGGCTTGTGTAGAGGAAAAGACAAAAAATTGGGAAGAACACTGTAAACAACTAGAGGAAAGGGCAAACAAATTAGAAGAAAACAATAAAGTCCTGGAAGAAAACAATAAAGTACTGAAAGAAAATCAAGAAAAAGCAATGAAACAAATGAAGGAAACAGTCCAAGACCTGAAAAGGGAAATAGAAAAAATGAAGAAGACACAAACAGAGGGAATGCTGGAAATACAAAATCTGAGTAAACAATTGGGAACTTCAGATGAAAGTATAATCAACAGAATGCAAGAGCTAGAAGAGAGGATCTCTGGTGTTGAAGATACAGTAGAAGAATAGATTAATCAGTCAAAGAAAACACTAAAGCCAACAAAGTCATGAACCAAAATGTCCAAGAAATTTGGGACACCATAAAAAGACCAAACCCTATGAATAATAGGGGTAGAAGAAGGAGAAGAATACCAACTCAAAGGCACAGAAAATATACTCAACAAGATCATAGAAGAAAATGTTCCCAACTTAAAGAAGGAAATGCCTTCTTTAAGAAGATACAAGAAGCCTATAGAACACCAAACAGACTAGACCCCCCAAAAAAGTCCCCTCGCCACATAATAATTAAACAACTAAACGTACAGAATAAAGAAAGAATATTAAGAGCAGCAAAGGAAAAAGGCAAAGTGACTTACAAAGGCAAACCCATCAGAATAACACCCTATTTCTCAATGGAGACTTTGAAAGCCAGAAGGACCTGGACAGATATAATGCAGACACTAAGAGACCATGGATGCCAGCCTAGACTAATATACCCAGCAAAACATTCAGTCATCATAGATGGATTCAACAAGACATTCCAAGACAAAGCCAGATTTAAACAATACTTATCCACAAACCCAGCCCTACAGAAAGCACTAGAAGGAAAATTCCAACCTAGGAAGTCAGATACACCCTTGAAAACACAGCCAATAGATAAAGCCACAGCAGTAAACCCCAAAGAAGAGAAGTACACACACACACTACCACAAAAAAATAACAGGAATGACCAAACACTGGTCATTAATATCCCTTAATATCAATGGACTTAATTCACCTATAAAAAGACATAGGCTTACAGAATGGATATGAAAGCAGGACCCATCTTTCTGCTGCATGCAAGAAACACATCTCAAATTCAAAGATAGATACTACCTAAGAATAAAAGGCTGGGAAAAGACTTTCCAATCAAACAGTCTTAAGAAACAAGCGGGTGTAGCCATCCTGATATCCAGCAAAATAGACTTCAAACTAAAGTCAATCAAAAGAGATCAAGAAGGGCATTACATATTCATCACAGGAAAGATACACCAAGATGCAGTTTCAACTCTGAACATTTATGCCCCCAAATACAAGGGCACCCACATATGTAAAAGAAACATTACTAAAGATTAAACCACATATAAAACCCCACACATTAATAGTGGGAGACTTCAACACCCCATTTTCACCACTGGACAGATCTCCCAAATCGAAACTTAACAGAGAATTAGAGGACTTAACTGATGTCATGACTCAAATGGACTTAATCGATATCTACAGAACATTCCATCCTAACAAAAAAGAATATACCTTCTCAGAACCCCATGGAACCTGCTCTAAAATCGACCACATACTTGGCCACAAAACAAATCTCAGGCAGCCTGCCTGGTGATGTGAGTAGCAGTCCAGTCATCCTTGTTCCACATCTAGTATCCTGTTATGAGTGAGTACATACCATGTTTGTCTTTCTGAGTCTGGGATACCTCACTCAGGATGATTTTTTCTAGATCCATCCATTTGTCTGCAAACCTCATGATGTCATTGTTTTTCTCTGCTGAGTAGTATTCCATTGTGTATATGTACCACATTTTGTTTATCCATTCTTCCGTTGAAGGGCATCTAGGTTGTTTCCATGTTCTGGCTATTACAAACAATGCTGATATGAACATAGCTGAACAAGTACTCTTGTGGTGTGGTTGAGCATTCCTTGGGTATCTGCCCAAGAGTGGTATAGCTGGATCTTGGGGGAGATGGATTCCCAATATGTGGAACAAGGATGACTGGACTGCTACTCACATCACCAGGGAGGCTGCCTGGAAAACAGGACCCCAAGAAAGACACAGGGATCGCCCAATGACAGAGAAATGGATTGAGATCTACATGAACAGCCTGGACACGAGTGGGGGTAGTGAAGGGTGAGGGTCGAGGGAAAGAGAGCTTGGGTGAGTGGGAGATCCCAGCTGGATCAACAACAGAGAGGGAGAACAAAGAATAGGAGACCATGGTAAATGAAGACCACATGAGAATAGGAAGAAACAAAGTGCTAGAGAGGCCCACAGAAATCCACAAAGATACCCCCACAACAGACTGCTGGCAATGGTCGAGAGACAGTCCGAACTGACCTACTCTGGTGATGGGATGGCCAAACACCCTAATTGTCGTGCTAGAAACCTCATCCAACTACTGAGGGATCTGGATGCAGAGACCCATGACTAGGCCCCAGGTGGATCTCTGGGAGTCCAATTAGCGAGAATGAGGAGGGTTTATATGAGCGAGAATTGTTGTGACCAAGGTCGGATTAAGCACAGAGACAAATAGCCGAACGAACGGAAACACATGAAATATGAACCAATGGCTGAGGGGTCACCAACTGGATCAGGCCCTCTGAGTGGGTGAGACAGTTGATTGGCCTGATCTGTTTGGGAGGCATCCAGGCAGTGGCACCGGGTCCGGTGCTCATTGCATGAGTTGGCTGTTTGAAACCTGGGGCCTATGCAGGTTCCCTTGGCTCGGCCTGGGAGGAGGGGACTGGACCTGCCTGGACTGAGTCCACCAGGTTGATCTCAGTCTGTGGGGATGGCTTTGCCCTGGAGGAGATTGGAATCGGGGGCGGGCTGGGGGGGAGGGTGAGGGGGGCGGGAGGGGGGAGAACAAGAGAATCTGTGGCTGATATGTGGAACTGAATTGTATTGCAAAATAAAAATTAAAAAAAAACAAAAAAAAACCAAAAAACAAATCTCAACAGATACAAAATAATTGGAATAACCTCCTGTGTTCTATCAGACCACCATGGTCTAAAGTTAGATTTCAACAACAACAAAAACTACAGAAAACCTACAATCTCATGAAAACTTAATAATACTCAACTAAATCACCAATGGGTTAAGGAAGAAATAAAGAAAGAAATTAGAGACTTCCTATAGGTCAATGAAAATGAAGACACCAAATACCCAAACTTATGGGATACTATGAAAGCAGTGCTAAGAGGGAAATTCATAGCACTAAATGCCCACATAAAGAAGTTGGACAAATCTCACACTAGTGACTTAACAGCACACCTGAAAGCTCTAGAACAAGAAGGAAAGTCTCCGAGGAAATTTAGATGCCAGGAAATTATCAAAGTGAGTGCTGAAATCAATAAAATAGAAACAAAGAGAACAATACAAAACATTAATGAAACAAAGAGTTGGTTCTTTGAGAAAATCACGAAGATAGACAAGCAATTATCCAAACTAACCAAAAGACAGAGAGAGAGCATCCAAATCAACAAAATCAGAAATGAAAAGGGAGACATAACAACAGACATTGAGGAAATCCAGAGAATCGTCAGGTCATACTTCAAAAACCTCTATTCCACAAAACTGGACAACCTAAAGAAATGGATAACTTTCTGGATAGGTACCACATACCTAAGATAATCAAGACCAGATAAACTATTTAAATAGTCCATAACCCCTAAGGAAATAGAAACAGTCATTAAAAGTCTCCCAACCAAAAAAAGCCCAGGACCAGATGGTTTCAGTGCAGAATTCTACCAGATCTTCAAAGAAGAGTTAAAACCAATACTCTCTAAATTGTTCCACACAATAGAAACAGAAGGAACATTACCAAACTCCTTCTATGAGGCTACAATTACCCTGATTCCTAAACCAAACAAGGATACAACAAAGAAAGAAAACTACAGACCAATCTCCCTCATGAACATTGATGCAAAAATACTCAATAAAATACTGGCAAACAGACTCCAAGAACACATCAAAACAATTATCCACCATGATCAAGTAGGCTTCATTCCAGGGATGCAAGGGTGGTTAAACATATGAAAGTCCGTCAATGTAATACACCATATAAACAAACTCAAAGAAAAAAACCACATGATCATCTCACTAGATGCAGAAAAGGCATTTGACAAAATCCAACACCCCTTCATGATAAAGGTCTTGGAGTGATCAGGAATACAGGGAACATATCTAAACATAATAAAGGCAATTTACAGCAAGCCAACAGCCAATGTCAAAGTAAATGGAGAGAAACTCAAAGCAATTCCACTAAAATCAGGAATGAGGCAAGGCTGTCTGCTCTCCCCATACTTATTCAATATAGTACTTGAAGTTCTAGCCAGAGCAATAAGACAACAAAAGGAGATCAAGGTGATACAAATTGGAAAGGAAGAAGTCAAGCTTTCCCTATTTGCAGATGACATGATAGTATACATGAGTGACCTCAAAAATTCAACCAAGGAACTGATACAGCTTATAAACCCCTTCAGCAACATAGCAGGATACAAGATCAACTCAAAAAAATCAGTAGCCCTCCTATATACAATGGACAAAGAAGCGGAGAAGGAAATCAGAGATACATCACCCGTTACAATAGCCACAAATGACATAAAATACCTTGGGGTAACACTAACCAAGCAAGTGAAGGACCTACACGACAAGAAATTTAAGTCCCTGAAAAAAGAAATTGAATAAGATGTCAGAAAATGGAAAGATCTCCCATGCTCATGGATAGGCAGGACTAACATAGTAAAAATGACAATCTTACCAAAAGCAATCTACAGATTCAAAGCAATCCCCATCAAAATACCAACACAATTCTTCACAGAACTGGAAAGAATAATACTCAACTTCATATGGAAAAACAAAAATCCTAGCATAGCCAAAAGAATCTTGTACAATAACACAACCTCTGGAGGCATCACAATCCCTGACTTCAAGCTCTACTATAGAGCAACGGTAATAAAAACAGCTTGGTACTGGCATAAAAACCGACATGTGGACCAATGGAATCAAATTGAAGACCCTGACATTAATCCGGACACCTATGAACATATAATTTTTGACAAAGAAGCCCAAAGTGTACAGTTGAAAAAAGAAAGCATCTTCAACAAATGGTGCTGGCAAAACTGGATATCAACATGTAGAAGGCTGCAAATAGATCCATATGTATCACCATGCACAAAACTTAAGTCCAAGTGGATCAAGGACCTCAACATAAATACAGCTACTCTGAACCTGCTAGAAGAGAAAGTAGGAAGTAGTCTTGAACACATTGGCATAGGAGATCTCTTCCTAAATAGAACAACAGTAGCACTGATACTGAGAGAAACAATCAATCAATGGGACCTCTTGAAACTGAGAAGCTTTTGTAGAGCAAAGCATACGTTCAACAAGGCAAAGTGACAGCCTACAGAATGGGAAAAATTCTTCAATAACCCCACATCTGACAGAGGACTGATATCCAGAATATATAAGGAACTAAAGAAAATAGACAATGGAAATGCTCAACACTCCAATTAAGAAATGGGCTATAGAACTAAACAGAGACTTTTCAACAGAGGAAACTCAAATGGCTGAGAGACATTTAAGGAATTGCTCAACATCCCTAATCATCAGGGAAATGCAAATCAAAACAACTCTGAGATACCACCTTACGCCTGTCAGAATGGCTAAGATCAAAAACACTGAAGACACCTTATGCTGGAGAGGATGTGGAGCTGGGGGAACTCTCCTCCACTGCTGGTGGGAATGCAAGCTTGTACAACCACTTTGGAAATCAATATGGCACTTTCTTAGAAAATCGGGCATCAATCTCCCCCAAGATCCAGCTATACCACTCTTGGGGTTATACCCAAGGAATGCTCAATCATACCACAAGAGCACTTGTTCAGCTATGTTCATATCAGCACTGTTTGTAATAGCCAGAACCTGGAAACAACCTAGATGCCCTTCAACTGAAGAATGGATAAACAAAATGTGGTACATATACACAATGGAATACTACTCAGCAGAGAAAAACAAGGACATCATGAGGTTTGCAAGCAAATGGATGGATCTAGAAAAAAAATCATCCTGAGTGAGGTAACCCAGACTCAGAAAGACAAACATGGTGTGTACTCACTCATAGGAGGATACTAGATGTGGAACAAGGATGACTGGACTGCTACTCACATCACCAGGGAGGCTACCTGGAAAACAGGACCCCAAGAAAGACCCGGGGATCGCCCAGTGACGGAGAAATGGAAGAGATCTACATGAACAGCCTGGACATGAGTGGGGGTAATGAAGGGCGAGGGTCGAGGGAAAGAGAGCTTGGGGGAGTGGGAGATCCCAGCTGGATCAACAACAGAGAGGGAGAACAAGGAATAGGAGACCATGGTAAATGAAGACCACATGAGAATAGGAAGAAGCAAAGTGCTAGAGAGGCCCAGAGAAATCCACAAAGATACCCCCACAACAGACCGCTGGCAATGGTCGAGAGACAGCCCGAACTGACCTACTCTGGTGATGGGATGGCCAAACACCCTAATTGTCGTGCTAGAAACCCCATCCAACGACTGAGGGATCTGGATGCAGAGATCCATGGCTAGGCCCCGGGTGGAGTCCAATTAGCGAGAAAGAGGAGGGTTTATATGAGCGAGAATTGTTGAGACCAAGGTTGGATAAAGCACGGGGACAAATAGCCAAAGGAATGGAAACACACGAACTATGAACCAATGGCTGAAGGGTCCCCAACTGGATCAGGCCCTCTGAATGAGTGAGACAGTTGATTGGCTTGATCTGTTTGGGAGGCATCCAGGCAGTGGCACCAGGTCCTGTGCTCATTGCATGAGTCGGCTGTTTGAAACCTGGGGCCTATGCAGGGTCCCTTGGCTCCGCCTGGGAGGGGGGGACTGAACCTGCCTGGACTGAGTCTATCAGGTTGATCTCAGTCCTCTTGGGAGACTTTGCCCTGGAGGAGGTAGGAATAGGGGGTGGGTTGGGGGGAAGGTGAGGAGGGCGGGAGAGGGCAGCACAAGGATATCCATGGCTGATATATAGAACTGAACTGTATTGCAAAATTAAAAAAAATAATAATAAAAAAAATAAAAGAAATATCCTTAACCAGAGGGGGGAGGGGGAAAGATTTAAGGTGGATTCTCAAACTTCAAAACTTCTGAGTTTAGGTGGGGCTTCCCGCCTCAAATGATTCAATCAAGAAAATTCCCTCCCAAGAAAAATCTGACTCTTGGGTTTTAGTTAATCAAATACATATATTTTTTCAGAGACCTGGTTTCTCTGTGTATCTTTGAAGCATAGCTTTGAATTCACATTGTAGACCAGGCTAGCCACTAAGTCACGGAGATGTGCCTGCCTCTGCCTCCAGAATGCTAGGATTGAAGGTACGTGCCACCAATGCCTGGCTTCCTCATGTATTTATTAAAAAAAAGAAAAGAAGAGACAGTTGAGAGGGTAGAGGGAGGGATGAATCTTGAAGAACTCACAGTTGAGGTGAATATGATAAAAATGTGTTGAACAAAATTCTAAAGAATTTTTGAGAAATGTTTAATGTTTATTTTTGCTAAAATCACACATTGATATCATTAACTGAAATTAAAAAAAGGAAGAGTGAAAATAGAATCACAGCATAAATTATTTAGAAACAGTGAAATACCGTAGCAAAATTTCTCTTCATTTATTTATTTCTTAGACAAGTTCTCACTGTATATTCTAGGCAGGCCTTGAGCTAAAACTCCTCCTGCTTCAGCAGCTCATTCCCTAGAACTCCATGGATTAAAGGTGTGAGCTACCACACACACCCAAGCAGGAACTCAGGAAACCTTGTTGTGGAGATTTGCTTGTGGATACTGGCCCAAGAGTTAATTCAATCTTCCATCCATTTAGGATACTGCTATTTACAGGAGCTCACCTACAGCAAGCATTAGTAAAAGCAACATGGGAGGAAGTAGGCGTGGTCCTTAGAGAGTATATAAAGACACTCCAGGGGCCAGCCAGGCTCATTCTTCTCTAGACTAGACAGAGTGTGTTTCCATACCTCCTGGCTCCTAGACTGCTAGATCCATCCCCTCCACACATTGAAGATCATTCCCCAGAGCTGAGCTAATATTGTTGTGTCTCCACAACACTGCTGAGGCGAGAGACTATTTCTTGGAGAAATGGAGACAGACATTTCACAAGCCTTCCAGAAAGAACTCACGTGCTTCATCTGCCTGAGCTGCCTGACAGACCCAGTCACCATAAGCTGTGGCCACAGCTTCTGTCGAGCCTGCCTCCACCTTTCCTGGGAAGACATCCAACTTCCTGTCCGATGCCCTATGTGTAGGGAACCATCTCAGAAGGACTTGAGAACCAACATTGTTCTGAAGAAACTGGTGTCCATTACCAGACAAACCAGCCTCATGAAGGACCTGAGCTCTGAGGAGCATAAGTGTATGATGCACAAAGAGACAAAGAGGATCTTCTGTACTGAGAATAGGATCTTCCTCTGTCAACTCTGTTCTAACTCCCATGAGCACAGAGGACACAGACACTGTCCCATTGAAGCAGCTGCTGAGAGTCAAATGGAAAGACTTGTAAAGCAAATGGCATCTTTATGGGAGAAGATCCAAGAAAATCAAGAGAATTTAGAGGCAGAGACCAGAATGACAACTCTGTGGATGGACTACCTGACTCTGCGGGAACAAATGATCAGGACAGAGTATACAAAACTGCACCCACTCCTCTCTGAAGAGGAAGTGCAACACATGGAGTCTATGAGAAATGAAGGCCAATGTGTTTTAGAGAAACTCAGGACAAGTGAAGCCATCATGATCCAAAAGAGCAAAGAAATAAGAGAAATGTACCAGGAGCTGATGGCAATGTCCCAGGAGCCATATGTGGTCCTGCTGCAAGATTTGGATGACTTGTTCAGAAGGAGTGAGTCAATGCAGCTGAGCATGCCCCCATCTATGAAAACAGAACTCACTGCTCTACCTATCACTGGACTGACTGAAAGTTACAAGCAGTTCCAAGCTCACATTATCTTTGAAAACGTAACCATACTTCATTCCAAGATGAACATATTTAATGTCATGAGAAGATTCAGCTTCAGTCTTCACCATAAGGATACACCTGCAGATTCTGCTGGATTTTATGTTGCTTCCTGGGGATCACAGAGCTTCATCTCAGGGAAATATTATTGGGAGATTGATTTGAAGGACTCTTGTGAGTGGGCTGTGGGAGTCTGTCAGGATTCACAGTTAAGGGGTAGAAACCAAATGATTGAATCTGAGGGTGCATTTCTTCTTGTGTGTGTGAAGGAGGGTAATCATTACAGTCTCCTCACCACATGCCCTGTATTCCGGCACTGCATAGAGAAGCCATTGGGCCAGGTTGGTGTGCTTCTTGATTGTGAGGATGGTTGTTTAAGCTTCCTGAATGTTACCAAGAGTTCCCTCATATACAGGTATCCTCCTGGCACCTTCAATTGCCCTGTCAGGCCTTGCGTATCCAGTGGCTATTCATGATCACAGGAAGGTGTAATCCAATACTTTATTGTTTTAAAGTTTTTACTCTGTAATGTTACATCCTTCACTGCTATTAAATATTACAAAACTATTAAATGTAAAAAAAAAAGGGGGGCTATAGAACTAAACAGAGACTTTTCAACAGAGGAAACTCAAATGGCTGAGAGACATTTAAGGAATTGCTCAACATCCCTAATCATCAGGGAAATGCAAATCAAAACAACTCTGAGATACCACCTTACGCCTGTCAGAATGGCTAAGATCAAAAACACTGAAGACACCTTATGCTGGAGAGGATGTGGAGCTGGGGGAACTCTCCTCCACTGCTGGTGGGAATGCAAGCTTGTACAACCACTTTGGAAATCAATATGGCACTTTCTTAGAAAATCGGGCATCAATCTCCCCCAAGATCCAGCTATACCACTCTTGGGGTTATACCCAAGGAATGCTCAATCATACCACAAGAGCACTTGTTCAGCTATGTTCATATCAGCACTGTTTGTAATAGCCAGAACCTGGAAACAACCTAGATGCCCTTCAACTGAAGAATGGATAAACAAAATGTGGTACATATACACAATGGAATACTACTCAGCAGAGAAAAACAAGGACATCATGAGGTTTGCAAGCAAATGGATGGATCTAGAAAAAAATCATCCTGAGTGAGGTAACCCAGACTCAGAAAGACAAACATGGTGTGTACTCACTCATAGGAGGATACTAGATGTGGAACAAGGATGACTGGACTGCTACTCACATCACCAGGGAGGCTACCTGGAAAACAGGACCCCAAGAAAGACCCGGGGATCGCCCAGTGACGGAGAAATGGAAGAGATCTACATGAACAGCCTGGACATGAGTGGAGGTAATGAAGGGCGAGGGTCGAGGGAAAGAGAGCTTGGGGGAGTGGGAGATCCCAGCTGGATCAACAACAGAGAGGGAGAACAAGGAATAGGAGACCATGGTAAATGAAGACCACATGAGAATAGGAAGAAGCAAAGTGCTAGAGAGGCCCAGAGAAATCCACAAAGATACCCCCACAACAGACCGCTGGCAATGGTCGAGAGACAGCCCGAACTGACCTACTCTGGTGATGGGATGGCCAAACACCCTAATTGTCGTGCTAGAAACCCCATCCAACGACTGAGGGATCTGGATGCAGAGATCCATGGCTAGGCCCCGGGTGGAGTCCAATTAGCGAGAAAAAGGAGGGTTTATATGAGCGAGAATTGTTGAGACCAAGGTTGGATAAAGCACGGGGACAAATAGCCAAAGGAATGGAAACACACGAACTATGAACCAATGGCTGAAGGGTCCCCAACTGGATCAGGCCCTCTGAATGAGTGAGACAGTTGATTGGCTTGATCTGTTTGGGAGGCATCCAGGCAGTGGGACCAGGTCCTGTGCTCATTGCATGAGTCGGCTGTTTGAAACCTGGGGCCTATGCAGGGTCCCTTGGCTCCGCTTGGGAGGGGGGGACTGAACCTGCCTGGACTGAGTCTATCAGGTTGATCTCAGTCCTCTTGGGAGACTTTGCCCTGGAGGAGGTAGGAATAGGGAGTGGGTTGGGGGGAAGGGTGAGGGTGGCAGCAAGGGGGTGAACAAGGGGATCCGTGGCTGATATGTAGAACTGAATTGTATTGCAAAATAATAAATTAATAAATAAATAAATAAATAATCAAAAACAAAAACAAAAAAGAATATAATAGCATATAAGACATTCTTTAGGAATAGTAACAGGTGTTAGAAGGCCTGATTTTAAAGGTCAATTTATTCTATGATGATGTTTCCTTAATGCAAATCCTGCAGCAGACAACCTCTTACCTACTGTGCTGAGCAGTGTCCTTTTTCGTGTTTAAAGGAACTTGATCAAAAACAAAAACAAAAAAGAATATAATAGCATATAAGACATTCTTTAGGAATAGTAACAGGTGTTAGAAGGCCTGATTTTAAAGGTCAATTTATTCTATGATGATGTTTCCTTAATGCAAATCCTGCAGCAGACAACCTCTTACCTACTGTGCTGAGGAGTGTCCTTTTTCGTGTTTAAAGGAACTTGATCAAAAACAAAAACAAAAAAGAATATAATAGCATATAAGACATTCTTTAGGAATAGTATCAGGTGTTAGAAGGCCTGATTTTAAAGGTCAATTTATTCTATGATGATGTTTCCTTAATGCAAATCCTGCAGCCGACAACCTCTTACCTACTGTGCTGAGGAGTGTCCTTTTTCGTGTTTAAAGGAACTTGAGGCGAGCTACTGCAATCACATGCCCAATGAAACCCTTTTTGACATTGGAGCATTTGGTCTTGGGCCTAGCTTTGGGAACGTCTCTACAAAGGTGAGTTGACTGACTACAGCCTCAGCAAGAACAGTCAGGTGGGTGGGGAGAGGTCTGCCCATGATCATTATCTTTGGAAGCTAATAGTGCATTGAGGGAGAATGTAAGGGAAGCTATGGGTCCTGCCTGGAGGACAAGATCTTGAGTAACAATCACCCATTTATGGATGTCCTCATTATGCCCTGCTGCAGCTGCATTGTGGGTAGGGGCATTAAGCCCTTCTCATGTTAATTGCTTAATCATCTCCCTGGTTGGTCCAGGATCATCCTGTTTCTCTATGCCGGACTGACTTGGGCTAAGAAGTCAGTAAACAGTCCCCCAGGCTGCTGTATTAGATTATAAAAGTATGCAGTCAGATCCCAAGAAGTGCAGGATTTCAAGGCTTTAAATGCAAGTTCAGAGACCTGCTGAAAATAGGCATGAAGGCCAGTTTGGGCTTCGGTCGTGGGACTAACATATTGGCCCCTGCTGGTCAGTGTGCCTAGGGACATAGCAATATTATATTGAATATTTAGGAGTGCCTGTGCTTCAGCTTGTTCTTCATATGCTGATTGCCAATTAAGAAAAACTGTGGGGTACAGTACTGCTTTCATTAAATGGAACCAATCATAATAGTTTTGTAAATGTCGTAGCACCTGTTCAAAATGTGGCGAGTCAGGACTTGATTCATTAGCAGGTTTATGAATAAAAGACAGTTTCGTAAGAAGGGTGGGTACCTAGGGCTGGTTGGCAGCATTAGCTCCTACATTAACTGGAAAGACAAAAGGATCATTAGTGTGCTATTTAATTGTTGAGGCTTGCATAAGGGACTCAGGTACCTTGTGAGACAGGCTTTAATTATTCAGGGTGGTTTTGCCTAAGGAAATCACATTGATGCTCTTCAGGGCATGGGGATGAGGGAATTCTGCCCAGGGTTAGAGAGTTCCCTTTGTAGGAGGTGAGGTGGGAGGAGATTGTATAGGAGGTTTCTTTGGTTGGTTGTCCTCATCCTCTGAATCTGGCTCTAGATATGGAGGCAGGAAGTTAAGCCAGAGGGTATCCATTTTTTGTGTGTGTTTTACAGTGGTCATTAAAAGCTTTAAGAATATCATCCATGGTACCTGATTTTATACAGGCTATAATGCCCAGTACTAGGTATGAATGACTCATGTGGAGATTTCCCTTCCTGAACCTCCATTTTTCTGGCTAGAAATAAAATATGCATCCAGACAGAAGAATCCCAGATATTCTCAGGAGATATCCAGGGTGCTGTGGCAGAGGCTTCAGCCCAAAAACTAGCCAGGTTTGCACACTTGATGCAAATATTCCTGGTCTGTAAGAGAGCTTTAAGTGCTAATATCAGAGATTCTTTCATGGTAGTAGGGAATTACTCATTGTTAGTTACAGGGAGGGTAAAAATGCACTCTCCTGGGAGTGCTTGAGATTGCTGCCGGGGAGTTAAAAGCTGAAACCCTCTCCTAATCACAACCTCGGTTGCTGAACAGGGCTGGGTGCTTCTGGAACATGGGAGTGAAAGGCTGCAGCAGCCCAGGAACCCAGAGCCCTGCTCTCTCCAGATCGCAACCACAGCCACTTAACCAGGAGCTTTCTGCAGGGCGGCTGTCTGCAGGGTGGCTGTCTGCAGGAACAAAACTGGTTGCAGCCTCTGGATGCCTGGAGACCAGGTGGGAGGGACCCGCCTCCTCTCAGGCTCCTAGACCTGTCCTCCATGCCACTTGTATATCAGGGGGTGGAAAACAGCATGTGCGCTTATGGGGGGAGCATGAGAGAAAGGGCCAGAGAGTTTACTTTTGCTGCCAACTGAAAGGTGGGGACAGAACAGCACATATGCATTGCCTTTGTTAGTTGGAGGAAGTATAGTCTGAATGCCTGGCCCCTGCTACCCCTGCACTACATGCTGAGCTTAGGAGGGTTCAGGGAAGTGGAATAGCATGCCTCAGCTACTGCCCAAGTCTCCCATAGCTGGAAAATGAGCTGTGCTTAGGAGTGTGCAGCCATCCGTGCTCAGGCCCACCGATCACAGCTTGGGCCATGCCATGCAGATACACTGGCAGTAGCTGTGGCTCCCTGCACTTGCTCACAGCACTGGGGACAAGCTGGCAGCTGTAGGAGCACAGGCAGCTGGCAGTGACAGTGGCAGCATCTCCCTGCAATCACTCAGAGGCACCCAGGACAGGCAGAGATGCCATTGCCGGGAGGGGGTGGCGCTGGCAGCATGCAGCCACAGTGAAAGTGGCTTCCTGCACTCAAAGGCATACAGACCCAGGACAGACCTGCGTGGGGGTGCTTCAGGGTGGAATGAGGGCAGGTGGAGAAGACGGGAGATGACAGATAATTGAACAATGGAACTAAAAGGAACTGGCATAAAGACAAGTGAGGGAAAAGAAATGGAGAGAGAGAGAGACCCCAACACTCATCAGTTGGGGAGGAAGAACAATTAACTGAAACTAGGGGTCTACTCACTGAAAAACAGCCGTAGGGGGCTTGTCACAATGCCGAGTCACAATGGGAATCAGGACAGCAAACCAGTCAGAAAACAAAACAAAACAAAACCAAAAAACAAAACAAAACAAACAAACAAACAAAAAACACCCAAAAGAGAAAGTTAAGGTGGACCAGAGAGTGAGCCATAGGAAGGGATCCAGACAGTCATATTGGTGTGCCAAGATGTTGCTGGTTCTGCAGCTGGAGTCCCGCTGTCTCTAATCCCAGGGGCAGAAGGTGGGAATCAATGGCACAGATTCTGTGAGATATGCAAGTAATCTCGTTTATTAAACAAAGGGCTGAGGTTTTCATGTGTGTACTTTTTGGTGGGTTCTACTTCCAGCTGCCATGGCATTTCTTGGTTTTGCCCTGGGTCTTACATTGACAGTTGTCATCTTGGAGGTTTGGTTTCAGGCTCCTTTGGGTCAGAATGCTACTGTACATGTCACATGTTTGCTTAAGGCATGGCCCAGTGCTTTTGGCCTTACCTGCCTCAGGAGAGATAGTTTCAGCACAAAATTCTACCAGAATTTCAAAGAAGAGCTAATACCAATATTCCTCAAATTGGTCCACACAATAGAAACAGAAGGAATATTAACAAACACTTTTTATGAGGCTACATTTACTCTGATACCCAAACCACACAAAAGATGCAACCAAAAAAGAGAATTACAGACCAATCTCCCTCATTAATATTGATGCAAAATACTCAATAAAATACTAGTAAACTAGATCCAAGAACACATAAAAAAATATCCTCTACCATAACCAAGTGGACTTCTTTCCAGCTATGTAGAGGTGGTCCAACAGATGAAAGTCTATCAATGTAATGCCATATAAACAAACTGAAAGAAAAAAAATCACATAATCATCTCATTAGATGCTGAAAAGGACTTCCACAAACTCAACACCCCTTCATGATAAAGGTCTTGGAAAGATTAGGGATACAAGGAACATATCTAAACATAATAAAAGCAATATACAGCATACCTACAGCCAACTTCAAATTAAATGGAGAGAAACTTAAAATGATTCCACTAAAATCAGGAATAAAACAAGGCTGTCCACTCTCTCAATATCTACTCAATATAATACTTGAAGTTCTAGCTAGATCACTAAGAAAACAAAAGGAGATCAAGGGGATACAAATTGGAAAGGAAGAAGTCAAACTTTCACTATTTGCAGATGAGATGATAGTATACATACGTGACTGCAAAAACTCTACCAGGGAACTCCTACAACTGATAAACACCTTCAGTAATGTGGCAAGATACAAGATTAACTTGAAAATATCAGTAGCCCTTCTATATACAAATGATAAACAGGCTGAGAAAGAAATCAAGAGAAAGAAACACACTTTACAATAGCCAAAAATAATATAGAATATCTTCAGATAACTCTAGCCAAACAAGTAAAAGACCTGTATGACAAGAACTTTAAGTCTCTAAGGAAATAATTGAAGAAGATATCAGAAAATGGAAAGATCTTCCATAATCTTTGAGAGGTAGGATTCACATAGTAAAAATGTCAATTTTACCAAAAGCAATCTACAGATTCAATGAAAACCCCATCAAAATCCCAACACAGTTTTTCACAGACCTGGAAAGAACAATATTCAAATTCATATGGAAAAACAAAACTCCCAGGATAGCTAAAACAATCCTGTGCAATAAATGACCTTCCAGAGGCATCACCATCCCTGACCTCAAGTTCTACTATAGAGCTATAGTAATAAAAACAGCTTGGTATTGGCATCAAAATAGACATGTGGATCAACGGAATCAAATCAAAGACCTTAACTTAAGTCCACACACCTATTAACACCTAATTTTTGACAGAGAAGTGAAAATCGGACAATGGAAAAAAATCTTCAGCAAATGGTGCTCTCATAACTGGATGGATGTCGACATGTAGAAGATTGCAAATAGATCCATATCTATTGCCCTGCAAAAAAATTCAAGTCCAAATGGATCAAAACCCTCAACATAAATCTAGTTACACTGAACCTGATTGAAGAAAAAGTAGGAAGTATCCTTGAACACATTGGCACATGAGACCACTTCCTGAATATAATACCAATAGCATAGATACAGATAGCAGTAATTAATAAATGGGACCTCCTGAAACTTAGAAGCTTCTCTAAGACAAAGAGACAGGTCAATAAGACAAAATGGCAGCTTACAGAGTGGGAAAAGACTCTCACCAACCCCACATCTGACAGAGGGCTGATTTCTAAAATATATAATGAATCAAGAAGCTAAACATCAAAATATGAAATAATCCAATTAAAAAATAGGGTGCAGATTTAAACAGTGAATTTGCAGCAGAAGAATCTCAAATGGCCAAAAGACACTGAAAGAATTGCTCAGCATCTTTAGTCACTGGGGAAATTCAAATCAAAATGACTATGAGATACCATCATATACCTGCCATTACGTCCAATATTAAAAACACTGATGACAGCTTATGTTGGAGAGGATGTGAAGTAAGGGGAACACTCCTCCACTGCTGGTCAGAGTGCAAACTTGTACAGCTACTTTGGAAATCAGTATGGTGGTTTCTTAGAAAATTGGAAGTCAATCTACCTCAAGACCCAGCTATACCAATTTTGGGCATATACCCAAAGGATGCTCAATCATACCACAAGGACCCTTGCTCAACTACATTCATAGCAGCATTATTCGTAATAACCAGAACCTGGAAATAACCTAGATGCCCATCAACTGAAGAATGGATAAGAAAAATGTAGTTTTAGTTTTTTTTTTTTACACAATGGAGTATTACTCAGCTGTTTAAAAAAAAAAAAGTATGCCCTCATGAAATTTGCAGGCAAATGGATGTAACTAAGAAAAATCATTCTGAGTAAGGTAACACAGACCTAAAAAGAGAAACATGGTATGTACTCACCATAGGTGTTTATTAGGCGTAAAGTATAAGATAACCATCCTACAATCCACAGCCCCAGAGAGTCTAGATAACAAGGAGGGCCCAAACAGGGATGCATAGATTTCCCTGGGAAGGTGAAGTACAAAAGATCTCCTGGGTAAACTGGGGGCAGGCATTGGGAGATGGATGCATGGGAACACAAAGGAATGGTTTAGGTGGGCTATTGGTTTAAGTATTAAGGCAACTCCATGTAGTTGAAAGGCAGGTTTATTTTGTGGGGTAACTTACAAGTAAATGGATAGGTTACAGGGTCCAGGAGAGGTGAAGTACAGGCCAGCGTTGTTCTCTGGAGAACTCTGCTTGGTCTACCTCCAGCGTCCAGGATCCAGGAACCAAGAGAGCTGGAACATCTGGATCTCAGGTCTTAAGGACTCCTGTCTCAGAACCGCCTTGTAGGCGTGACAGTTACTGGAAGCCTCAATGAGGGTAGTACCTCCAGGTCAAAGCTGGAACAGCTACCCAGGGTGCAGGAGGCAGGTTGGAAGCAGGATGGAGGGGAGAGTAACAAAAGAGATGTTTTGATGGGGGTACATTTGGGGGTTAGGGGAAAATTTGGTGCCACGGAAAACCCCAGGAACCCATAAGGATGACCTCAACTAAGACTCCTAGCAATAGTGGAGAGGGTGCTTGAAATGGCCATCTACTGTAAGTAGATTGGTGACTTCCCTAATAGCCATCAGAGATATTCTATCCAGTAACTGCTGGAAGCAGTGTGACGATTATGTAGCTTGGTCTCTTAGTAAGGCTTCTAACCTTACTAAGTGGGAGCAGAACCTCTCCCTGGTGTGTAGCTGACTTTGGTCACCTGTTCCCCATGCTGGATTACCTCACCCTACCTCAATATAAGGGGAGGAGCTCAGTCCTGCCTCAACTTGATGTGCCATGTTTTGTACAATCCCACTGGACACCTGCCCTTTTCTGAATGGAGATGGAGGAGGAGCAGATTGGAGGGGGAGTAGATGGGAAAGGGGTGTGGATGGGAGGAGGAGAGGTGGTGGAGGGGGAACTGCTTGATATGTAGAATAAATGAAAAATAAATAAATGAAAAAACTGTTATTTAAATTAAAAAACAAAAAAGAAAGTAGAGTGAACAATCCATGAAGAGCAAGCAAGTAAATAGCTCTTCTCCATGACCTCTGATTTAGTTCCTGCCTCCATGTCTTTGCCTTGAATTCCTTTGATGATGAACTGCTGTGTGGAAGTGTAAGATAAATAAACCCAGTCCTCTCCAAGTTGCTTTTGTTCATGGTGTTTTATCACAACAATAGAAATCCTAAAACATGGATCTTGTGGGCCTCCAAAATTGTCCTTCAGCCATTGTCCTGTAACAGATAAAGAGAACTTGCTCATCAGACACTAAGTTTAACCTGTAGCTCCAAACTTACTCTGATAATAGACTCAGTTGACAAGAATGCGTAGAACTAAAGCATTTATCTAATTATTCTTTTATCAATAAAAACTCAGGAGTCAGATATTGAGGTAAAAACTTGATCCATCTTTGAAGAGGTGGAGAAGTGATCAGTGACCTTTTCTCTCTCTTTCCTGGATCCAAAATGTCAGAATCCTTCTAAGCCCCTCTCTACTACTTCCTGTGCCTCTCTATATGTCCTCAGTTCTCCAAAACCTTTATGACTAATTTTGGTCAGCTAGTAGCAAGCTCCACCCTCTGGTTCAAAGTAAACATTATTTTCAGTCTTGACAGAGTCAGAATGTGATCAAAATGTTCCACAACATTTCCCCGTTTTTGTCTAAGTAAAAATATTTTAACTCAAACAGTAAAACTATATACACCATGAACAAGTATAAGGTAAGAATTGCATTCAAAATGTCCAGTTCATTTGCATTTGGCAAATTCAGAGAAAAGACTTCATTATCTATGCTATCTTGGTTAGTTCAAAGTTGTGTCCCTAATTTACTTTCCATCCTAATTTGTACTACCAACCCACAACTACCTTTTTAGACCTCAAAACATTTTCTTAGATAAACAATTAAAGCGTCTATATCTTTCAACCTTATATATTTTCATCTCTTTTGTAAATTTCATTTTTGAATTTGGTAACAAAGAAACCTGTAACTATCTAGTCTTCAAACCATCAGAGACCCAAGAGGGTTATAATACTACCTGAGTAAGTAGGAAGTACACAGTAAACAATTTCCAAAACTATAGAAATTACAAAGAAAGCTGGCTCCCTGGACAGTCACCCAAGGTTCATCTGTAATATAGGGATATCCATCTTTAGCCTACAGGCCTAGAATGTCTGACTGACTGTAGCATGAATCTTAAAAGGTCTTATTAATAAAAACAAATTTGGTAGCCAGATATTGGGGTGAATGCTGAAAGGTCAGAGAAACAGAACAAGCCACAACTTCCTCACCTCGCCAATTTCTCAGCTGATCCTGTTTCCTCAGACTGGAAGTCTCTGAGTCATCATGAAGAATGAGTCTCAGGTGAACTGCTGCTAAAAGCCTAAAAGCTTAACCAGCTCTAGTTCCTGGTTTTTATGCCTTACATACCTTTCTGCTTTCTGACATCACTTCGTGTGATTAAAGGCTTGAGTCACCATGCCTGGCTGTTTCCAGTATGGCTTTGAACTCACAGAGATCCAGATGGATCTCTGCTTTAGGAATGTTAGGATTAAAGTTGTGTGTGCCACCATTTTCTGGCCTCTGTATCTAGTGGCTGTTCTGTACTCTGACCCCAGAAAAGTTTATTAGGGTGCACAATATTTTGGGGTACACAATATCACCACAGACTGACATTCCTGTGAAGCAAGAATTTTGAAGGACTGCCTACCTTGTCTTGGCAAAGTTCAGCAGTCACCTCCTTTGTGTCCTGTTTGTCCAATTTAGACAGTATACTGTCAGCAGTCGAGGCAAGGGAAGTTTATTTGCCCGGTGTCTAACTTTGCTACAAATAAAACAAAGTCCATATGAATTTTCTTCAATGCCTATCATCTTATCTGAAGTAATTGGTATTTCCAAGAACAGATAGTTCTCACTGTCATGAAAAGCCTTATGTTGTTAAAACATATTAAATGTCTTATTTTGTAGGCCTCTGAAATGTTTGAAGATCATCTATCTAAAATATCTCTGACCTTGAAAACATACCTAACATGACTAAAGTTTGATTGTTATACATGACTACTAACCTACATTTTTAATTATCCTAAACAGTTTTTAAGGACTAAACTTCACATTGCTTTTTAAAATGAGCTGTATAAATACAATACCTTAAACAAGAGTAGAAACATACATACAGCAAGTTAAAAACAACCTTAAATTTGTATCAATTTATAAAAATATTTTAAGTAAGTGTAGAAATAACCTTAAATTTGTACTGATATACAAAAAAATTATACCAATGCAAAATATTTGAGACTAGTAGTTGCTTTTTTAGGTTGAGAGTAGATTCAACAATTTACACTTTTATCTTATCATTTTTACATCCCACACATTTTCTTTTCAGAAAGAGATACCTGAATCTAACATCCTTTGCTTAGTTTTTTTCTCCAGACCATGACCAGTAACAACTAACAACCAACCCCCTAAATGACAAACCAAAAAGCACCCACCCCACCTCTTAGGAATGGGGGCATCATGTTTTCTAGATGAGTTCCTGCTGTCTAGGAGAGATGGCATCATAAGGTGACACCGACAAAATTGGGACAATGGTCAAGTCCTTGGAGAATGAGTTGTATTATTTTTTGGTTTAATCTCTATGTTATGGGATAGTGTAGAGATTATCTGAAGTCCAGGCTGGAGTAGTCTGTGAGGCTGAACCATCTCAGCTAATCATCTTGAAACTGTCCTGAGCAGTTTGTAGTCCAAAGCTGATCTTTGGATAGTATTTGTCAGCTTAGTGGCATTATTGCAATCCAGGTGGATTTGTCATTCTGGGACCCCATCATCTTCTTGGAGACCTCAAAGGTCACTTCCAGTAATGGTCACAGGCCACTGCAGAAAATTGAAACAGCTTAAATGTCATATGCAGCATATCTCTTAGAGGTTAAAGGACCACAATTTGTTAAGTGCATCTGGGTTACACAAACTTAATTCCTATTTATCTGTTTCAGACTCAAGCCCAAAACATGTACAGGTAGCTAGATGAAACCTATTTCTAGAATCAGTTACTGCTCTATATGACTATTAATATCATGACAAAAAGTTTAAATTTATATATAGTATATATTTAATATTTATTAAAAATGCAAATATTTAATATAATACATACTATTTTGATAATTTTGTGATAATATTTATACCTTAAGAAATGTTTCCAACAGTCAAAATAAAACCAAAGGATGATATTAGTGGCAATAGGATAGTCCCCTACTTTCAGTTTTCTTCTGTCCCATCCCAGGTGGCTCTTCCTACATTAGACAGATTTTGTATTTTCCTTTAACAAGCATGCTTGAGTTTAGAGATGGAGAGAGCCATGATCCAATTCCAAAGCCAGTTTTAATTTTTAATTGAATTTGAACTACAAAAAGACAATTTTCTAGTATGTCTGTAGAGAACAGCAGAAAAAATTGGGAAGCTTTATGAAATTTTATCTGGTTGGAAATGTGTCATACCATCAGCCAATTAGCTCTGTTTTTCCTGAGACATTGTCTCTTGTTGATTCTTCCTTCTTCAGATGTCTCATTTGTCTAGTTGTTTCTGGATTCCTTAGTTGGATGCTTCCATTCTCCTGGAAAACAAAAACAAAACTCTGCTTCAACCCTAACTATTGAGAATTCTTTTGGCAGGTTATATATTTGTTAAAACAAGATAGTTTTGGCAATAGAAAACTCTTATTTTTTTTTACTGTATTTTAGGTGACTTTATTGAATTGGTATGCAGTTGTTAATATTCATGAAGTATGGTGTGATACATAATTCATTTATACATCATATATTAATCATAATCCAGTTAGTGTACAAAACTGATCATTTCTTTGTAGTGAGAAGATCCTAAATTCCGGGAAAAAAAGAAAACTCTTATCTTTTAATAATAAAAAATTAATTTTTTCACAAGGAAACATGCTCAACGATGTTCATAGCAGCATTATTTGTAATAGCCAGAACCTGGAAACAACCTAGATGCTCCTCAACTGAAGAATGAATAAAGAAAATGTGGTACATATACACAATGGAGTACTACTCAGCAGAGAAACACAATGACATCATGAGGTGTGCAGGCAAATAGAGGGAACTAGAAAAAATCACCCTGAGTGAGGTTACCCAGACTCAGAAGGACAAACATGGTATGTACTCACTCATAAGTGGATACTAGATGTAAAGTAAAAGATAACCAGACTGCAACCCACAGCTCCAGAGAGGCTAACTAGTAAGGAGGACCCTAGAAAGGAAGCATGGATCACCCAGCAATGGAGAAATGGGTGAGATTAATGAACAAAGTGGGGGTGAGGGGGAGTAATGGAGAGCAAGGGTTGGGGGATGAGAGCTTAGGGGAGCTGGAGGTTCTAGCTGGGATGGGAACAGAGTGGGAGAGCAAGGAGAGAGATACCATTATAAATGAAGACACCATGGGAATGGGAGAAGCAGAGTGCAGGAGGTTCCCAGGAATCCACAAGGATGACTCCACCATAGACTACTTGCAATAGTTGAGAGGGTGCCTGAGTTGACCTACTCTGGTTTTCCAATGGCTGAATTTCCTATCTGTCATCATAGAACCCTCATCCACTGACTGATGGAAGTAGATGCAGAGATCCATGGCCGGATCCCAGGCAGACCTCCAGGAGTCTAAGCAATGAGAGAGAGGAGGGATTCTAGGAGCAAGAGATATCAAGACCATGATTGGAAAAAGTACAGAGACAACTATCCAAACTAATGGAAACATATGAACTGTGGACCAATAGCTGAGGAGCCCCCCCATGGTACTGGATTAGGCCCTCTGGATAAGCAAGATAGTTGTTTAGCTTGAACTATTTAGGGGGGCCCCAAGCAGTGGGATCAGGACCTGTCCCTAGTGCATGAGCCAACTTTTTGGAGCCTAGTGCCTATTCTGAGACACTTTGCACAGCCTTGGTGCAGGGAGGAGGGGTTTGGATCTGCCTCAACCGAATGTACCAGGCTTTGCTGACTCCCCATGGGAGACCTTGCCTTGGAGGAGGTGGGAATGGGGAGTGGGTTGTGGGTGAAGGCAAGGGAGTGGAAGGAGGGAACAGGGGAATCTGTGGTTGTCATGTAAAATGAATAGAAAAATCTCTTAATTAAAAAAAAAAAACAAAAAACTAGTGTTGGTTGCAACCTTCTGTCCCTTCATACATTGGCTTGATTGGTCATCTGGCATTTACTTGTCAAATGACTTTGTGTGGTTGGGCATATTTTGTTGGTATAGGCTTTACCATGTTTACCTTCTTGGGATGCATTTCTTTTTTGTTTTTTTATTTATTATTATAAATGGCATTTATATTACTTTTATCTTAAAACTATTTTATTTATTAACGTTTTTATTAAGAAATTTTCCATTCATTTTACATACCAACCACAGACCACCCTCTCCTCCCTCCTCTCACCCCCAATCTTTTCTCCCCAATCCACCCCCCATTCCCACAACCTCCAAGGCAAAGTCTCCCATAGGGATTCAGCAGAGCCTGGTACATTCCATTGAGGCAGGTCCAAATCCCTCCTCCCTGCACCAAGGCTGCGCAGTGCCCTACCATAGGCATTGGGCTCCAAAAAGCTGGCTCAGACAACAGGGATGGATCCTCATCCCACTCCCTGGGGGCCCCCTAAATAGTTCAAGCTGAACAACTGTCTCACCTATCCAGACGGCCTAGTCCAGTACCATGTGGGCTCCACAGATATTGGTCCACAGTACATGCGTTTCCACTACTTTGGTTGGCAGTCTCTGTATGTTTTTCCATCAGGATCTCTATGCCTCTTGCTTATAGAATCCCTCTTTTCTCTCTCATTGATTGGACTGGAGCTCGGCCTGGCGCCTGGCCATGGATCTCTGCATCTGCTTTCATCAGTCACTGGATGAAGGCTCTGTGATGACAGTTAGGGTATTCACCCATCTGATCTCAGGAGTAGGACAGTTCAGACTCCCTTTCAACTATTACCAGTAGTCTAAGGTGGGGTCATCCTTGTGGATTCCTGGGAACTTCCCTAGCACTCTGTTTCTCCCTATTCCCATGATGTCTTAATTTATCATGGTATCTCCTTCTTTGCTCTCCCACTCTGTCCCTGTTCCAGCTCGAACTTCCTGTTCCCCTCTGTTCTCATCCCCCATTTGGGATGCATTTCTATCAGACATATCCATAATCTTACTTAATGTTATTCAAGCAGTATCAACATCCAATTCTGAAATTATTTTTGTATCACAGACCTCAAGCTCTCACTAAAACCCATTAAGTCTCCAAACTTTCATACAACAGTCATAATAAGCCCCCATTTTATTATGGAGACCTGCGATTTTTATTGTTTTGAGAATCATACTGATGGACACATAAAGGAGTTGTCATTCCTGTCTTTTTCCTGCCATGTAATAGGAGTTTACTCAAAAAGATTTGGCTTATGTGTATGTCAGGGTGGAAGTGTCACAATTTCTGCTATAAATATGTGCCCCCAAAAGAATTGGGAAATGGTTTTGATAGCAGATCTTTAATATTTGTGGGTGTAAGTGAGTTGTTTTCTTTGCATTTTCACAAATCATAGGCAACATAATTCATTCTCCACCAGATAAGTTTCTGGGTTAAGCTAGAGTGCTGAAATCTGAGGTAAAATTATCATATGAGCAAATATACTTTCACTGTCTTGGCTAAATATAGAGAATTATTGCATAGAAATATAAAAGGAAATGCATAGTACATTAATGTATAAAGTGTGTTGTGTGTCACCTAACAATTTGTCCTGCTTCAATGCACTTAAGTTGTGTTCCTAGAACAAACAGAGACAAGCTGTCACAATGAGAAATTATATAGCTCAATCCTACTTCAATAACATTTTACAATGTAATATAAAAACAGATTTTTACATTTGTTCCTTATTCCAGCTTGAACACCTAATTACAGAATAACAGCAAATAATAAATGAATAAATGGCCAGTGGAAGGACTTTGAGCAATCGCAGAACAGCAGTAACTTGTGAGCTGCTTTGGATTTTGTTCTTAGTTTTGCTGGGTTTGATGTGGTCCTGGTTCCATGATTCTTATCATCTGTGAGTTCATCAGGAAATCAAATACAGTGAGCTGCAAGCCAGGCTCCTGCTAACATGAAACCTAAGACCTTCTAACAGATGACCAATTCTTCTGTGGAAGTTCAGCTGACCAATAGACTTCTTATATTTGGGAGATTTGTTCAGGAGCCAACCACCTTCTGGCCTGCCTCACAGAGCTTCAGGATACCTGCACTGTCCCTATCTGGCTTCACGGATAAGCACAGCTTTCTTATTCTTTTTTTTGAAACATGAGGGAGATGTCATAGACTTAAAAGCATACATTTTAGATAAAAATAACATCTTGTCCCTGTGAGCATATGTCTCTTATAATAATCCTAATGAATAGGGGGCATTCATAAAAGATCACTCTAAAAAGGCAACAGCACCAAATATTGTGTTGAGAAAGAAACGGATTTTATGTGGAGAGTGATAAGGAAGCAAGAAATGATTGGTAGGGGGGATCAAAAATTAAATGGATTACAGATAAAACACATGGAAAAGGTAACTTCCATCCCTTTTGTGTTTTTCAAGGATAGCTCTCTGCCTGAAAAACCACGAAGTGGCACAAATACAAATATATCCATTTACCTGCCAGAATTTGATTTCTCTAATTACACAGCCTGAAGTGATATGGAGGACCAACATATCACCTCTTACTTCTTCCTTTTGCAACCGTTGCTATATTTATGCTTTGTAATCAGTGTTCATCACAGCTGATTAGAGCCTCTTTATCTATTGTTCCTTAAATCCAACATTCCTAGAGTTCAACTGCAAATTCACTTTAAATATTTCTGAGTACTGGGTGTGGAAATGAAAATTCTAATGTATTATTCCCAAATGGCTTTTTGAAATTGTATTGTACTGCTGTGGGCCGCAGGAATATATCATAAGAACTCAACTGGTTATGGCAAAGTCACTACCTGGAGGGATTAAGGATTTTCTCCAGAGGAAGCCAAATTCCAAGGAGCTTTTGGTGTTATTTGGCTTGTTATATATCAGCTGTCTTCTGTTATGAAAATCATGTGTACCTTCATAGTTTTCCCAATTGACTTTTCCCTAAGAAGGGTTAACAGTGTGGACTGATTACTCTCTGAACATACACATTCCAGGTATTTGCAGAACAGCCCCAGGAAAGGCTTTCTCTGGAATCAGATATCTCCCTTAGCCACTTTCAATGGCTAGCAGTAACAATAGTCCACATGAAAGTCTCCTGATTTAAGGTAAATTCCACAAGGACACACCGCCTAGGTCAGGTGGATGTTAAGTAATATCTTTACACAATTTAACCCGGATCCTTCTTTCTTACAGCCTTACTAACTTTATAGACCTTTAACTCCTTACCTAACCACTTCTAGGAATATTTACATAACTTTCCATGCTGACAGCTATGCTCAGCCAGAATCCCAGTTCTAGCCTCCCTGTAATTATTATCATTGGCAGCATCCGGCCAGGTCCATCCCCAGATGGAGGAAAGTACCTTATCAGAGACACCTCCGTACTCTCTAAGAACAGACTTAAGCATCCAGACTAACTGTTTGAGAAGGCCTGGTGGATGTGCCAATTAAGCTTTACTTCCTCCTTTCCCAAACCTTACCTGTAGTTCCAGATCTCCCTTTAACTATCACCAGAGGCATCTAGCTGTACACAGGTTGCTTAGCAACTGAGTACACTTTCCCCCCACCCTGCAGAAAAACGGAAGATAGCTTGGACAGATAGGAGCCACAGGAAAAAAAGAAGGCAGTTTTATTTTCTCCCATTGACCTAGCAACTTATAGATTCTTAACATTTTACCATCACGTTTAAGACTATAGTTGAGCACATAAGATCTCTCTTCTTGGATATAACCCAAATTTAGCCTTTAGTTAATTCATTTCCCCATTGGTCACTTCCCTTTGGGGTTGCAAATGATAATTAATGGTTATTGCCCCTCTATGTGATTCTTATCACCCCTCCATTTGACCCTGGAAGCCTGGCTTTGCACTGCCAAGGGATTACTGCTTGTAAGTGTATAAATACTAGGACTTCCAGGGCATGAGGGGCAGAGAAGAGAAAAGAGAATGGAAGAACTAGATGGGTAAGAACTTGAGAGGAACAAACTGAGATGGGGAAGAACTAGATTGAAGGGCTAGAAGAGAGGACTAGAGGAACGAGATGGAAGATGAGGAAGAGCCAGATGGGAAAGAACAAGATGAGGAAGAACAAGATGAGAGAGAAGGAGATGGGAGAGGAGCTAATATGAGAAAGAACTAGATGGATGAGAACCTAGAAGGGGCAGAACTAGATGAAGGAACTAAGATAGAACCTGGAGGGGACAACAGATAAATGTAAAGAGAAATTGGGCAAGAAAGGAGCTAAAACTGAGAGCAGAATATAAGCTTGTAGAGGGAGAACTGACAGAATAATAAAGTGTATGGACCAAGGAGTTTCGTGTACATAGATTCATTTCCTATCATTAAAGATTAATTATCAGCTGGTTGTAGATTCTTCCCGGACCCTGGGAGGGGACTATCCAGGGGCTGGACCCCCATAGTCCTCGATATTGTGCTATGATGTTCTTCTTTTTATAGAATTTAAATGACTAGTCTTAGAGCAAGAAAGCAAGTCCTACTTAGAACTCTGCAGGGCTGGACTGTGATTCACAGTCCTAACAGGAACCACAGTCTTTCTTATTGATGAAGACACTGTTCCCTGGAACAGATACTCACTGCATTAGAAAGACACTCAGTGTTGATCTCTCCTTGAGGAAGAATAGAATATTATGAGTTTTATTTTTTTATTTTATTATTTTAAATTTCAAAAGTTTTCTTCTGGCAATTTTTATAAATGTCCCCATTTTAAATTCTACATTGTGATGGTAGGATCACCAGTTAAACCCAAGGCTGTTTATCACATGAATGTAATATTTTCCATAGGATAGCTCAAGATCTGAGGTTTCCAACTCATGGCTAGGTTTCCTCATCTGGCAGTCTGGTCTCATGTTCAAAGGTGACTGTAATCTTTGAAACCTTATTAAAAGGGTAAGCCTACGTGAGAGTCAGGCACTCAGATACTTGATGTGTTCTAACATGTTGCAATTAGGTAATCTAGGCACAAGAAGAAGATATTCTCTTGACAATACTTATCACAAGTGCTCAACTGGGTTTGTATGGGAAACAACCCACATCTTTTGCATTGCACAGATGTTCTCGATTTCCTTATCCATAAGCAAGCTGTCTCAACCCATACCGTCACATCCTCTGCCAACTTTCTCCAGCTTCTGGCCAGCTTGACATCTGCAGTAGTAACTGCCACTTCTATTACAGCATTGGTATTGACAGCCACCATTGTCAAGAGCATATTCTTTTAAATCTACAATTACAGAGTTATATAGTATCAACCTCTTTGAACTAAACACACAGAAAGAAACATCCAT
The DNA here is from genome assembly GCF_949786415.1 of Peromyscus eremicus. Lineage (NCBI taxonomy): Eukaryota > Metazoa > Chordata > Mammalia > Rodentia > Cricetidae > Peromyscus > Peromyscus eremicus. Next base: position 79,447,559 of record NC_081421.1, read on the forward strand.
ACCTCTACCATCTTTTATTTTTAGTTTGTGAGTGTGTGTACATTCAAATGTATAAAAGTATGTGTGTGATTGCAAGCATGCAAATGTCACAGCATGCAGATATATCTCAGAGGACAATCATAGGTATTGGTGCTTCAACCTGTATAATACAAGTGCTTTTGTTGTGTGCTATGATAATTGGCCTGTGAGCTTATGAGATCTCCTCTTTCTGTCTCCCATCTTGCCTGAGAATCACTGAGATTAGAGATATGGACTGCAACTGGATAGTGTGCTTTAGCCCACTAAAGATAAGCATGATTGCCAACTTTCTACCACAAGGACATGCTAAATGAGCCAAAGAAATTGAGTATTGTTTATATTGTTAAGTCCATGAAGAAAGAAAAGTCTGTCTTTCCACTTCTCCAGATACACACCCCAGAAGTTTCAGAATGCAGACTGACTAGTATAGAACACAAAAGGCCCGGAGTCACATATGGAGATAGCAACACTATGAGGTCTAGGAGTTCTCCAAATGGAGGGTGTGTCTATATGCTGAATATCTAATGATGAACTTTCTAACAGGGTCTAACTTCTGTATAAAGGTTCATTACACAATTCTGCAATAGAAAAAGATTAGTGATATAAATGTTTCACATGTAGCTGACAGAATGGTAATTATTAGTTAAGCATCTTTTGACTTAATTGTGTCTACTAAATGAAGTACCTATAACATATTCAAGAGTGTATGGGACAACTCTGAAGTTTTATGTCTTAATAATCCAAACTCTTTTAATAGCATGGGCTTTATATATGTCCATCTGATAAAAAGTATAAAATAGAAAGTCTAAAACTTTTTCATGGTTCTTCTAGAGTGTTACATATATTAGAAGGTATAAATATCCAAAGCAAAAGGAAAAAAGAGGCAAAGTAAGAGAAAACAGTTTATAGTTTATCCAAAAAGAATCAATAATATCTCATTTTTATTAATAATAAATTCTGATGATTTGTCTTCTTTTTTGCTATTTAAAATATCAAGCATAGTGTTGATATATTGAACCTTTTAAAAATAAATATCTAACAAAACTTGAAAATCTGACTTTCCACTTGAAAAAATACTTAACTGATGATTACTTTTATTTCTCCAAATGCACGGATGACTTCAGTTGTCTCTGGTTTGCATCTTTGTGCAGTCTCACATACTGACAAGGATGTTACAGCTAGTGACCAATAAATATTGGGCTGTTCTTTTAATGTAGATCTCCCAGGAACTATGAAGGCCTTAATTCATGGTATGGGTGTAGTCCAACTAACTGGGGTAGGATATAGGAATTAACATCATATTGTGGACATTTCTCACACCTACACATCCTAAAGACATGCCTTTCAAAGCCTCCAAACAAGGTCCAAAACAGGCAATCAGACTGAAATTAAAATCCTACAAAAAGTACCCATGGTGTACCCATTGAAACTACCACAGAGTTGTTTCAGGACAAGACACCACTATGCCAGTTAGCCTTTATCAACTTGATACAAGCTAGAGTCATCTGTGAAGATGAAACCTCAAGTGAGGAAATGTCTTCATCACATTACCTGTAGGCAACTCTGTGCAATATTTACTTAATTAATGATTAACATGGAAGGGTCAAGGACACTAGAGGAGGTACTTCCCATGGGGAGGTGTTCTTGAAGAGTATAAGAAAGCAGGCTGCTCAATCTAGGGAGATAAATCAGGCAAGCAGTGATCCTCCATGGTCTCTGTTTTGGTGCCCGTTTCCGTGTTTCTGCCTTGATTTTACTTGATGATTAATTTTCACCTGTGAAGTGAAATATACATTTTCCTCCCCAAGTTGTTTTTGGTAATGGTTTTTAACACAGAAAAATAAAGTATAACACACCATCCAGTAGCACAGCTGGGTGACCTCAACAAAGAACTGATGCCCGAGATACCAAAACCTACCATGGTAGTAATCACCAGAGCAGGCTTGCTGCTCCGCATCACTTCCTACTCAAAAATTTCCTCAATGGGATGACAGTCTAAGACTATCAACTCTATCAATCATGATATTTAATTATTTGATTTCATTATTATTTTTATCTAATATTTATTATTTAAATTACTTAATTATTATTTTCTATCCTTACTTCTTCAGCATCCTGATTGGAATAGGGCCTCCTGATACTTTGTCTATAGCTGAGACTCTAGAGAGGTAGGTTCTCTGAGTGGTCCCAGACATTTTCTGTATGAGAGTCAGGAATGCTTTTCAGCTAAAATGACAGAATTCAGCTCATCTGAACCTGGAAAGTCAGGATATTTCAAGTTTTGTGTAGACCTACATGAGGGCTAGAGATATTTCCAGTCCATGTCGAGAAAATCAAACTCCTACTGATGCAGGCATTTGATTACTAAGTGTTAGGCTGGGTCTTCTGGTGAGAGGTGGACAAACACCTATTTAGCCCAGGTAAGGTTTTAGTGATATAACAAAGAAGCAACTCCAGCCTAGTTTAGCAGGGTAGATGAAGAGCTTTAACTAGGATTATTGACTAATCGTGGTCAACTTGCAAAGGAACTATATCACCAAATAAAAATCTCTCCTTATCCTTAGAAAACATTAAACAGATACATCCTAGGGGAAGAATAGGGTATCTCAACTGGCCTCTGGAATCTTTGTACACTGTCTCATGATTCTGTCTTTTGCAGCCTCCTGAATGCACCTACCCCTCCATGAAGACATGTTAGACCCAGTATTTTAATCATCTTGTTTGGGTAACCACAACTGTTCTGATTTTTGCGCAGAAATGGCCATGTTGTGACAGAGAAGAGCTTTTCCAACACTGAGGCAATGAAAGTCTGGAAGTTTCAACAATGGAGATGACAATAAAACTGATAAAGACTGCGAGAAGGGAGGGCAATGTCTTGGTGATCCTGATACCTCAAAAAAAGTCAACTTGAAAAATCATTTTTAAAAGGAACCATTTAAAGCTTCTTAAATCCATTCCCAAAATCTTAAACCATGTATCTTCAAGAGAATTTTCAGCTATTCTTTTTAAGGTTTATTTATTCAATTATTGTATTCATATGGGTGTTTTGTCAGCATGTATGTCTGCACACCAGAAAAAGACATCAAACCCCATTGAAATACAGTTATACACAGTTCTGAGCTGCCATGTGCGTGCAGGGAATTGAACCCAGGGTCACAGAGCTATCTCTTCAGTTCCTCAGTTGACTATTTCCAAAGAAACAGTAGGAGATTGGGATGAGGACACAGAAGCTTCCAGTCTGAGGAAACAAGATCAGCTGAGAAGTTGGCCAGGTGAGGTTAGCTGTGGCTTGTTCTATCTCTCTGACCTTCCAGCATTTCACCCCAATAACTGGCCTCAGGTTTGATTTTATTAATAAGAACTTTTAAGATTCATGCTACATCTGGCACCCAACGTTAGTGGTATTAATTCTTGAAAAGACCCGAGCTACTCTCGGTCGGTTGTGGTGGCGCACACCGGTAGGATTTGCTGAAGGAGGTGGAGGCAGGAGGATCCCGAGTTTGAGACCAGCCTAGGAGGCTTGGGAGAAGCTTCGGCCCAGACTGAGCCACAAACAGTGGTGGGACCATGGAAGCAGTGGCTACTGCTCCATGTTGCCAGCTCCTTCTCATCGTGTTGGTGACTGCAGTGATGCTGCTACCTGGGACGAAGGGTTTACTACTGCTTTTTCAGAGAAGAATTGCCAGAACCATCATGTTACAAGAAAGCATCAACAAAGGTCAGTTTGGAAAAGTTTGGCAAAACAAATGGTGGGGAGAAATTGCTGTGAAGATTTTCTGTTCTAGGGAAGAATATTCATTGTTCCAAGAGACAGACGTTTATCAGACTGTGATTGCTCCAAACCACAGAGAAGGCAAAAAAAAAAAAGTCTGCAGGGAACCATGACTACATCTAACAGCAACTTTGAAATCTTCAAAAAGAAGACAGGACTCCACAAAGATGATTTCACATGGACTATGATAAAGCCATTAAGCTGGTTAACACCAAGGAAAGATCTACGTTGGACTACAAACTGGTCAGGGCAATTTCGAGATGACTAGCTGAGATGATCCAGCCTGACAGACTACTTGAACAAGAACTTGTGACAAGCCCTAAAATTTCCTATTATACAGAGACTGGACAAATGTTATAGGACTTGACAATTAACTCAAAAATTATCTTTTCAAGATTCCCTAAAGATATCTTCACCCCTAAAAAGCAAAAAGAAAAAGAGAATAAGATATGAGATAGATCATTGAATCTACTCTGAGAAAAAAGATAAAGAAATAATAGGATAAATAGGTAGATCACTGAATCTACACTGAAGAAAAAGGGGAAGATATAAAAATGACAAAAGGTAGACTACTGAATCCATTATGAAAAGAAAAAAGAGAGAATATGGTTATGGTAAGATTAAAAAGGGAGATTATGGAATCTACTTTTAAAAAGGAACTACTTGTTTTAAATAAGATAAGTAATGAAAAAATTTTGGTCTGAGTTTATCAGATGTTACTGGACTGGACATTGTTAATATATATAATGGAGTTTTTATCTGAATCTGTCAAATGTTAATAGACTAGACATCATTAATATAATTTTGGCTGTATATATTGTATATACTTATTGGATAGTTTTTCTTGTATTAGTTATAAGCCTTTTTTAATTTTAGACAAAAAGAGAGGAAATGTGGTGGTATTGTGTTCCCCAAAATATTGTGTACCTTAATAAACTTATCTGGGGTCAGAGAACAGAAAAGCCACAAGATACTTAGGCTAGAAAATGTTAGCACACACCTTTAATCCTAGCATTCCAGAGACAGAAATCCCTCTGGATCTCTGTGAGTTCAAAGCTGCATTGGAAACAGCCAGGCATGGTGACTCACACTTTTAACCCCAGAAAGCAGCCTTTAATCCCAGGGAGTGGTGGTAGAAAGCAGAAAGGTTTATAAGGCATGAGGACCAGAAACTAGAAGCATTTGGCTGGTTAAGCATTTGGCTGGTTAAGCGTTCAGGATTTCGAGCACAGTTCAGCTGAGAGCCATTGGGATGAGGACACAGAAGCTTCCAGTCTGAGGAAACAAGATCAGCTGAGAAGTTGGCCAGGTGAGGTTAGCTGTGGCTTGTTCTATCTCTCTGACCTTCCAGCATTTCTCCCCAATAACTGGCCTCAGGTTTGATTTTATTAATAAGAACTTTTAAGATTCATGCTACAAGTGCTGTTATATGATAGAATTGGAAATCTATTTTCAACAGTTAGTTGTTCCCATAAGTTCATGCAGACTCTCACCTTGGTTTGTCTCCATTTTCATTCTTACTCCCACATTGCAAGTAGTTAGACTGTATGGGCCAGGATACTGTTCTTTAATGTTCCTAAAATTCTATGCCCTGGAGTGAGGTTCCTTACTGAAGATATAGAATAGTTCATGAGTACCAGGCTTGGGCTATGTCTGTGTAGAAAAGAGACTTCTTTTCAATCAATCTGTAGTCAACCTCTATAAATTTGCTTTGACTATTGAACTGTAAATATGTAGGCAGCTACTTCTGTGATGTACTCATTCTCCTTAATGCTAATGCTATCCCTACAACAGGCACAAGGAAACTGTTTAGCTCTGTGATCTGTATGGCTTCTAGGAGGATGATAGTGTGCCTTTCCCTAAATGTTCTTAAAGATAAAAAGTCTCTGAACCTAAATTCTTCTATCACTTTCTTGTCTGCAGGCCAATTAATGCCTTATAGATAGTCAGATTATTTCATGAGTTGGTCAGGATCTTGTCCCAAATCTCAGGAAAGGCACTGATCATGTGAGTGCACAGGCAGGGATTGATGCCATCCTGGTTGAAGGCCCTCGGCCTTGCCTGGGCATAGTGTATCAGCTGGTGGGCAGAGCTTGTTACTGAGAAGAATATAGCAAAGAAAGTTGTGCAGTGATTATAGATTTCATAAGAAACCACAGGTTTCTAAAGAACTTTCCTGGTTGGGGGTCAGAAAGAGGAGAAGATAACATGAGAACATTGGGTATTGAACTTCAGTAAGAAATACTGGGTATTTCTGTGATAAAGATCTCCTTAGAGTTACCTGCCCCATTACAAGATTATCAATTAACTCTAGAAGCCATTGTCTGTTGCTGAAATAAAATGCAGAAGCTGTGAATTGTGACTTTGTTGTTTTCTGTTATTTTAGTAACAATGACTGGTGCTTACTTAGCACATAACTGCAAATCATTATGAGGTAGCTACTTCCTGATGTTTCCCTTGTTTTAATTCACATGGAAACAAATGCTGAAGGGAAGGTTATGTAAGGCTATTTGGCTCTTGTTACAATACACCACCCTCTAAATATGGAAAAGTGAACTCTTGGCAGGAAGGAGTTAAAAGCCTCCACGTGGCCTGGGATGTGTCATAATGGATCATCTCTGCCTTGGCTAGCTGGTTGTAAGTTGGGATGGATAGACCTCTTACATCCAATTTCACACAGTGTTGTTTCTCAGAATCAGTAAGATAATGGACTGAAGCCTGCTTTTTACAGAGCAGGAAGTACCATGGTGATGCTGCTCCATGTTTTTATTGTTTTTTTTGTTTTGTTTTGTTTTTTAGGTAAAGACTCAAGTAGGCCATATTAGCCTCACTTTAAGTATGTAGCAAGGTTAATATTGAACTCCTGATGCTCCAAGCCCTGAAATGTCAACATGTCATCAGGCCTGGAGATCATTTACTTTTGAGGCATTAGTCAGATGGTTTTATCTTTGGGCTTTTAAGTTCTTATACAGCATTTTCAACTCATAAAAAGACAATTACTATATTTTGAATTAGAAACACATAGTGTCATGATAAATGTTGGAGTCATCAAGAAATAAGGCAGGAACAACTGACTGGTATAAGCAAAGAATTGATGGCACTTTTTTCTGTCAGCATAAGGAGCTGGCCTCAACACAGCAAGGGATGGTGACCTGGTGTGAGGCATCTGTGGCAGAGCAACTTTTGTGAATTAATTCATGAGCAATAACTGCTGTGGGATAATGCTTTTGTACACTGGTTAATAAACAATCAGTTTAATAAACACTGATTGGCCAGTAGCCAGGCAGGAAGTATAGGCAGGGCAAGCAGATGAGGAGAATTCTGGGAAAAGGAAGGCTGAGGAGGAGACACCAGCTTTCTGCTCTGGGAGCAGCATGTAATGGCACATAGGTAAAGCCATGGAACATGTGGCAATATATAGATTAACAGAAATGGGCCGAGTTTAAGTGTAAGAGCTAGTCAGTAGTTAGCCTGAGCTAATGGCCAAGCAGTTTTAATTAACATAAGCCTCTGTGTGTTTACTTGAGTCTGAGTGGCTGTGGACTGATCAGAACATAGGAAAACTTTCAGCTACAAATAACTTTTCCTTTCTTCCATTTTCAAAAGATTATCAGGGCTGGAGCAATGGCTCAATAGTTAAGAGCACTGGCTTTTCTTCTACAGGAGCCAGGTTCAATTTTCAGCATACACATGGAGGCTCATAACCATCTGTAACTCCAGTTCCAGGGTAGTTGATGCCCTCTTCCAATCTCCTCCTACCTCAGGCATGCAAGTAGTACACAGACAAACATGCAGGCAAAACCTCCATACCCATCAAGTAAATGAATAAAATTTAAAATAAATAAATAATAAAAGACCCTCAGCTAACTCCAAGCCAACTGAGGTCAAAAAAGATTAAGGGTCTCTTTTGTAAGTACACCCTTCCACTCCGATTAATAAGACTATTGAGATTTGGTTAGGGGAGGGAGACTTCATGGCACTGGGAGACCAATCATCAAGAAAGGAATTTTGTTACATTCTTTGTCCAAAAAGCAATATTAGGATCTTTGGTTTGTATTTATGGATAAGCAATATTTTTAAAGATTCTGGAAAACTAGAGAAACAAGTTGGCTCAGGGGCATGGAGTAAAAATAACTCCTGTTACTGAGTAGGGAGAGCTTGGCCATTTGTGTAGGTGGAGATCTGCCTTCATACAGCCTGCTTTACACTCTCTGTCCTTTCTTTTATGTCTTTTCAGATTTTCCTTGAGTTTCATTGCTCCATCGTGTTCATCTTGACAGTGCTCACAAATATCAAGACTATTTGAGAACTCATTATTGACAGGAAAATAATACTGTATTGATTTCCATTTATTTGGAGGAGAAAATCTTCTCAAACATAGGAATCATATTAATAGGTTGTATTAATGGAACACCTAACAAATTTAAAGATAATTTATATACAGTGAACAGTAAAAAAGTGAAGGAACTAATTAATCATTTCCCCTTTTGTCACTCATGCATACTGACTAACGTCTCACTCATTCATTCTTGTAAGTCACTCATCTACTCATTAAAGAATAGGGTCTTTATTTAAACAAAGGTGTGGGTGATTGTGGTCTATCCTTTGTATTCAAGTTTATTACCTCCCTTTTTATTAATTTTCCTACTTCTGTTCCTCTTCTTTGTTCCAGTTTCTACCCCAAGGTGGCCTTTACTGAGTTCCTCTGCCTCAACATACAACATAATACAACTGGTCACCAGACCCTGAGTCTAGAGCATGGTGCTGTCCAGATGATTATTACCTGTAGGCCAGCATCTCTTTAACCACAATTCCTGAATGGCTCCAAAACTCTCCTGCTCACTTAGGATACTAAAATCATCCTACTAACTCTTTCTCTTCTTCTGCCTTTGTAAAGGTTCTGTATTTTCTCTCTTCTCATAACTCTTACTTGTGATTCCTGGAATCTATCTTCTTCTCATGACTCTTAATTGTATTCCCTAACACCACTGCTCCAAGAAATTATTATAGTGAAAGGTTGTTCAGGGTTCTTTTTTTCCTACTGAGTTTTAAATCTAGTCTCTGTCTATACCCAGTTCCATGTACATGGGGATGGTTTAATTGATCCCAACTGTCACATAAAGAGAAGTATTTCTCATATCCTTCATCAAGACTCCATTCAGTTCACCTTTCTGACCTCACCTCTTATTAGCATCTCAGTATGAATCACACATATTATTTTGTTCTTTTTGTTCAAAAGAACTCTCATCTTTACCTTTTTCTGAGCCCATTTACAGTATGGAATATTTTCCTCCTAAATCCATCATCTATCAACTACTTTAAACATTTAGCTCAAATGCTTCCACCATTCCTTTCCTAATAGTGACAACTGGAATTGACCACTATCCTTATGTCTGTTTCTCTCCATTTTATTAGTACTGCTCAGATAATTCATTGATTGTTTTTATGAACAAGCTAGAGAGTGGAACCAGTGGAAATTTCCAGAAGGATGGATATTCAAATCCTTCCTACCAGTATGCTTCAGTCTTCTTGATTACCTTTTATGAATGGAAAAGTGGAACAGTTTATTAGCCTCAATTTCAGAATTTGTAAAAGTAATATGCAGGTGTACAAGCCAGTTTTAAGAATTAAGGAAAAACATGAAGAATCAGGACCTCAATAAACCACAAAAATAACTATAGAATATTTACATGCATATCTCTTCTTCTGTGGGTCTGAAATATCCTTAAGTCTAGCAAGGATGGTGCCAATGGACATACCAAAGTGAATGGGGAAAAGCCTACAAAGCCTCAACCATACACAAAGAATTCTAGGCAACCGAGGAAAACTAGAAGTGGGAGAAAAAGTCTTCCCCAGGGAAAATCACACCAATTTTATGTTCAATGTCAAGTGTTCAGCCCTGAAAACCTGTGTACAAGTAACATCATATGGGCCCAACAAGTTATATTTAGGAATATGTATGTGTATACATACACATATACATATGCAATAAAAATTAGTGAAAACAGAGGCCATGAATTTGAAGGAGATGGAAGAGGTATATGGAAGAGTTTGGATAGAGGAAAGAGAAGGGAGAAATGCTGTAATTATAATAAACTTTTTAAAAATTTTAAGAAAGAATGAAAATAAACAAGAATAACAGTAAGGAGCTTAGTGCACCTTGTCAAACATATTATTCCAAAAGTTAAAAGGTGGATGAAGAACAATGCTCAAGATTTCCATCCAGATCTGAGTACCACACCAGCCAAGAACATATAGATATAACATATCTAATAAAACAACCAACCAAATAAACAAAGTAATCTCTGCACTTGGCATGCTGAGACTCATGAAACTAGAAATGGAACAATAAAGATGGAATATTTTTTTTTTTTGGTTTTTCAAGACAGGGTTTCTCTGTGTAGCTTTGCACCTTCCTTGCAACTCACTTGGTAGCCCAGGCTGGCCTCGAACTCACAGAGATCCGCCTGGCTCTGCCTCCTGAGTGCTGGGATTAAAGGTGTGCACCACCACCGCCTGGCTAAGATGGAAGAATTTTTAAAGGAAAGGGCATGTAAATGATAATAAAATGCATGTGACCCAAAGGGGAATACATGTATGAACATGGAGGAGGGGCAGAGAGAAGAAGAAAGGAGCAGGAGAAGAGAATCAAAAACAAGGAGTGGGCAGTGTGAGGTAGAAGTAAAGAATAGATACTTTGAAACTCAAGTCTGAGGTAATGTACAAAAAAACATCTTACACTTCACAGTCAGGAACTGCCTGGGATAAGCTCTGCTACTACTTTGCTGATGGCTTTAGGAAAGGCACATAAAATATCAGTAATTACATGAAATATACATGGGCTAAATAATCTAGCTATGAGTCAAAAGTCATCAGTGAAAGTTATCACCAAAGCTAATGTGCCACTATTGAAAATATATTTCTAGCCGGGCGGTGGTGGCGCACGCCTTTAATCCCAGCACTCGGGAGGCAGAGCCAGGCAGATCTCTGTGAGTTCGAGGCCAGCCTGGTCTCCAAAGCGAGTTCCAGGAAAGGCGCAAAGCTACACAGAGAAACCCTGCCTCGAAAAACCAAAAAAAAAAAAAAAAAAAAAAAAAAAGAAAATATATTTCTGGGCCCATCATTATTGTAGCTCGTAAGCCTTACAAAAGAACTATTTATTTATTTTTTTTTAATTTTATAATTTAATTTTACATATCAGCCACGGATTCCCTTGTTCTCCCCCCTCCCCCCCCCCCCCGCCTTCCCCCCAGCCCTCCCCCCCATTCCCATCTCCTCCAGGGCAAAGACTCCCCTGAGGATTGAGTTCAACCTGGTAGATTCAGTCCAGGCAGGTCCAGTCCCCTCCTCCCAGGCTGAGTCAAGTGTCCCTGTATAAGGCCCAGGTTTCAAACACCCTAATCATCGTGCTAGAAACCCCATGCAATGACTGAGGGAACCGGATGCAGAGATCCATGGCCAGGCCCCAGGTGGAGCTCCAGAAGTCCAATTGGCGAGGAAGAGGAGGGATTGTATGAGCAAGAATTGTTGAGACCAAGGTTGGATAAAGCACAGGGACAAATAGCCAAACTAGTAGAAACACATGAACTATGAACAAATAGCTGAGGAGCCCCCAACTGGATCAGGCCCTCTGGATAAGTGAGACAGTTGATTAGCTTGATCTGTTTGGGAGGCATCCAGGCAGTGGGACCAGGTCCTGTACTCAGTACAAAAGAACTATTGATTACTCTTCTCCCTAGGCAGGTTGCATAGCACCCTCCAAACCTATGAGAGATAGACCTCAGGAAGGAGCCTTCCAGGTCAGTTTCAGGTTATTTCCTCCAAATTCTGTGTCCAAAGTTTTCTGTGTCTTAGTAACGGGGTATTACCTTCAAGTTCTGGCAGGCAATTAAAGGTGATGGCCATCAACTATATTTTGGGGGATCCTCTTGTATTTCCCCAAATAATAACTTGAAGGGATGTTTGCCATGCTTAGCACTGAAGTTTTTGTTACATAGTCCTTGACTCTTGTAGGAAATACTACTACTCTGTGTTGGGTAATACCATTAACATACACACACACACACACACACACACACACACACACACACACACGTACACAGTGAGTGAAGTTCTGAGTAAATGTGGATTATTAGACGTGGCCACAGCCATATCAAAGGCCCCAATACCACAATCCTATGTAAGTGGCAAAGTGTGCTGATATTTTGTTTATGCTCTAACAAACAAATAAAGCTTGCCTGGAGACCAGAGTGCAGAGCTAGCTGCTAGTTAACCATAGAGGCCAGGCAGTGGTGGCACACACCTTTAATCTCAGCACTTGGGATGAGGAAGCAAGAAGATCAGGAGTTCAAGGTAACCCTGTGCTACATGAGATTGATTCAGTCTAAAAGAGAAATAGAGCCAGGTGGTGGAGGCTCACACCTTTGATCTCAGCACTTTGGATCTCATGCCTTTGATCCCAGTACTTGGGAGGCACACACCTTTAATCCCAGCACACACCCAGGGAGGTGGAGACAGGAATATAAGGCAGGAGGAAACAGGAGCTCAGCCCCCTTTTCGTCTGAGGATTTGGTAGAGGTAAGAAGTCTCTCTAGTGGCTGGCTCATTTACTTCTCTGATCTTTCAGCATTTACGCCGATATCCGATTCTAGGTGTTTATTAATAAGGCCAATTAACATTGATGCTACATCTGGTTTCCAACTTTGAGGCACAAATTCATGAAAAAGCTTCTTGCCTGTGGCTTTGCAGCCACCTGCACAGGCCAGAGCCACACATGGCTGGAATCACTACCCCGCTGGCTAGGTTTTCCTCTCTTTTTTTCCTAAGCCTCTGAGGGAGTTTGGGATTTTTTTTTCTGCTGCAGCCTTTGCAACAAACTCCACAGGTGTATGGGCTCAATATGTTGCCAGAGTTAGCCCCTCACCTCCAGCCAGCTCTGACTTCAGCAGTAAATAGAAACCAAATTCAGAAGCTAGACAAATAGTAATTGAATCGTTGGCTTTTGAAAATGTTAATGCAAAAGATAAACAAGAAAAACACAGCCATTCATAGAGGGATTCCCAGGGACAGAAACCTTAACTACTTGAAGGCCCTGGCACCAGTTGCACACCAGACCTTGCCAAATCTGACCCTAGGTATGGGCACAAAACTAGTGGTCCCTTCATAATTTCAGCAGGGCCCCAGAGAAAGCCTTGGGTTGGTCTGCCTCCCAGAAACGTAAGGTATAGGGTTGGGAATGAGTTCACCAAAACTAAAGATAAATGAAGAAACCACTAGTTTGTTTTCCCAATATTAAAAGATAGTTTGATCGACATGAGTGAACTATACTCATCCCAGAAGGCATGAGTTATTTAATGAAAATCTCAGTAGCAGTCATGGGATCCCTTTCTATGAGTTACTGGTCAGGGGTGCACCAAAGCACCTAAAACATTATAGGCTATTACAATTGCTTTTGGTTTCTCACCATAACTAAATGGTTAGATCCTTTGGCAAAGATACCCACTTTGGTTGTATGGCATCATGAAATCTATCTAAAACTGATCAGGAAACTCTCTCCCTGCTAGCTAGCTCTCATAGTGATGGAAGATACTAATCAGGCTGCTGTAAAGAAAATACATCAGTGTTCCTACCCAGTGCTGGACCCTGCATGCTACAATATCAACCTGCCAGGCAAGTTGTGCCCACTGATGCAATAGAAGCATAATTGTTCTGGTGTAACAAACCACTTTCTGACTGGATTTGTGGCCTATACACAATAGGGATTTTATGCCTGGCATTGTAGATCTTATCAGAAACCCATCATTAGGACAATCATAGACACAAGAGGGATCCTACTGGAGTTGTTTCACTAGACATATTATCAAACTGCCTTAATATTTATGTTGATACACAGATATTTGTCCTAGTTTCAACCTTGGTCGGATAAATGCAGAGATGCATTAACTGGCCAAGGTGCTGAGGATCAGTGTGACTGTAAGTGCTTAGCTGTAGATTGGATATCGATCTCAACATACCTGCATTCAAGACTCTGAAAACTTTGTGGAAGAGTAGGTAAAAAGAATGTAAGATAGCTGTGACATGCTGACTTTTAGATATGATGTGGAACACATCTATTAACAGCAGCTATGGTTGCCTGTACCAGACCTGCAAAAGATCAAGCTAATCAAACTTTCATGTGGATGGAAGAAGGTGTATGGAGGCCCCACTTTTGGTGGAGGAGCTATCAGTAGTTTATGGCTGCTAACTGACAGAGAGTCACTTTCTTAAGGGCTATGGCTGCTGGGAGGTTGCTCATCTCACAGGGCATAGTATAATACCTATGTGCATAGGATCAGAGCTAATTGTAAACAGGAGCACTAAAATAATAGCAATATTAGGAAAAGAAGACATAAAGAGGCAAGCAGTATGATATGGATGAGATCAAAATGAATTGTATAGATCTGTGTAATTATCCAATAAAAATAAAAATACTTTTAAAAGAATAAATAAATATGAGCTTGTGTTGAATTATCAAATAACCAAAGGTACTCGTGTTATGACTGCTGACTTTATTTTAGTACACTGTGTAGAATTAAGATGGTCCTAGAAAAGGGCAAAAAAGACTGTTTACAGCTCTGGGAAAAGGTAGCAGATAGTGTTTAAGTCTAGCTCAGCACTGTTGAATGGTCTTGAAGACAGATTCTTCCTGGCAGTTCTGGACAAGGATTTCACTCAGGAAGCTCCAAATGGTATTCTTTTATTTGCTACTGAGTAGCAACAAAGGCTCCAAGACCCGAGAGCTGCTGTTCCGTCTCCCAACCCTACTGGCTGGAATATCAGTAACTTCGCAACCTAAAACATATAGCATAATAACAAATAAAAACCACATAGATCCATGAGTTCCTGTGAGGAGGCTGGCTGCTCTTAGACAAGAGAACTGGGCATAGGGGTGCTGGAGTGTGGATTAAATTAACTCAAGGATCCCTCATATAAGATCAGAAATTTCAAGCAGTTATATCAAGCCTCCTCACCTCACAATTTAAAATGTCATCTCCCTTTACTAGATAGTTTAATGCCAACTTGACTTAAGCTAAAGTCATCTGAGAGGAGGGAATCTCAATTAAGAAAATGCTTCCACAAGATGGGGCTGTGGGCAAGCCTACAGTGTATATTCTTAATTAGTGATTTATGGGGAATGGCCCAGCTCATTGTGGGTGGTGCCATCCCTGGGTTTGTGCTCCTGCATTCTATAAGAAAGCATGCAGAGCAAGACATGGGGAGCAAGTCAATAAGACACATTTCTCTGCCGGGCGGTGGTGGCGCACACCTTTAATCCCAGCACTCGGGAGGCAGAGCCAGGCGGATCTCTGTGAGTTCGAGGCCAGCCTGGGCTACCAAGTGAGTCCCAAGAAAGGCGCAAAGCTACACAGAGAAACCCTGTCTCGAAAAACCAAAAAAAAAAAAAAAAAAAAAAAAGACACATTTCTCCATAGCCTCTGTATCAGCTCCTGCCTCCAGATTCCTGTCCATCATGAGTTTCTGCCCTAGATTCTGTGACCAACAGTGATGTGGAAGTCTAAATCAAATAAAAACTTTCATCCCCAAGTTGCTTTTAGTCATGGTGTTTCATCACAACAACAGTAACTCTAACTAAGACATTTCCCATATAAGACATCCAAGGAATACCCACTGACCACCTAGTGTATACAAAACCTTTCTGGAGGATGTGGATATAAGTAATAAACAAATGCACTTTAAGAAAAAAATATATAATTAATATAGGCATTGGTAATTCCCATGAATGATAGATTAGTTTATGAGATTACTGGCTAGTACTTCCTGCTAAATCTTCCCAAGGTGCTTAGCTGATCTAGAAACTAATAAGCAAACAAAAAAACTAAGTAGTCCTGATTTCTTGTAGAGTATAAAACTTGTGGCATGGTGATGAGCAGTTGGAGAAAATAGAATATCACTGGGAAAGAGTATGGGAATGTCAAGGCTTCCTCTGAGTTGATGAAGGAATACTTAGACACCCTCATGCTATTACTGTCACTTACTTGCACTGTGTACTTTGAGTACTTTCTTCAAGGTGGAGGTCAGGGGGAATCTACCCTGATCACAGAAAGAGCCATTGAAGTCATCCATATCAATAGCCCAGATCATAGCACCTCCAAAGCTGTTCTTCTTAAGCCACTGAGCCTGGTTAAGGAAAAAGAACAGCAGGAGTCACTTGGTTTCCTGGGACTCAGAGTCAGAGCCCAGAGCATCCAAGGGACTGACTTTACCTTGATATGAAAGCTCTTGATATTGTCATAGCCAACCCATTCATTACCATGGTAGGCATAGGGAACTTGTTGAGCAGCATTCCAGACCTGAGTGGCTCCATTTTTCAGGAATGTGCAAATCTTAAAAAGTAAGAATTTCAGATCTTTAAATATTAATTCCATGTAAGAAAAAATGTGTATACATAGTTGATTTCCTTCCTTTTATTATCTCCACAAAGTTTTCCCCAATTTTCTAATTGATTACATTTGTAGTTAAGAAGATTCAGATGTGTTTTATTTTGTGTACTGGATATCACACCCAAGGCCTTGCCAATGGTAAGTTCTTTACCATTGATCGACATCTCCAGTTCTTTTTTGGTTTGAGAGGGGATCATATAGCTTAGACTCACTTCAAAATGCTGACACTCCCACCTCTGTCTATTAAATAATGGGTGTGAGGCCCCATGCCTGCCAAATATATTAGTAATATATCACTGTACAGCATGAGCTCATTTTTATTTCTGTGATACTAGAAACTGTAGCTAGGGCTACATATGTCCTAGGCAAGAGATGAACAACTGAGATATATCTCTATCTTAAGCTATTTTTTAAATGTTCACAGATGGTCCATATTTTCAGCCTTTGGTTCTGTAATCCATGGAAATCTGAGACTTTTGGTTGTTTGTGTATTTATTTATGGAAATATACAAATGTACTTAAGAATATGGTGTGCAACTTGAAAAGACAGTGTGTTACTAACTGCTTATTATTTCTGGTTACTTAGAAATAATGGTATAAAAAGGTAAGTCCTTGAAATAATAGTCTGCTTAGTGTAAGTAGGAGATAAAATGAAAATTCAGAGTCAGCATTTTTTTCAGCATAGGTGCATGAAATCCATAGAGCACTGTATAGCCACCTACTGACCTCATGGTAGGCCCAGAGTCCAGTTTTCTTTGTGTAGGGTCCTGGATGACCACCACGATTGCTAGGAGCACCAATTCCAGTTTTAGAAGAGTCACTCAGGATAAAGGTGTGTCCATATGCTGGGAATCCAACAATGAGCTTCTCAGGTGCTGCCCCTTTTTTCTTCCAATTTTCCATGATGTATTTCTGCAGGGACAAAAGTTAGCTACAGGGCCCAAGCCACTGACAACCTATGATTAGTTATTCTGGCTCTTCATTCTGTCAGTTCAAATTTCTCTGTGTTAACTTAAAGGAGATGAGGTCATTTCTTCTAAAATATTTTGATGACTATGAATATATGGTGAATTAGACATGATTGGTGACTAAGAAGATGACGTTTGCATTAACTGTGTTGATTTTGTACCTAAATCTCCACATGATTTGTCTCTTCACTTGTCTGTGCAGTATCTTACTATGTTGTAGAAGGCCTTGATGCCAGTTTCAGTTGGAGATTTGTAAAGGGGACTGTTTTCTCCAGTGTAGCCTTCCCAAGATCCATGGAGGTCATAGGTCATGAGTTGAATATAGTCCAAGGACCTGGGTAAGGGGGAAAAGTTCTTATCATCATTTCTTATGGCTATTCCCCAAACTTATGGCAGAAAAACACCCTTTATAAACCTCCGAACAAAGTCTTTGGGCAGTAAGACATTCCAAAGATGAGAAAACTCTACTCACACTCTAGTAGTACAATGTGCATCACTCACTGTGACAGTTGGGGGATCTCATAGCCGGATTTGATTGTGGAGACGACACCAGCAACTGAGGCAGTAACCAACAGCCTAGGCCTTTTATTCTTACTCACCTCCTTCTCAAATGCTTTCCGTATTTCCTACAGAGTAACAAGGTATAAGATGATATTACTGGGATTAGTTTAGCTCCTTAAATACATGTTGAAGTGCTTTTACATATTTTACCTTATTTTAGTATGTGAAATCTCAATAAAGTCATTAGGGTAGATGATGTTAATAAACTTTTCAAATGTCTAATATTCACAGATAATAGAGATTTCACACAAAGTCACACAGAAAGTTAGTCGTCATTCAAAACCAAGATAAAGGTCTTAAATATCAATCAATGCATTCCCTGCATCATCATGCTCTGGAACTACACTTGCTTTTATACCCTAGATCCAGCTTTCAGTTGTGAAGACAACTCATTCAAATTATTCAACAGGAGACCTATTTCATGAGACTGATAGCCCTTCCAAAAGGGAAAACAGCTGGAAGACAGATCACTTTCACTACCAGATGATAATTCCTTGGCATGTTCTGTGATTCAAATACTATTTAGACTATTAGGTTTTACACTTATTACAACATTATTTCAGAGTATCAGAAGTTATTTTAATAGAAGGGCTCAGAATATTGTCATGGAGATAGTAGTTAAAGTGACTAGGACCTTTAACTGGGAGAAGCATTATAAGCATGGTGCTTTAGTATCTTCAAATATTGAACCTGAACATTTCAGAATGCATTGTTTTATTCTCCATTGTGTCAATGGTGGAAAAATATAACCAATGTCTGGAAATTATAAATATGACTGGAGTCCTCTTTTACCTAAGAGTCCAGATTTTTTTTTTGATAATTAAAACTGTTCCATAAAATTTAAATTGCTACTTTAGAACCTTCTTAAAATATACACATGCACACATATAAAAATAGTTAAAATGGACTCACCCTGTAGGGAGCAATAATCCCCCTACTAGATACCACAAGATAACAAATTAAAAGCAAAATGTCAGGAATAAGTTATCTCTTTGGGGGTTGTTGGCTAATGAGTTCCAACAGATTGGCTGCCCTCCCACTTACACTTTTGGTAAGACCTCATTCCAGAACACACTACATAATTATGTCATGTGGAGAAATCAAGAACATGGAGAAATCAAGCTAGTAAGCTTCATCCCTGCTAGATAGTTTTGTGACACTAGAAGGTGTTATCAATATACTAAAGTGAAAAAATAATTACCACTCTAACCCAGCTGTGAACTCTGAGACTTACAGTAATGACAAAATGGATAAGGCATGCCTGACATGCCCACTGATACACTTTCTAATTGGATTTAGGGCCCGTTCCATAAGAAACAAAATTCACACTCACCATCATTATTAAGACAAAAATAAAACAAAAAAAAAAACTTGTAGCTAGACAGGTCATAGACACTTGGGAAGAATCTACTATTATTCTGCTAAATGGACATACTATTAAACCAACTCTAAATAACCTATTGTTAGACCCATAGTTAATACATCTCCCAGCCCTCATCAGAGAAGCTACTATATACAGTAGATGGTTTAACACAGAGAACCACACTAGACCAAAGTGCAAAGAAGAAACTGTGGAATGCTTAACCTTAAGCGGGTCATCACAGCCCCTCCCTAACAGTTCAGAGACCTTTCCAGAAGTAGGGTCAGAAAAAGTCTGTGAACTTGAGATGGTGAATGACCACAAGGAAACACTGTTTTCTGCACAAGAAGGGCAAATACACATATTATTTCACAGAGATTGTGACAACATGCATAGGACCTATATAAGCACAAGCTAGACAAAATTCCAGCATAGAGAGGAGCTAGACACAAAGTCAAAACCCTAGCTAAGGTTCTATTGGCAGATGATAGCCACCAGGATGAGGATAGTCAGTTTCCTTTAAGAGTGTAGATCCTAGTAGATTGATCATGCTCCAACGAAAGGCCACACATCCAAGAATATGTAGGCAGAACCAATTGGACTGAGTGGGATTTTTTAAAATTTGGACATAAAGTTAGTTGGGTAGGAATGGAAGGTGGATCTTAGAGGAGTTACAAGATAGCCAAATATGATTTAAAACACACTATATGAAATTCTCAGGGAACCAATAAAAACAAGAAAAGCCAAAGGGGAAAGAAAGAGTAAGCTGGCTTTTCCCATGGTGCCTGACTACCATGTAACATATTCAGAACCTGGCTGATGATCTTGTGTTTGGACTAATATAAAAATGTGAATCTGTCTTCAAAGAGTAACCATAAAATCTACATGGCTATCTTGACTTTTATCATTCCATTTATTTTTCCCCCTTGGTGATAACCTACCTTAGCTGATGACATCAGTAGTGTGTCTAGTCAAATACTTTGTCATGAACTCCAGGTAGGTATCCATCCTATGCCTTTAGACTATTCCAGATATATCATACTCATGTTCAGAGACAGTTTTTATTTACAATCCACTTCTCTTTCTCCATTTGTCATGTTACTTAGCAACATCCAATTTATTCTTCAATGCCAGAAACTTGAGACTCCTCCATAGTTTAGATTTCAAAATAATTGATCATTCTTGATTATTTTTATTCTGTTTATATTTCTGTTCATATTCTGCCTTCAGTGTTAAGAGCCATTGTTGGGGCCCTGATCACCTCTTGTTTGATTTCATCCAAAACTTCCCAATAATTTATTTACCTCTTCAGCTCTAATTTTCTTCCCTGCTTGAATGTCAGACCATTCTTGCAAAAAGAAATTTTCATCATATTTATATACTGTGCCAAGTCCTAAAATTCCTCCATTGTCTTGAGGATAAATTTCAAATTTCTTGGCCTAATATTCAAGTTTCCACATGATTTTATTCTTTTCACCTCTTCAGTCCCACATGCTTGAGTCTTACATGTTCTCACAGATTTGTCTGTACACGTACATGCAATCCCCATGTATTATTAATTTAATGACATCAGGCTATTTTCATCACTGAGATAAACTATTGTATGTAGTATAGTGGCATAGTCTTAGGCATTTGAACAGGTCCCTAGTCAGTGATCTGTTTTGAGATGTTAAGATGGTACAGCCTTGATAGAAGAAAGTCATTGGGCTGGACTTTCAGATTAAAAGCCATGTCTACTTCAAATTTTCACCCTCTGCTCCATGCTATGGTTCAAGATGTAAGCTCTCATAACACTCTTCTTTCCTGCCACCATGCCTGCTGCCTACTGCCATGCTGTCCACACTTTATGGACTCTAACTCTCTGAATCTGTAAGGAATAAAAAACCTTTGTCATGGTATTTTACCATTTTATCACAGCAACAGAAAATAAATAATACCTAGAAAAGCCCTTTTTAATCTTTCCATGAACATTTAGGTAACTGTATGTTATTTATTGTGCCTTATATTTCTTTATCATGTCATTTATCAAAATATTCTGCAATTATTATGTTTTAATAATTTTTATTGATTCCTTGAGAATTTCATGCAATATCTTTTAAACATATTCATTCAACTCTCTCCACTTCTCCCAGATCCTCCTACACCTTCCTGTTTATCCATATTCATGTTTTCTTTCACTCTAAACAAAACAAACCATAGAGTCCAGTTTGTATGGGCTAACTATTCTTGAACACAGAGCCTGCTCTAGAATGTGGTTGATATACCCAATGTCACATTAAAGAAAATTGACTTTCTCTCTTTTAGTACCTGTGAATTGTATATGGCTCCTTAGCTAGGAATGTTATTTTATGCCCACTTCATGTCTTCTCTGCTAGAATTTTGTCTGGCTTGAGCTTTTGCAGTTCTTGGACATGCTGTCACAGTCTCTGAAAGTTCATATGTATATCAGCCTTGTGTCCATAAAACTGTTTCCTCAAAATCATCCACCACCTATGGCTTTTAGAATAAATATGCCTCCTTCAGTTTTGGGTTTCTATGTTAATTACCATTTACTCCAAATAGAAGCTTCCCTTATGAGGGTTAAGGGATGCACACTCTATGGATATAGCAGTGTGTCATTAGGAATCACTTTGTTACTATGTTCATTTAGTGAAATAATTGTAGTCGGTTATCCTTTAGGGGCCATGACCTATTTACTCAGGTTCTTGGCCTCTTTGACATTGTCTAATTTGGGCTATTTCTCATGAATCAGGTCTTAAATTCAATCAAAAATTGGTTTGTTACTCACATAACATTCATGTCACTATTGTATCAGTGGGGATATCTTGAGGACAGGTTATTACTGTCACTTGCATGGTTCATAGCTGGGTGAGATTAATGATTAATTATTTCATCTGAGGGTTTATATAGCACGTTCAAGAACTATGAATACTAGCCAGCAGGAATGAATGTCCCGTCTGAGTACCACCTAGAATTCTCAATGATGTATGACTCAAGTATGTGGTAACTTCACCAATAGGGTTTTACCATAAAGTTGTGAAGTGTAACCAATAGTATTGGCAATAGACTGCAATGTTTGGGAAGTTTATGGGAACCATTGGGCAACAACTCAAAAAGATGTTTCTCATTTCTGGTATTGGAGGCTTGTATTTGGTAGCATACGATCTTAGGTGGGTCGTTGTATTGTACACCTCCATTATATGGTAACCCCACTTCATGTATGTGGTGGGGTTCTCTCTCTCTCTCTCTCTCTCTCTCTCTCTCTCTCTCTCTCTCTCTGTGTGTGTGTGTGTGTGTGTGTGTGTGTGTGTGTGTGTGTGTGTGATGCACACTCTATGGCTATAGCAGAGTGTTGTTAGGAGTCACTTTGTTACTATGTTTGTTTAGTAAAATGATTATAGTCAGTTGTCCCTTAGGGGCCATGACTCAGGTTCTTAGCCTCATTGACATAGGCAGGTGTGAGTTCTTTGGAGAGAGATAGCTTTGAATTTTCTAGAAGTGAAAAAAGTTATTTTTGCTTTACTTACCTGTATAAGAACAGTAAAGAGATGCTTGTTCCTAGGAGGGCTTCCATGACAGCCAGGGTACTGCCAAGATAAGTTCAGTCCATCAAATCCATACTTTCTCAGGAATTTGATTACTGAAGTAATGAAAGACTGGCGGCTCTCAGGAGTAGAGACCATGGTGATAAAACTAAGGAAGACCCAGAGTAATCATAATAAGGCATCAGGAATCTGAACACACTAGAATACAAATGTTTGATTGATTAATATCTGCCTCTGAGACCTTCACCATGACCTTCCTGCAGATTAAATCAATTCTCTGGGTTTCTCTTGGCATCCTGGTATAATCCCTGCTTTTGGAAGAGTTTCAAATTATTTTATTATTACTGATTCTAAATTTCTTTGGAATTTGAAGCTGAAGTTTTCCTGGTCCTGCCTGGTCCACAGTTAGGACAAATCTCTCCCACTTGTGTCCCCCAGGTAAACACACAGAGACACTTATATTATTTGTAAACTGTATGTCTGTGGCAGGCTGCTTACTATCTGTTCTTATGTCTTAAATTAACCCATTTCTATAAATCTATACTTGCCACATGGCTTGTGGCTTACTGGTATCTTACATCATGCTTCTCCTTGTGGTGGCTAGCAGCATCTCCCTGCCTCAGCCTTCCACCTCCCAGGTTCCCCTCGCTCTTTGTCCTGCCTATACTTCCTGCCTGGCTACCAGCCAATCAGCGTTTTATTTATCAATCAATCATCCACAGCACTTCCCCTTTTCTTTTTTTCAAAAAGGAAGGTTTTAACTTTAACATAGTAAAATTACATATAACAAAACAATTATCAATGATCTTATTGTCTTGAAAGCAGCTAACAAAGTTCAGCATGTTTGGCCTTTAAATAGTTCCCAAGTTCATGTGCTCTCAAAAAAGTCTTATTATTTATGCATCCTCATTTCTTTTTCCTTCTTTTGGAAATAAAGAGCAAAAGTATGCCAGTTGTTCCTCTGGCTTTATATTCTAAGATACTTTAAGAAGGAGGTTTGTGAGCACACTGGTGACTAAAGCTTAGGGGATGGAGTACCAGAATATCCATTCAAATTTAAACGTGAAATACACACTATTCTTTCCAATGTCTTTTAGTTAGTATTGAGGTTCCAGTATAATAATTTATCTAGTTAACATATTCATTTAGTAGATATCCTTAATACTCTATGTAATATTGGAAAGTGTAAGAAGACAGAGAGCATGCAGTACTAGCTTGTCTTCAACAATAAATGAATGAGAATCTCTCTGCAGAGGACTTACGGGGCAGCTCCAAAGTTCCAGCATCCAATGGACAGAAGTGTTTTCAGCTGGTTGTTCCTTTAAAACAACAGAAAAGAGAAAATTCAAATTCCATTGGTCCTTCGATTTAAAATGGCACTGTTTGTAATATTGGACCTGTTCATCTTACTTGTTCTTGTCATGGTATGATAAAATAAACTTGCAAACAATTTTTCCCACTACTTGAACTTTTGTTACAAAACTTTTTTGCATTGCCATTATCCTAAATAGCACCAATGCCACTTGCACAAATCTATCCTAAAGTACAGACTTTTATAATTTAATACTTTTATTTTTGAGATTATAATATAAATATGTTCCCTTCTCTTTCCTCTTTCCAAATCCTCCCATATACACCTCCCTATTCTTCAAATTCATGTCTTCCTTTTTCACTAATTGCTATTGTATACACATATATGTATGTGTGTATATATATATATATATGTATGTCTAAATAGTTTTTTTAAGAATGTAATACATGAGCACTGTGTCTACATCTCTCCCATCTGTTCCTCTCCCCACTCCAATTCCTCCCATTCTTGTCCTCCACAATTCATGCAAAGAAAGGACTGGACAATATTTCTACTGCTTACAACTTAACAGCACAATTAGCTCAAATCTTGTTCAATGAAATAAAATGGTAGATCTCATTTGAGATATATGTTTATGTAATCAGTATCAATGACAATTAATGCAAATTCAGTGGGTTGGAAATACACACATTCTTGGGAATAGTGGTTCTAAAATATCAATTTCCAAAGTGCAAGTTTCATGAGAAGACAACACTAAAGTTTTAGGTGCATTGCCTCATCCTCCTCAGGATTCTGAGTCTGTTGTGCTGGAATAAGGACTCACATATTATGGGGTAATCTGTGCTGCAAGAAATCTAAAAGAGGTTATTCCTGCTGTGGGATGGTCTGTATGTCAAATTGCTCTGATTGGTCAATAAATAAAACACTAATTGGCCAGTGGCCAGTCAGGAAGTATAGAAGGGACTAACAGAGAAGAGAGAATGGAGAAAACAGAAAGGCGGAGGGAGTCACTGCCAGGCGCCACCAGGACAAGCAGCATGTGAAGATGCCAGTCCAGGCTGCCAAGTAGAAAAGTAAACAAGGAGGGTTAAGAATCAGATCTGAAGTCTACTACAAGTTCAGAAAGAGGAGATCCTCACAGTAGGTGATGCAAAGAAAAAACTACAGCTGCTGTGGGATGGTCTGTATGTCAAGAGTGTTGTTGATTGGTCAATAAATAAATCACTGATTGGCCAGTGGCCAGGCAGGAAGTATAGGCAGGACAAGGAGGAGAATAAAGCTGGGAAGTGGAAGGCTGAGTCAGAGACACTGCCAGCCGCCATGATGAGAAACAGCATGTAAAGATGCCGGTAAGCCATGAGCCACGTGGCAAGGTATAGATTTATGGAAATGGATTAACTTAAGCTATAAGAACAATTAGCAAGAAGCCTGCCATGGCCATACAGTTTGTAAGCAATATAAGTCTCTGTGTTTACTTGGTTGGGTCTGAGCGGCTGTGGGACTGGCGGGTGATAAAGATTTGTCCTGACTGTGGGCAAGGCAGGAAAACTCTAGCTACATATTACCATTATAAATAATAGCTTAAATTCTAGCTGTACGCATGTATGTAAAATTCTAGCTGTATGCATGATAATGCCATTAATCATGATAGTAGTTGCCAGTCTTCCTTGTCTTACATGTGAATATACTGAACAGATCTGTAAATCTCAAGATACCAGGAATTGTTTCATTTTTCATTAAGATGATTCTATTAAAATCCAGAAAACTCTTCTGATTGTTGAGTTATTTCATGTCTAATTTATAGTTTGTTCAACCTCTTCCTTTCTGATGTAATTAACTTAGATCATGGAGTTTTTGACTGATTAAAAACACAAAGAAAGGAATAAAATAGCTAATTTTTAAAATACTAAGCAGAGTAGGTGATACACATTATGCACATACTTATCTGCAGGTAGAATTATGAAATTGGACTACTACTTCACATCATATGCAAATACCAAGCCAAAATAGATTAAAGACACAAACATAAGTTGTGAAA